>NC_135723.1:65985964-66347631 GCF_964656455.1 Halichoerus grypus
CATTAATTGCATGCATCCTCAGTCTACGTAGCCAAGTGTTGTCCACTTCAACTTCAGAACTTGTCCTTAAAGGTGTCATTTTTCTAAGTAAATCACCCCTACCAGCTGCTTTTGTGTTATTTGCCTCTGTTCTCAGTTGAGTGCTGAAAAAGAAATTGCTTGTCATTGAGACTTCTATCTGATGGAAGCTCTGCTGTTTTCAGAGGACGGTGACCAAGCCCCAGGCCACCATAAAGATATGCCATCTTTAGTCCAGCTCTGCCAGGCCACAGAACCCAGAAGGGTCTCAGGGGCACACCCCCCCGGGCACAGGCCCAAGCAGAATCCTAGCCTCGGGGAGGGCAGGGACAGTATGTGTTCATCTCAGTCACCCTGATGCCTGGCAGTTTCTGAAATATGGGAGGCATTCAGTATATATTTGTGGAATTAGCAAAAGGACAGAGGGAGGAAGGGAAGGAGGGAGAGGAGGAGGAAGGGAGTGAGGGAAGGAGGAACAAAACTGACACAGAGATGAGGGCAAGAAATGAGAGGTGTCAACTGGACGATTTGGTGAAGGGGTGTGTTGCTCCTTCTCATATGAGTGACATTTTGTCCCAGGGACTATCAGTATCAGATTAGAAGAATCTGATACCATAAGTACTGAAATAAATACTCCGAACTTGGAGCGTTTCTAATAAGGGAAGAAATAACATTAGGGTAGTTATATAACAAGAAACATCTCCTAGACGCTTAAAGATTATAGCTCTAAGGAGGAAGAAAAACCCCACAGCTCCCTGAAGAAATCCAACGTTACAAGCAGCTGGGGCAGTAACTTCTTATTACCATGCGTTATTTCCATTTTGAAACTCCAGCCATATAGATTTGAGTGTCTTTTCATCTTCCCATCTTTTCTCCCCCTGCCCCTAAAGCAATCTCATCTCGCATTGCTGCATTTGAGTAGTGTGGGAATGCCCCTCTTTTTTTCTGACCCCTCCATATGTTAATACTCTTTGGCATTGGTTTTAGAGCAGATGTTAAATCAGTTTAATGTCTTGTGCCCCCTTGAGTAGATTGGTTGGGTCTCACTGAAGTGTTGAGAAGGATTCTGAAGCTGTGTCTAAGTTACATGGGGGCAAAGTTCATGCATGGGAAGAGGTGGAGAGGGTTGGAGAGTGGCACTAGGCACGCCACGTCCCCATTCAAGAGGAAAGTCAGAGCAGGGAACAGCATCCTTCAGGCTTTGACTTAAATGAGAGTCAATTAATGTCTTCATTTCATTTTCCCTTAGAGCCCAAAACTGGTCGGTTTTTGGCTCACGTTCTACAATGGCTTGCGTGTAATATCTTTGCAAGCAGGGAGAAAAAGAGAGTTGACGATCTCAACAGTGTTTAAACCTTTCCTCTAATCGGTTGATGTCTGATATCCGATCCTGAATCGGACTTCAAGGCCATGGATGGGGGCAGGAATGAGAGACTGCTGAAAAATTTCCCCTGGTAGAACTATTTTCCAGTGGTTATTTCAGAAGCAGTTTAAGCTTCTGAAACTCGAGCTCCACCTGGAAACCCCTAACTGAGCACATAAGTTGCCATCCAAATCGGTGGCCTGGAATTTAGATTCGTGGGGAATCAGAATGTGCTGAGGAGTAGCCAGGAGCATTGACCGGCCACCAGGCACGTCCCATTAATGGCAGGCATGTGCACAGATGCATGCAGTGTGTGTCACTGAGGGAAAACACACACAATCATCTCGTTGGAGGCATTCTTTTTCAGAGGGAGAAACTGAGGCCCGGCCAGTGAGCCAAGCTAGATTGCATCAGCTGTAATACTGACTGGGCCCCGCTAGTCGGTCAGTAAATGTTCCTTGACTACTTTCCATGCGCCATTACAGACCCTGCAAATGGAATGGTGAGAAGACCCTCAAGCCCCCTGCCACAGGGAGCTTCCTTGCTTTTTGGAAGGGACAGACAACAGCACCCCAACAAATCAATGCTTTAAGGGACTAGCAAGTGCACTGAAGAAAATAGTGTGATGATCAGGGACGCTGCTTGACCTCAGTGTCTGGAGAATGCTGCTTGGAGGACGTGGCGTTCACATTTGGCCTGGAATGACACAGTATGCCAGAGTCAGTGTTGTAAAGATCTTGGGCAGGACCCAAGCCAGACGAACAACAAAACCAATGTCCAAGAGATGAAGGAGAGTCAGTGTGGTTGGAGCAGAGGGCGTGCCCAGAGTCCTGTCTTCTGGCTCCGATAGTTGCCGAATTGTTAGTGGTGATGGTAGTGTCTCGTAAGCTTTAAAACTGTTATTGTACTTCCTCGAGTTGCTCTTATGTAAGCCATTGCATTCGGTTGGATGTGCTTGCTTAGTTGTATGGAGAGATTACGAAGAAATCTGTAAGTTAAGGTGAACCTTATCATGAGCAATAACCCCTTTGGAGGGAGGCTCATCAGGTGGGGGGTGGGGACATTTCTGCTCCAGAGAACCATGCAGGTTGGTCGGAGGTAGAGAACGCGGTGTCCAGTGACCATAAACAGATTGGTTCGGTGGGGAGAGAACATCATGCACCATCAACGGCTGACCTGCTTCCTAAACAATCTCAGCGAGCTCTCGTGCTTCCTCCCATGTGTCAGCGAGCTCTCGTGAGGACCATGCTTCCTCCCATGTGCAGATGAATCCAGCCTTGTGTCCACAAACACTTGAAAAGCGGCATGTCCTGAGGGGGAGGATATCTTCCTTGTAAAACCCGCATCCACTTCTGAATTCTCATCTCAGGTGCTGGCTACGGTCCGGGCTCTGGCCCCTAAACTGGAAACTGGCGGGTTGTGTACTCTCCACACCCTGCTCTCCCGTTGGTGCCTTTGCCTCTGCTGCCCCTCTGTGGGTCGCCTTTCTCCCGAGTCAAGGCCAGCCCAGACCCTCCTCCAGGAAGCCTTCCTTGTTCTCTGCCGGGGCCCGTCCACTCGGCACCCTGCATCGTGTTCTGGCTGTGGTCTGACTGCGGCCTCCAAGAGGCTGTGAGCTCCTGGGCAGGGAGCATGTCCCAGTCATTGTGTAGCTTTGCCCACCTGCACACAGTAGGGCTTGGTCACTGTGCGGTGAACAGCTGAGCAGGCCGTCTTCGTAAGCAGAGATTTTAGTTATTGGCTTGTTAGCATCAAAAGGACATGAAGGGAAGATTAATACTGAATACGGGCAACTGTTTTCTTCTTTCTATTCCTCTAAATATATGAAGCAAATATCATTATTTTTAGAATTTTTTATGGTGAAATGTACATAACATAAAATTTGCTGTTTTAACCATTTATGAGCCTACAACTCAGGGGCATTATGTACATTCACACTGATGTGCAGCCATCACCACCATCCATCTCCAGAACTTTGGGTCATCCCAAACTGAAACCCTGTACCCACTAAACAACAGTTCCCCCCTCTTCCCTCCCCCACCCCTGCAACCGCCCTTCTACTTCCTGTCCCTTTGAATGTGACTGTGCCAGCTATTTGATAGAAGTGGCATCAGACAGCATTTGTCCTTTTGTGTCTGGCTTGTTTCATTTAGCATCATGTCTTCATGCTTCCTCTATGTTGTAGGACGAGCCAGAATTTCCTTCTTTTTCAGGCCGAATAATAATTCCACATTTGTACGTTTGTACCACATCTTGTTTATCCCCTGCATCCGTTGATGGACATTTTAGTTGTTTCCACCTTTTGACCGCTGTGAACATGGGTGTGCAAATGTCTGTTCCAGGTCCTGTCTTCAACTCCTCTGGGTATATGCCCAGAAGTGAAATTTCTAGATCCTATGATGCAATCAACTGTACAATTTAGAAACATTTTTAATCGTTCTGAAATGGTCATTTCAATTCAAAGCAAAGGTTACTTTAGATGGGGCTCAGCAGAAATGCAGGCTGACACGTCAAACTTTTGTTCTCGTGGGCTAGGGATTGGCTGATGCTTGGTGACGTGAAATGATTTGTTTTCAAGCCCGGTGTCAATTTTTCTCTTACAGCATCAAGCTTCTAGCTGTGCAGGAACTACTTGACAGAGAGGCCCTGGAAAAGGTAAATCTTTTGTTCTTACTACCCCACATTCACAAACTTAGAGCAGAGCGCCACACACAGGAAAAATTCAACTCCCTGTCGCCAAAGACAGCACTTACTGCAAAGTGGGTCTGTTATTTTGTGTTCTTAACAGTCAGTGAACCATGCAAAATTTTCATCCAAACTCCCTACATTGCTCATATCCTGTTACAAACTCAGTGTTGCTCGGCTCCTTCAGGGTTGTGTTGAAAGCAGGGGCAACCTTTCTTTTCCTCTCAACACCAGGCACTGGACCAGACTCCATGTTGGCCCCTTCACTCCACTTCTGCTTGTGGGTGGTAGTTACTCTCTGGGCTTGTGGATGGTAGAATGGAGGCCCAGTGAAGTTAGGTCACGTGCCCAGGGAAAATGAGCTAAGTGGCAGAGTAGAGATTTGAACCCCATGGTTCCATTTCCTAAATCAGTGCTTTTTCTGTTTAACAGGCAAGTTCATGAGTTTGATCCCCTTTTTAGGCTATTTGTGAGGATTAGGAAACTCCCCTCCCACCTCAAACTAATGTTTCACTATGCTCTGGAAGAGATATCCAGTGTTTCAGCTTTCTGTGATCAAGTCAAACACGCAGCTGGGGATCCTTTGCGGGTTATGAGTTCAAGTTCTGTGTGCAAGGTGGGGTAGGCTCTGGAAAACAGATCAGGCAAGACCAAGAGCTTGGGTCTTGGCCCTCTTGGGCCTCCCAGCTCATACCAAGGTGCTCTCTTGGGGTGGCTCCGTCTCTTCCTGAGTGTGTAGCTATGGGTGCTAATTAGAATCTATAATGTTAGCATAAAAGGAAGTGGTTATAGATATGAACACTCAAGAAATATTATTTTATTTGTAGGATTTTAAATGTTTGGATTAGTGGCCAGTCTGCTGGTTGGCACTGAAGCAAAGTCTTTAAGCACCAAGCAATGATGTGCCGGGGGGGGGGGCTGCTGAGCACTGACTCTGAATTTAACATTCCTTCAGGCTCATTGTTTCGTTCCAGGTAAAACAGGGATGTTGCTGCTTGCCTGACCTCAGAGAGGCAACATGAGAACCAGCTGAGTTCGTGTAGCGGAAGGGCTTTCTAAATGCCAAAGCACTCGACACATATTAATTCTTAATTACTTGTATTAATTCTTAATACACATCCAGCCATTAAAATGCACGAGGCTCTAAAAGATATCCTTGGGCCTAATGACAATGTTGGATATGGATCGTAGATTAGATTAGAAAGTATTGTATCAATGTGAACTTTCCCTGACGGCGGTAACTGGCATGTGTCAGAGAATGGACTTATTCTTAGGAATTATACACTGATGTGTTTAGGAGTAAAGGGGCATGCTGTTTATAACCTCTTCTCAAATGGGTCAGAAAAAACTAATGGAGATATGGGTATGTATATGTGAGCCGGAGGGGGAAGGAGCATGCGTAGATGACAAAGCAAATGGGGCATAGTGCCAACAGTTGGCCCTTCTCGGGGGAGGAGCATATGAAGATTCTTCGTGTGTTTTTGAAACCTTTAAAAATTTACCTCTCCAAAACCAATTTTCTTCTCAATATTCTCTACAGTTCTTTTGTTTTACTCCTTAATTAATTAATTTTTTATTTATTTATTTTTTAAAGATTTTATTTATTTATTTGACAGAGAAAGACAGCGAGAAAGAGAACACAAGCAGGGGGAGTGGGAGAGGGAGAAGCAGGCTCCCCGCTGAGCAGGGAGCCCTACGCAGGACTCGTTCCCGGGACCCTGGGATCATGACCTGAGCCGAAGGCAGACGCTTAGCGACTGAGCCACCTAGGCGCCCCTGTTTTACTCCTTAATTTAAAAAAACCTCAGAAACCATCAGACAAAGCTCATAAACGTGGCATCCATGTGCTAAGCTATATCCGTATAATAAGAACACAGACACGGAGAGTATCGATTAGGTCTTTCAGCTGTGTTAATATTGGATTTGGAGAAGCCGCATGGGCAAGCCAGTTTGGGGGTACTAACTGCTGGCAGAGAAGGGGGTCCGGGCTCGCTGTGGGCTGAGCCTGCCTCCTTTCCTAACTGGGGCATCCCGGGTTACTGACCCTCTCTGTACTTCAGTTCCCCAGTCTCTAAAGTGCAGATCTTTAGCATCCCCAATTCACAGAGTTTTGAGAAGATGAAGGAGACAGTCAATGTAAAGGACTTAACTCTGTGCCTGGCGCTCAGTGACCCCCAGAAGTTAGTGGCTGCCCCTGGTATTCCCCCCTCCCCCCACCCCCTCCTCCCTCTTTCTCACCAAGTCCAATGATGGTTTTGTATTATTCCCCCATCTCCATACGTGACAAGTGGAATGACTTACGAGATGGTCTAAATATGCACAGAGGCCAGCTGGGAGCCAAGTTCATTTAGTGTCCTGCTTCCTTCCTTCTTTTGTTTGTTCTTTCGTTTGTTCATTCATTCATTCATTCATTCATTTATACCAAGGCCTCTGTTGAGCCTTCTTTGTGCCAGGCAAGTAGCAAACATTTTTAGGAAAGTCTAGAAGCAACCAGTTGACATGAGCTTGGTCGTCATTGGCATTTTGAGGGACACATGGTATATTACCTGGCATCGTATTACTTTTTGCAGCAAGACTGGCCCAGTTCAAATGCTGGAATAAGGTAGGTTCCCAAAGAGCCTCATGATGTATGGGTTCTCACGCACCTGGACATTAGAGAACCACCAAGAAAAGTTCTTAGTGAACTGCAGAGCTTTGCTACTCAAAGTGTGGTCTCTAGATCAGCATCATTGTAAGCTGGTTAGAAAAGCAAAATCTCGGGCGCCTGGGTGGCTCAGTTGGTTAAGCGACTGCCTCCGGCTCAGGTCATGATCCTGGAGTCCCGGGATCGAGTCCCGCATCGGGCTCCCTGCTCAGCGAGGAGCCTGCTTCTCCCTCTAACCCTCCCCCCTCTCATGTACTCTCTCTCTCAAATAAATAAATAAATCTTTAAAAAAAAAAAAAAAGAAAAGCAGAATCTCAGGCTCCACCCAGACCCCCAGAATCAATCTGCATTCTAACAAGACTGTTGAGTTGCGTGCACTAAGGTCCAGGAGGCTGTCCTGAGGATAGCATTTATGATCATCATCCCTGCTGCTGACTCCCCATCTCAATAGAAAACCTCTGAGGTGTCAGATATTTGCTTTATCAGTTAAGCTCTTTTTTTTTTCACCAAAAGAGAAGCAAACATCATCATTCTATTTGTCAGAACCCAGTTTTTATCTTTAGTTTTCCTGCTTCCTCCTTTCATTTAGAAAATGATCTTATTTAATTTAATAGGTAGAGCCAGAAAGGCCTCCGTTAAGACACACATCCTGCAAACCTCAAACCTCTTTGACTGTCTTTGGAGCTGGGCTTCCAATGGCAGTCTGCCTTTAGGGTTTGCAATGGCTGAACTCCTGAGACCCCGCCACGGTGGAACTGGTCCCCCTCCAGACGTAGTCCCAAGAGCGGGGATCTGTTGCCCACGTGCCTTTCTCTTACAGTATGGAAGCTGTTTGGGGGTCATCTCCCTCCCAAGTACTTGCAGGTTAAATCCGACCAGTAAATAGTCAGATTATGTAAAACATACTGGAAAAGGCTGAAGATAAGCAGCCATGTTTTGGGGTCTCCCAGATACTAAGATTTCTAGTGCTTTTTCTCCCTAATATTAGGCATTGTTATATGGTCTTAGTATTTAAGCTTCAAATTACGAGCCATTTGCCTGACTTCTCCTGTCCCAGGATTTAAGCTGTGACAGTGGTGAGGTTTTCCTGGCTTCCGCAGGGCCCCGGAGCCAGCTCTGGGGAGGCTCTGTTGTCGGAGAGCCGAGGTCCCCTCCCAGCCTCACCCCTGTTTGGCTGCTGGACCTGGCAGGGGACCTTCCTTGGAGGCCCCAGCCCTTTTCTTCATGCATACAACTGATCTCTCTGGTGCCCTCCCACCCTAAAACACTTGGGTTTTACTTTCTAAATGGATCCCTGATTACATTGTGAAAAGGGGAAAATTCTTTTTTTCATACTCTGTTTTCTCATATTTTCTCTGCTTCCTTGCCCCAGTGGTTCTTACTGGGATTCCGGGGCCTTTAAGGCTAACATCTGCCCTACTCACCATTAAAACACACTTCCTGGGGAGATGTGAATGGTGAACACGTGCCCAGTGACCCTCACACACTCAGTAGGGTTCCAGTTTTCTCCTCTCCTAACCCTGCTCCTCTTAAGTCAGGTGCAGTAGATTGGGGTGGAGGTTAGGGACCCCTGGGGGGATTAGGTCTCTGAATTTTTCTTCTCTACAAATACTACAAAAAGTCATTTCCTGGACAAGTGTCAGTCATTTGTCATATATTTTAAAAATAACCTATAAACCATACAATTAACAAGCTAAGTTTCTCTACCAATTTCTTGTCTTAAAAGAAACTGTTGGAACCATGAGAATATTACTTAATATGCATACATGTCAGGACATGTGACATTTCCCTGACAAAATATTTTGGATTTCGCTGGGCTTTGTCGTCAAGCATCTATCAGGTCCCAAGAGCGAGGACTGGCTCCAAGAAGGATGCACGCCATCCTGTTCTCTCCCTTCTCTCTGCTTTAAGTGCAGGACGCTTTTGTTTTTCTGAACTTAAGGCACACAGACTTGTTTCCCAGGCTTTACAAACGGGCCCGTCTAATGCCTTTAAACGTGGCATTGCATGAAAGGAAATAAAAATATTGGTACAGCTTGATTTAGTAAGATCATTTTTCAGTGACCCTTTCAAACAGCTTCCTGCAAAGCTGCAAACAATAGTTTGGCCGTTCACTCCAGCTGGAGGTCAACCTCTTGCTGGACGGGCCAGAGGGCAGAGCACCGGCTGACCCAACCCGGATCCAATCTGCCTGAAAAGCTGCCTGTGTGAGGTTCAGGCCACCCAGCACACGGCCATCGCTGTGCTACCCCCGCCCCGGCCTCCACAGGCCATGACTCAGCCATTAATCACAAGCTGGCTGAGCCCACGCTCTGTCCCCTGGAACCCTGGCTCGGAGGGTGCCCAGACTGGGGTTGAATCCAGCTCTGATGTTTACTAGCTGGGGGATCTCTTGGGCAAGTTATTGCTCAGACTCGGTTTCTTTTTAACATGAGGGGAGCTCACAGTAACACCTACCTCCCTGGGATTTTTTATGAGAATTAAGTGAGATAACGTGTGAGATAAAAGAAATTATGTATAGAGTGAGCACTGGAGAGATGGTGGCTAGTGCTGTCCCTGCTACTGAGATTATTCCTGTTGTCACCATCACCATCATCACCATCATCACTGATACCTCCTTCTCCTCCTTTCCTGAGAAGCCCAATTTGAGATTGAGCTGACGCCATTAGAGTACATTGAAAAAGGAGTTACCACCCCTGCCCTCCCCCCGTTTGGCAAATTGTCCGGGACAAAAGGCCTGCCAGTCTTCGTGCCTGCTCCTGGATATTTTCCCTAGAATTTCAGCTTTGAAGCCCGGCGCTGGGTCTAGTTTTCCTATAGGTGGAGCAGATGATCCCTCAGACCTCTTTTGGCACTTCACGTGGGAGATGAAGTGTATACATTGCACCAGCGAAACTAGAAAAATTGAACTTGATATTTGCACGTGAATGACTAGTCAGGGACTTTTGCAGCTGGACCCTAGTGATTCGAAGTTAGTAGCTTCCTGGGAACTTCCAGAAGGAAATAAGGGGTAAATAATAGTCACGTCGACGTGTATGAATAACCTAAGGATGCTAAGTCTTGTATCTATAGCTGGTGACAGGCTTTCCTGAACATACGCCGGGTACACACATAAGCTTTAGCTCTAACGTTATATGCTTTTGGGGTGTTTTTCGCTGTGATTTGGACTTCCAGTTAATTTAGTTTGTGCAGCAACTGAGTCCTTAACACTGTGCCTATGTGGTACTGTATACCAAGGAGCATACAGTTATATAAATACATTTGAATGGCTTATATAAAATCTCAGAATGCCAGAGTTGCGGGAAACTGTTCAAACCATGGACTCTAACCCTGTCGTCTTGCAGACAGGACATGGACACCAAAGGAGCTGAAGTATCCCCTTGGGGAGAAAAATGTGTTTTCTCTTTATTCTTTTAAAATCACCAAGATACCATGTAATTTTAGGGGCTCCCACTGCCTTTCTTTCTTTATGAAAAGCTTTTATTTGAAGTGAGCAAAAATAGTGAAGTGTCCCCAGGGCCCATAGCAGTTGTTAGGGAACCAGGAGTGACCCCAGAGGAAGGGGCTCCATTCCAGACAGCCGCTGCCTGTCTCCCATGATCTCATTTAATCCGGACCTTAGCTTTCGCAGACTTTGTGGAAGCTTCTATCTCTGCATCTTCGAGGAGTGGGAGCTGACCCAGAGCGTTGGTCCCTGGCCAGGTGATGGAGAGCTGAGACTCAGGGCTTTTAACAGTATGACTTGTAGTGAAACAGACACAGGCAGGTAGTGTTTGTCTCCCTGAGCCCCCTTGGGTCCAGCAGGGGAAACAGAGAATGTGGGCTGGGGGTTGGAGGAGGAGGCAGTTGGAGGTTCAGGGCTCTGGATGTGGACAGGACCAGGGGAGCATCTGAGCGTGGTGTGAGGGCTGCGGGTCTCTGAGGGCCTGCCAAGGGGGGGCAGTGGAGAACATGCAGCAGACACACCCTCCCCTTAGGCTCAGTGTCAACATGAATAGCTTCGAGAATCTTAACATAAAGTCTACTTAAAAATACCTTTTAAAAAATAGCACTCTGTCCTCATTTAAAATATCAGAATGAGATTCTTCAGCTCCCTTGGTTTGTTTTTTCTCCCATGCCTGGTCCTTCGTGTACTCTGAGCCTAATTCCACTGCCATCTTGAATGGTCAGTATTCATGTGTCTGTTATTTATTTATTTATTTTTTAAGTGGGTTGAGCCAGATCAGTGTCTAAGCATGACTCAACTCATTGTAATCATGTTTCTGGCCAAATCCTTTCCAGCAGGCAGCTGGTTACCTTCCTGAAAGGGCCAGGAAGCAGAAATGGAGACCCCTGTGAAGGTCAGGCTCCCCCTGCTGGCTCTGTGGAGTCTGGCTCAGGCCCACCACCGCGGGGGGGCGGGGCACAGCCACCCCCTCACCAGCTCGGCTTCGCCAACTGCACACTTGGACCCCACCCCCGTTCTGGAAAGGACTCTTGGCTGGGGTACCCCCGCCCCCCAGCACCTCAGCTGCCAGAAAATGGAACATCTTAGTGAATTATGGGCCAGGCTTCACAGTTCATTAAAAAAAATGTGTTTTCTCTTTATTCTTTTAAAATCACCAAGATACCATGTAATTTTAGGGGCTCCCACTGCCTTTCTTTCTTTATGAAAAGCTTTTATTTGAAGTGAGCAAAAATAGAGTTCCAAATAGGGCTCTTAAACCCCCTTTAGTTTCCCTAGCTATCAAAGAGACACAAATTAAGCAAGAGATTCTTTTAAATTTGTTACGTTAGCAAAGTTTTTTAAACAACAGCATGGAATGTTGACGTGCAATAGAGCCGGGGCCCCCATTCATTGCTGGGCAGGGCCGGTGATGAGGCGCTGTCCTTCCATAAGCTCTTGGGCAGCACGTTTTATCAGCCTTTGAGATGCCTGTACCCTTTGGCCAGCAATCCCGTTCCTGGATGCGTATCTTAAGGAAATGATCCATAAAAACAGAAAACAATAAATGTGTCATATCATGCTCTCTAATTATGAGTAATGAATGGCAGTTCAGTGCTCCGTGGGAAGGGAGGGGTTAAACAGTCTGTGGTAGCAGTCCCCAAACCTGCAAGGTGTGGCTACTTGTCCTACTTTCCTCTTTGCTCCTGTCCTATTTCTCTTCTTTCCTGTACTTGGAGTTCCCTGTACCCTACACAGTCAGCCTTCATCCTTCCTCAGTGATCCTGAACCCTTAGGAGCCTGGTCCCTGGCCCAGTTCATTTACTAAATCATGGCTCACCCTAGCCAGCTTCTAACCCAAAGCATTTTTATTTAAACTTTTTTTTTCTTTTTAAAAAATTGTGAACTGATTTTATATAAAACTTAAAAATTTTATAGGCAGTTATCCATTTCTGGTAATTTCTGTATAACACTGTTTCTGTTTTTGTAATGAATACATAATGATTTTATGTTAACCAATATTTCATAACATTTTGAAGCCATTTAGATACAATGCTAGGAATTTGGGAGTGGGAAAAGGAAAGAAATCCTCCCTGAAGCTTGTCTTGTCTAGGTGAGTCTGAACCCACTGCCGCCTTCTACCTGTGATGGGTTGTCCCTGGGGCCATTCTTCTTGATGGTTCCATTTCTTTGCCTACATACTCTAAATTCATTATTTCTTCATTTCCTAATTGATTCTGTATTCATAGAGGAAAAAAGGAGAAATCTCATATCCATGTGGATTGCAAGCTCAGGCAGAGGCCAACACGAGGCCTATACCAAGAGCAGAAAGATCATTTCATTCAGGCTTCAAAGAGAAAGGGGGCCTTGAAAAATCACCGCTTTCTATGTTTTGCTAAGAATTGTGTCATTATCAACTAGAGAGAGTTTGGCTGGCTTCTTGTAGTGGCTTATAAATGATGGGCCAGTCTTGTGCACTTGTCTAGTCCATGATTTAAACATAGTGTGTCCATGTTAATATTTTTTCTGTGCTGACTCTTGGCTTGAGATTCCTTCTTTCCTCTTCAAGAGGGCATCTGGAGGCCCCAGTTCTGGAAATAGCAGAGTAGCTTATATCAGTATAGCCTTCCCTCAGATAACAGTGGTCAACTCTGGGTAAAATGCAGACAACTATTTGAAAGCACCGAGAGCTTCTGAAAGCAGGCAGACATGGGCAAGCCATCAACCCTGGAAAGGAGCCAGCCCTGGGTGAGATCCATATCTGTTTGGCTTTTCCCCTGATCACCTTGCCTGGCCTGGGTGTTCAGCTAGAGTTCAGGCAGGAGATCTTGAGGGGGAAATATCACGAGTCTTCTCTCTTTTTCTTTTTTCTTGGTCAGTCTAGCTAAAGGTTTCTCATTTTTTGTTGGGCTTTTCAAAGACCTTGAGAGTTTGTTGATTTTCTCTGTTATTTTTTATCTTCTATTTCATTCAGTTCTGCTCTGATCTTTCTTGTTTCTTTCATTCTCCTTGCTTTGGGTTTAGTTTACTCTTTTTTTTCCCCCCTGGTGTCTTCAAGCTGAAACTTAGGCTATTGATTTGAGATCTTTCTTCTTTGCTAAGATAAGCATCTACAGCTATAAATTTTCTTCTAAGCACTGCTTAGATGACTTGCATAAGTTTTGGTATGTTGCATCTTCATTTTCATTTATCTCAAAGTATTTTTAGTTTGCCTTGTGATTTCTTCTTCTTTCTTCCCACTGGGAATTTACAAGTGTGTTGTTTAATTTCCACTTATTTGTGGATTTCCCAAAATTCTTTCTGTTATGGACTTATTTTTTTTAAAGATTTTATTTATTTATTTGACAGAGAGAGGCACAGCAAGAGAGGGAACACAAGCAGGGGGAGTGGGAGAGGGAGAAGCAGGCTTCCTGCAGAGTAGGGAGCCCAATGTGGGGCTCGATCCCAGGACCCTGGGATCATGACCTGAGCCGAAGGCAGACACTTAATGACTGAGCCACCTAGGCGCCCCTCTGTTATGGACTTCTAATTTTTTCCCATTCCACAGTGGTCAGAGAACATGCTTTACTTGACTTCAGTCCTTTTAAATGCATTGAAGCTTGTTTTATGACCTAGAATATGATCTATTCTGGAGAATGTTCCACGTACACTTGAGAAGAAAGTGTATTCTGCTGTTGTTTGACTGAGTGTTCTGTAAATGTTTATAGGTCTGTTTGGTTTATATTGTTGCTTAAGTCTTTTATTTTCTGTTAATTTTCTCTTTAATTGTTGAGACATTATCAAAACATTATTGAAAGTGGGGTATTGAAGTCCCCAACTATTGTTCCTCCCTTCAGTTCTGTCAGTTTTTGTCTCATGTATTTTGGGGTTCTGTTATTCGGTGCATATATATTTATAATGGTTATGTCTTTCTGATTGAATGGCCCTTTTATTATTATAAAATGTCCTTCTTTATCTCTAGTAACAGCTTTAATTTTAAAGTCTATTTTTCTAATATTAGTTTAGCCATTCCAGCTTCCTTATGGTTGCTGTTTGTCTGATGTGTCTTTTTTAAATTTTTTTACTTTCAACCTACTTGTATCTTTTAATCTTAAGTGCTATCTCCTGTACCCAGCATATAGTTGGATATTGTTTTTTACCCAATTTGACAGTCTCTGCCTTTTGATTGGGTTATTTAATCCATTCACATTTAATGTTATTATTGATATGGATGAGTTTACAGCTCCCATTTTACTTTTTGTTTTCTATATCTTACGTCTTCTTTTGTTCCTTTCTTCCTCTTTCACTGCTTTCTTTTGCATTAAGTGAGTATTTTCTAAGGTAGCATTTTAATTTCCATAATGATTTTTTTCACTCTGCTTTTTGAGTTATTTTCTTCACAGTTGCTGTTGATTTTACTATATAAATCTTAATGTATCAGATTTATACTAACTTCTTTCAGATTTGAACTAACTTAATTCCAATGAGAGATAAACACATTTCTCCTGTACAGCTCTATCCTCCCCTTCCCCTTTTTGAGCTGTTGTTATACGTGTTACATCTAACTACTATGCTACAGACCCAACTATATGTTATTATACTCATTACTTTATATACTTGTATGTCTTTTGAAGAAGATGATGAGAGAACAAAGGAGAACAAGTATCTATTTATAGCATGAGCTACATTAACCTTCTTATTTACCATTTCCATTTCACTTCATTTGTTCCTGTGGATTCACATTACCATCTGGCATCAATTTCTTATTGGCATCATTATCTTATATGTATATACAAATGGATGGATGGATGAGTGGGTGGGTGGATGGATGAATGGATAGGTGGATGGATACATGGATACATACATACTACATGCATACATACACAGTTGGCAGGCAGACAAATAGAATATACCAGATTGCCATATAAAAATTCATTTACTGCTATGAGTCATGGTCAAAAATATTTGAAAACTGCTGTCCTGCACTCTTTGTTGGCTTGGAGGAGGGGAAGAGGCTCGCTCTGGGATTTTTTTCAAGTACTCGAAAGGCTTGCCCTCAGGTATATCCTGAGCACTTTCCCTTCTGACCTTGTTAGTCTCTTGACTCTATGTTGCTTCTCAACAGAGAGAAAACGTGCTCGACTCACTGCATTCCCTTCAAAATTGTTGTGTGTAGCCACCACCTTGTACAAACACTCACATCGCCATGGTGACAGGAGTTACATGCAACTTCCTGTCTTATTTAGTCCACCCTCAAATGCTTCTGTTATCAGGAAATGCTAACAATGAGTTGGTGCTGAGAGAACTTTCAATTCACTTTTTTAGAGAAATCTGAGACTTTTCATGAATGATTCATTCATTCATTTCTTGAGAGCATGACTTTGTACTTAGCAAGGTGTGGGTTGGTTTGTCATTTTAAATGAAACAGAAGGGCAGGCAGGTAAAACTGTTTTGCTCAGTTGCTAAACATTTATGCTTCGTGTTCTCAGTGGGTAAAATTATCCTGATGAGCTGGTCACTAGGGCTTGCTTTGTCAGAATTAATTCAGTGGAGAAATCTATCAAATTGTTAACTACCCATTTAGAATGAGTAAGTCCTACAGCTGATAAAATATTTTTTTATTAACCTTCAGGAGGCATTGAAATGGTAAGCTTGGGCCTTAACAAGATTCCAAACTTCTCGGAAAGCATCCAACCTGCTTTCAGAGATTTTGATCTATCTTGGTAGAATTTCAGAAAAGTGTTCTGACATCCCTTATGAACACAGTCCAAGACCCTTTTCTAGATCCTAGACCTGGTTTCTCCACATTCTGACTGTGCTGCCCGGCACTCCTTGCCTTGCCCCCAACCTGTCCCACCTAACTCTCGTCCATGAGATGCAGACCCATTTTCACAGGCAAAATTAATTAGGTTGGAAGAAGACAGCCAGAAAAAACAAAGCAGCTCCCCATATATGAATTATTCTAAAATTACCTGCCCTCCTAGTTATCTGTCAGTGACTTCCTGTACCAGTAGCCAGTCAAGAGATTTATTTAAGTGGCTCTGTAGTCATTCTTGAGACACAGAGCATCTTCCTGATGTGTCCGGCCCTCGGTATCCACAGGAATCAGAAGTGCCCAGGCCTAAAGCAAGATCCCCAGCATTTATAAGCCAAAGAGCTGAACTTGGAAGGGAAAGTGACAAGCTCTGGTTTTTGGCCTGAATTTCCAGCATTTGCACCAGCTCCAGAGATGGGGGTAGGAGGAGTGGGCATAGATTAAAGCCTTCCCCCCTCCTTGATTACAAAATTATGAGACTGTAGTTTTGTATTACTGCTAATCTTCCCTCACAGGCAAGACTTGTCTTCCCTTCCTCTCTCCACCTGGCTGAAACCTCTAGTTGAAGAATAAATTGCTACATATCGATTGTTCATTTTATTTCTCATTACCCAGACATCCCTGTTATGCACTTAGTCTGTATGGCTATATTTGTGAATAAGAGGGGAAGAAGTAACGAGTATTTTTAGGCTTCATTTCAGGATGTGGCAGGGACATTTTTTAATGTTGTTTTTGATGTTTAATTTATTTAGCAACAGCACTTACTTTGCTTTTATTTATGAAAAAAATGCAACGTGTGTGTGTGTGTGTGTGTGTGTGTGCGCGCGCGCACGCACACCGGCACGTCTTCTTCCTGGATAAAGTTCAATCCAGTTGATTGGTATTTATACAATGGCTAGAAAAGTGAGATTTCTAGAAAACTTGAAAGCAGAGAGAAAAATTAAAACATAGAAAAGGGTTATTTGGTCTCCGTAGTTGAATTTTGTTTCCGTCCTTCATTTATAGTGTTAACAGATAACCTTCTAAGATGCAAGGTGGATCATATGACTCCTCTCCTTGTTCTTGCTTCAGCGGGAAGCTGAAGGGCATAGTGGGGTCACATAGACAAGGATTTGGGTCCTGGCTCAGCCCCTTGCCCTCTGGGCAATCTTAACCCCTCCAGCCCCACATTCCTCATTTCTCTAGCCATGGTGCAGGTCTTATCAAGCCACGTGTGGAAAGAGCAGTGGTAGTGTTTGGCTCCAGTGAGCTGTTTTGGGTACAACCCATTCACGTGGACGTCTCCTGGTGCCCTGCAGGATGCTGTTCTGGCATCCGTGGCATGGCCCTTGCCCGGTGTGCAACTGGATTTTTGTACCACTGCTCTCTGCCCTGTTTGCCTTTACTCCACCCACTCCCGGTAGTTTGAAAGGAGCTGGATAGCCTGTCAAGCTAACCTCAGGCAGTTAGGCTATTTTTAAGTGCCTCTGGCCAAAAATGTAGCAGGAGGGGAGGTTGACTAAAAGATAGTTTGGGGATTTGGCTTTCCATTTCTCCCATTAGCACAGAAAACTGAGAAGGGATGAGTCTCAGGACATTCTCCAAAATAAGAATGCTATTTCACGATCCACCACCTAGAGTTCTTGCTGCCAGAAATTGCCTGGGGGTGACAAATCGCCCATCTCTCCATCCCTTGCTGCCCACGCAGAAAAGAACAATCAAATATATGTGGTTTGCCCTGAAATAGTTTAGGAAATATGAAGGCTTGAAAGTGTAGGATTTGGCATAATGCAAATCAAAATAAAATAAATCATGAATCAGTAATACTTTCACCCACAGCTTTGAAGTCTTTATTTTTATTATTATTGCTGCTAAGGACGGCAGGCTGCATAAACACCATTTAGAATAGCTGAAGGCTGGCGTTTTATAAGAAAAATGGCAACAAGAGCAATTTCCCTGAGGGTCCATAAGAACTAATTTTGTTTAATGTGACGGTTCCTAAATAACTCTGGCTTCTTCACAGGAACGCACAGGGAAGGGCTGGGAGCCTTGCAGCCTAGACTGAGTCTAAGAGTGAATGAGTTGTCTGTGTTTAGGGACTGAGAAAAATCTATCTCTGGGGCTGAAAAAAAGATGTGGTGTTCTCGTAGGAGGGTAAGGATGGGGAGCTAATGTAAACTGTGGCTTTGTTCTGCTTCTCTTTGGATGATTTTCTTTGGATTTAAGTACCTAAATAATGGTCTCCTACCCTCTTTTCTTGGCTTTTTCTCTTCTCCCATCTTCCTTTTCCATGTCCCTACCCTTTCTGTTGCCATATCTGAAACCTCAGAAGTAAAAATACTCTTATTAATAAATTGTACTGTGGGATGGTTTTGGGGGGTCTAGAGACACTCTTTTCCTGATCTATACCCATCTTACCCATTCTTTGAGCCTGTTCACCTGAAAATATCAAAAAGGGAAGGAGATTCTAGAAGGGAAGAGCTATGGTTGGCTACACCAACATGGCTTGTCTTCTTGTCATCTTACAAGCTTGGGACAGATGCCTTTTTGCTTATGAGTAAAATGTGGTAACATATATGGATCACATTTCCTATCGAAATTTTGGTTTAGCATTTCATCAGGAAGGACCGAGTGAAACTCTGTGCTGTCAACCCTCGTCGTTGGCATGTTTCTCAGGTGACGTGAAACTGTTAGAATCTGTGGAATGACATCTTCAGAGCAAACCGTGGCATGGCCATCCTAATGTCTCTGCTCCAACGTGGGGTGCTTCGCTCTGCCTGTAAGCTTTCCTACGCTCTCCTAAAATAGCCACAAAATCCTCCAAAACTCATTGCTATTTTCAGACCTGCTTCCACTTAGAATAATTAGTTTCAATCATTACTCACACGTTTAATGCCTAATTTGGGACAAAGTATTTATTTTATTTGCCCTAAAACTGTCTTTTTTGAGCTTCCAAGAGCCTCTATTCCAGGAATTACTGGGTGCCCTGCTCCTCTTCCAGGGGCTTAGTAACCATGTGGTGAGAACAACCGAGTCACCCCAGTCCCGAGGTGGCCTCCCCCCGGGCTGGCACTGACCCCCTGTTCCCTGCCGGGCAGAGGGCTCTGTGACGGCCCTCACCTGGGCTCACGCCTGGTGTTTGTTGAATGAACAGAGTGGTTCCTCTGCTTTACCTTCAACATCCAATCCATTGTTCCAAGGCACTTTCTTTATTATCGATGTAAAATTCACATCCCATAAAATTAACCATTGCAGAGCTCATTAGAAAGCACATCATCTGGTGCCATTTAGCACGTTCACAGTGTCGGGCAACCATCACCTCTCTCTGGTTCCAAGACATTTTCATCATCAAAAAGGAAACCTGGTACCCCATAAGGAGTCACTCCTCCTTCTCCCTTCCCCTGGCCCCTGGCAACCGCCAGTCTGCTTTCTGTCTCTATGGATTTGCCTATTCTGGGCATTGCATATAAACGGAATCATACAACATGGGGCCTTTTGTGTCTGGCCTTTTCGCTCAGTATAATATTTTTGAGGTTCATCCATGTCAGACAGGGATTAACATGTCATTCCTTGTCGTGGATCACTACCATTGCATTCTATGGATATAGCACAATTTGTGTATCATTCATTGGTTGATGGGCATGTGGGCTGTTTTTATCTTTGGGCTGTTGTGAAGGGTGCTGCTGGGAACATCCCCATCCCAGTATTGGTTTGAGTGCCTGTTTTCGTTTCTTGGGAGCCAGGTTATGCTTGTTTCATGATTATCTCTCAGACTTGTCCACTGCTCTCCCTTTAGTCAAACCACCCTCATATCTTACTGCGCTGCCTAATTGATCTGGCCCTTCTCCAGCCTACGCTCTACACGGCAGCTCGGTGGCCCTTTAAAAATGCAGATCTGTGGTTTGTGCCCTTCACCGATTTTAGGATTGCTCATAAGATAAGGAACAAACTCCTTGCAGGGCAGGCAGGGCTCTCCATGGCCAGGCCTCAGACATTCCTTTAAACTCATTTTGCCATTCTGCCGCTCACCATCTATGCAGGAGCCCCATTGACCTTTCTGTCCTACAAACTCTCCACGTCTGTCCCACGACAGGCCCTTTGCATGTGCTGTTCCACTGCCTGGGTTGCTCTCTACTCCTCTTTGCCCACTTAACTCTGTCTCATCCTTGAGCATGACCCCACTTAACATCACAGCTTTGTTTAAGGCACCAGAGTGGGGTAGACATCCCACCGTGTTCTGGCTCGGCGGGGACACCTGAGGGTCCTCACAGATAGATGGACCACAGGACAAATTCTCTAAAGAGACATTTTATTAAAAAACAAAGCTAGAGGGAAAAAATAAAGGTGAAAGTTGTTTATCTGAAGGTGAAAGAAACTGAACTATTTATGAAGATTCCTATCTCTTATATCAGGGAGTTAAAAAAAGAAAGTGCCACTTCCTCTCTGATTGTACATTCTGGGGGCTTAAGCTTAATGTCTGTAGTCATCCACACTCTAGGCCCTGTGCTGCCGTCTGTTTATCATAGGTATGTATATTTAAATAAGCAAAGACCTCCTGATTTATTTTCAGAAATGAAGATATCACTGTAAACACTAACTTACTGAGGATTTTTATTTAAACGCATGGATGAAATCACTTTGAGCAGATGAGGGTAGAATTGGTCTTACAGCAACTTTGTTAGGTGGCTTTAGGATGTTTATAGTGAAACAAAATGAGCCTCCAAAAAGCAGAAATTTCTTTCAACCAACGAAACATCCAGCACCGTGGGATGGCATGCCACATCACATGTATAATAGCATGTGAGAAGTCCTGTGGAGTGGATTTAGAAGGGTTTGTAAAAGCGTGGCACAGTGGTAAGCAGGAAGAACAGAACACAGAGCCGTGTGTGTCTGTAGGAATAGACAGACGTATTGACGAAATCCGTAGGAAACAGCCTGCAAGGAAATCCACAAAAGGTTAGCGGTGCTCACCGTGGCATGGTGGCGTTCTGTGGTTCTCTGCTTTACAAGTTCTCCTATAATGAGCTGGTGTTCATTTATATCCCGACATAAGCTTCCATTTAAAGAGAAGGGAAAAAAAACCCGCCACAAAACCATCACAGTCTTCACTCCCATCTGAGATTAAGAGTCTTCACATCCAAAGACCTTTGGAGAAGAAAAGAACCTTTGGAAGTGGCCCTGAGGGGCGACAGGGAGGACTGATGAGGACAGTGGGGAGGGCAGTGTGAGCGTGGCTCCCTCCCCTCCCAACCTAGCTGCCACCTCCCAGAAATCTCCCCCTCTCTCTGTTGCCCTTTTACGGTTCCCCCTGCAGAAAAATGTCTCAATTGCCCTCGAAAGGCCTTTCCCCCCCTTTGCTTATTTTTAACCATCTTGTTCAGGAAACACGTGGTAAGTAACTTTTGGGAACACAGAGGAGCGGCTACCAGAACCCGCAGCTTTCTGTTGACAGGAGTGCATGTGGGTGTCCCTTCACTTGACTCTGTAAAAGCAGCTAATGATTAGCTGGTTGTGGAGGCTGAGGAGACGTCTCTTTGTTTGCTCTTTATCCTCCTCAGCATGATAAGAATGTTTAAACAAGGATGAACAGTCACCCAGAATTCCTTTCGGGTGCCCACGGAGAGCGCGTGTTCACGGAGCTGATCTGGAAGCCCCCCCCCCCCCCCGGGATGTAGGGGCTGTAAGGCCATTGCCTCCCTCCACGGGTGATGGAGGATGGGGTCTGAGCTTTAGAGCAGGGGCTGCCTTACGAAGCTCTGAGTGCTTGGGGATAAGCTACAGAACGGGCTCGTCGTGCCCGGGCCTGGTCTCTGCCAGGAGCAAGGCCGCGGTCTGATGCGTGGACCTCTCCAGAACCGCCGTGTCCCCAGGACCCAGGCCACCTGGGGCAGCGATGAGGAAACCGCCTGTAGCCCTGCGGGGCTCAGTCGCGGAGAGCCCCAGCTTTGGAACGCCTGTGGTGCCGTGCGCGCATGCGCGTGCGCACGCTCCGGCGCGTGCACCCGACGGCAGGTTCGTGTTTTCTGAGCTTTTTCTCCTTTGTGCGCTTCAGCCTTGGAGCTGGCCGCGCCTGCGTTCTCCCCCTGCCCGGCCCGCTTGCTGCCGGTGAGGGACCTCGCCGTGTTGCTTTTCCGAGCGCTGGTTTCCTCCCGTGTCACAGGGGAGTATTATTACCTGCCTCACGGGTTATCCTTAGGGTTACATGGGATAATCTGTGAAAAGCACTTAATAAATGTCGGTTCCTTGCCCTCCCCACTCCTTCTCTCTGGCTCTATTTTTCGTACAGGATTCAGAAGCTGACCTGCCTGTAGATTATTGGTCACCTGTGTTTCTTACTGTGGTTGGATTGAGCCCAACCTAACCTATTAGAATTACTACCTATTAAAACTATGCTCTTACTCCGGGCAGTTTAGCGAGGGGTCTTTGGGTGGGGCCTAGGCCACGTGAAGGGAAGCTGATGCCGTTTTTGGGAGTGGAATCCACTCTCCCTGTTTGCGGGAAAGCCTTTGGGAAGTTCACCCAATGTCCTGCCAACGCAATCAGCTTCTCCGCGGAGTTCATGCAGCGATTATCCCAGAGAAAGAGGGAGAAAGGAGTTTTAGTGTTTGTGAGAATTTTGTATTCCCTCTCCCCTCTTTATGCTGCCCTCACCCATCCCTCCTCCGCCTTTCCCTTTTCTCTCAGCCTCTCCTCCCGGAGTTCTAGAATCATACAGTTTTGGAGCTGGAAATACCCTGGGGTGGGGTCATCTCCTCCCATCCCTACACTTTATAGGTGGGGAACCAAGACCCAGGGTCCGGAAGCTCCTCCTCTTCTTCGGGCCCAGGAAGGTGGCCCTCTGAGGAAACTTGCAAAGCCAGGAGGAAACAAGCCTAGTTCTTTCTTTCAATAATGGAAAATGGTAGTTGCTCAGTGAGCCCTCCAGGAGCAGAGAGGATGACCTGTGCTCTCTCCCTCCGCGGACTCGTGGCCCTCTAGGAAAGGACGTGATAGGCAGTGCTGTAGCTGTATTAGGAGAGGGCTCAGCGCCCTGGAGTCCCCCCACATCGCTCTCTGTCCCACGTTGCACCTGGATACATACCTGTGTTTGCCCTGACCTAAGACAGGGGCTTCATTCTTCTATGATGGTCCTGGCTCTGTGGGAACATAGGGTATAAGCCAATGAGCAAACTTTTTCTCTTCTGGACAGATTGAGACAGAAGGAGGGTTTAAAGACTTTTCGCTTTTGCTTTATGTCCATCTTACACGCTGTGTGTGAGCCCCAGCTCTGCAGAGAGGTGTGCCAGGGGCCGCCCTCAGACCTCTGAGAACCGTGAAGGCACTTAGAACCTAGGACAACCAAGCAATGGAACTGAGGACACAGCTGCCCCATAGGCCTTCAAAATATCAACATCTTAAGGTCTAAATATCCCAGGAAAACTTTGTAATAGACTTGTTATACTTAGAAGGCCAAACATGGTTAATATTTAGCTGACAGGTATAATTTGCTTTTGCATTGGTGTTTTCTCTTAGAGTACACTGACATTTTTTAATGACCTTCACCAATCTCTGGTTTCACTCTAAATGTGATCCTTCACCGATACCCCGTAGATGTACTGGCTTCTGTTATTGTCTGTAACATTTCCGCCCTTGAAGATCCTGGCAAATGATAAGCCCTGCTTACTGTTAACATTACAAAAAATGTTGTGTCTGTCATTTGCTCCGGTTTCTATAGTATTCAAATAAAAGTTCAGTCTCTTGACCTCGCACGGTCTAAAACAGGGACATCTTTATTGGATGATGGCAATTCACCTTTTTAAAGGAGAGCTCACCTGTGCTGCTTTATCCATCATTTACTGTGTTTTTAATGGCCACCGCTGAGTGTGCAGGGAAACTGAGTGGTTCACATGTGGAAAACTCATTGTCAAGAAGTCACCTCCACACTCTGAAAAGCAAGCAAAACAAGCAACTCAAAGCAAAGCAAGTTTATCTGGAAATTTGACCCAGAGGCTTCTGAGTGAAAACACCCTTCTCCCACCATCCAGGAAGCAGGATCAGGGTGGCCGTTTGGAGTTGGCTTTCGAAATGCCTGCCAGTACTCTTGATATTCTGTCTCCGGCTAACTGTGCGGTCACCACTACAACACATCTTTATGCCTAGCTCACAGAACCCCGAGATTCATTCTAACGTAACTGGACAGGGATGATGAAGGGACCCCTGAACTTGGCGGAATGCCTTTCCTATTTATGTTTCTCACTCAGGACCAGATGAGTAAGGAATAGCCATTTCAGGAATGGGGAAGAATAGAAAGAAAGAAAAAAGAAGTCCAAAGGTCCACAAACAAAACACAGTTGGTCTCAAGTCTTGGAACTCTCCTGTCACTGCAGAGATAAGCAGAGTGAGCTGATCGAGGGCAGACCCAAGATGAGGCACATCTCGAACAGAGCCAAAGGACTCTTTTCCTTTAGGACTTGACATGGCTAAATGCCAGCACCTTGGGCACCTTTTAGATTGGAGTTAACATGTCTGACTTTGAGGCCCGCTCTTGCCGAGCCAAAGAGTAGGGTGGATGTGGTGTTGATGATCAAGTGTTCTGCCATCTCAACCAGCTTGTTGTGGGGCCAGTGCTAAAGAATGATATCACCCCTGTTTGGTCTGAGGCTAGAGAAACAAGTCCAGCCTGTGGTCGTTCTTGTGACATATCCCGGGAGAGAGAAGCCATCCTCGGGATCCTCAGAAGCCATCCCTTTGATTCATTCATTCAGCCAGTACCCGCTGCGTGTCTCCCATGCACCATGCTGCGGGCCGGCTCCCTTCATGTTATCTCCCAGGATTATCTGAGAAGAGACACAGTCAGATGCTTCCACAGTGTGGGATGACAGCCGAGATGGTACGCTTGTTTTGAAGAGTCAAAACTGTCTTTCTAGACCACAGGTATGAAGAATGTGAAGGCCGAGTTCAAAATCAGCGATTGTCGAGCCTTGTCTGAGCTTCTCAAACTTTAAAATTGCTTGGGAGATCTCGTGAGTAGTGCCCAGATTGGCCCTAACCTCAGAGATTCCGAGTCGGCAAAGGATGAGGTTCACAAATCTGTGGTTTTAAAAATAAGAACCAGCATGATTTTGATGGAGGCAGGGGATGGGCTGACCCCCGGGATTTTAGAAACACATTTGCGAGGGGTAGGTTCGGGTTGTGCAGGTCAGTTACCTCCGAGACTTCTTCCCCATCATACACATCTTCCCATTTCCACCCTTTTCTGGCCTGCTGAGCCTCTTTTACTTAGGAGAGTATTATTGCTGCCTTCTGCTCTGTGGGCAAAGCAGAAAATTTGAGAACCAACTATTGTACATAAAACGATTTTAGGCAGAGTTCAGATTGAGGGCTCTCAGAGGATGCTTTTGTTTTCCTGGGACATTTTTAGGAGAAAGGATGTTAAGGCTTCAGTAAGGCGGCTGGCCTCTGCTGGGCACCTGCCGTGCTCCGGCTAGTTCACCTGTCCAGCCAGGAGGTTGAGTAGCAGGAGGTAGACCTCAGTTCAGACCGTCCCCTCATACTTACCCACTGTGTAATCTTGAATCTAAACTCGCATAAACTAACGTTTCTATGCTGCCCTTCACTGAGGAGTTAACTGGTAGGCTGTCTGGCTCAAGGGGGCTGGTTGGGGGGCTAATAGGGATGAGGTATACAAAACAGGAAGGCTCTGAGCAGGCTTCTCACACTTGCCAAACTTGTAAATCACTCTGGGATCTTGTGAAAATGCCTATTTCAGTGCAGGGGGTCTGAGGTGAGCCTGAGACTTTGCATTTCTAACAGACTCCAGCTGAGGTCAACGCTGCCTGTCCATGGACCATGCTCTAAGTAGCAAGAATCTTTTTTTTAATTTCTCTCTTCTTTTTCCTCTGAGTACAAGAATCTCAGAGGTGCTCCTCGGGTTTACTGTGAACTGGTAGTGCCGTCAACTAAAGTTAACGAACTGGCAATTCTTTTTTTAGCCCTAGGAATGGAAGACAGTCCTACCCCTTACCTACTGCCGATCATGCAGATGGGCAGAGAATGCTTCTAGCCATGAACAATTTTTTCCTGGTTCCTTCAACTATTAATTGTGTCCAATAACATAAGAACTACTGAAAAAGAGGGCATAGAGGGGGATCATCTAACCCTGTGGGCTGAGAGAGGTTATCAAGAGCAAGGCTTCAGATGTACAAAGTATAGGTGGCCCTTAAGGTTCAAGAATTATGGTTCCTTAAATCTCTTAAGAGTTTACCTGTAAAAGAAAGACTTTTAGGTAGAAAACGAAAGGAGAAGGTCTTTCCTCCATCCAATAACACCAGCTTTAAACTGTGAGAGTCATCTGGAGAGGCTGTTACAATGCAGATTACCTGGCCCCAGCCCAGAGTTTCTAATTCAGTCGGTTGGGGTGGGGCCGAGAATTTGCGTGTTTAATGTGTTCCCAGCTGATCCAGATGATCACACATTGAGTAGCAGACTTGAGGCCCCCAAGGCCGTCATCTCGGAGAGTGGTAAGCATGGAGCACAGTGTCAACCACGTCTTCCCTTTCTAATGCTTCCCATCAAAGGGGCGAAATGTTTAAGCTGGGCTGGTGTTCGCAGTGTGAACGGGAGCTCCACCTGTCTTCAGGTATCTGAAGGCCCTGTGAGGGTTAGGAAAGATGAGATTTGTGGCGCCTACATGTAGCTCTTCCCAGCACGATGGGGTCCCCCAAGGACTGGGGCTAATAGAGCCCCTCCCCCCAGTGTGCTTCCTGGGAGATTCGGGGGAGCATCCAGGTGCAGGACTCCCTGTGTGGAGAAGAGCGAAGCACCGGATGGGCATTAGGAGCTGCTCTCCTTTTTAATGATTCCCAGACTCAGCTCTAATGATCACTCAGCAAGCAAATGATTCCCCAGCAGGAAATTGGACCCTTTGTGGAGTACATTTCCTCACTGGATCCCTAAAGTTATCGTCAATACATTCTGGCTGCATTTTCCAAAGTGCTTCATTTCCCATCCAAGTATGGCTTCCAGCCAGGACCATCTGGCCAAGGTGACCCATCTGGGGTGAAGGCCCCATTAGAAACAGCACTGTCCACAGCCACTCAGCCCCGATCAAAGCCCCGATGACAAAATCCCAAAGAGAACACTTCTCAGGCAAACTCAAAGTCAGGTTCAAATTGAGGCAATTATTTAGATAAGGAGCTGCAAGAAGTGGTTGTCATACACACAGATTTGAGGAGTGCCGGCCTCCGTGGAGTTCCCTGGTTCACCAGCAGATGCTCAGAGAGGGTCCCTAGGCGCCATGCTCTGTGCCAGGTGAGCTTTATAAAGGGGACTTGGGAACAGTCCCTGCTCTTATGTTGTCTGCGGTCAGGAAAAGGCAGACACTTAATTATGTACCTGTCAAAGCAGAACCCCCAGAACAGCACGTATCTCAAGTAGACCCCCTGTCATCCACCCTCCCTTGCCCAGGGAGGGATGCCTCCTCTTCCTTCTTATGGCATAAGCTGTGTGAGGGCACTGCCAGGAGCAGCTCTGTGCCGCAGGGCTGTCCCTGCGGGGGGCTGATGGCTGACAGCTGCTTGCCCCCTTCCCCTCCCCGCCTCGTGCCTCAGGCATGGGCAGCAGATGCTTCTGAGGGTCCGCGCAGCCACAGAGGCTCCCCCACCTTGGCGGGCATCAGAATCACCTGGAGGGCTTGTTAAAAACAGATTGCTGGGGGGCGCCTGGGTGGCTCAGTTGGTTAAGCGACTGCCTTCGGCTCAGATCATGGTCCTGGAGTCCTGGGATCGAGTCCCACATCGGGCTCCCGGCTCAGCGGGGAGCCTGCTTCTCCCTCTGACCCTCTCCCCTCTCATGCTGTTTCTCTCTCTCTCTCTCTCTCTCTCAAATAAATAAATAAATAAAATCTTAAAAAAAAAAAAAAAAGATTGCTGGGCCTTGCTCGTGGTTCTGATCCTGTAGGTCTAGGATGGGGCCAGAGGATTTCTAGCAAGTTCCCAGGTAAGGCTGACGCTCGTGGGCCCCGGGCCACACTTGAGGAACCACAGGGGTAGCGCGTGAGCATGGCCATCACGACTTACCCAGGGACAGATGGACAGGGATTGAATGACCGAGCGGCAGGAGAACGTCACAGCTCTGCCGGTGACCCAGGCGAGAGAAGATGGGGCTCTGAAACACGATGCAAAGGATGGAAATGCTAGGACCTGAGATGGGAATGGGGGTGGGGGAGGGGAATGGACCTGCTGGGTTTGTGGTTCGTGGGGACCGTCAGGTGGAAATGTGAAGAGGGTTCTCAGAATACTGTTCAAACCTCAGGAGAGAAATCTGAGCTGTAGGCACAGATTCGGGGGCCTGTGGGACAGAGGTGTAAGCTGAAGCTGAGGAGCTAAGTAAGACTAGTTAAGGGCAGCTCACTGAAGAGAGAGTGGTGAGGTGCCCAGAGGAAGCCAGAACACCTGGAGGGCCGGGCAGAGAGGGAGGGGAGTGGCATGGCTCCCAGGTGCAGGAAGCAAAGGGACAGACAGACGGTGTCACCAGGAAGGGGCAGAACCAAATGTGGGAGTGTCTCAAAAACTCAACCAAAGCATGACCCATTCTGGGGACCATCCTCCAGAGTCTGGGTGGTGTTTGAGGAGTGAGTTGGAGGAACTGAGCCACATATTTTGAAGCACATGGTTTTTTTAACTCTTCATTGCGTTGGCCTGGGCAGTTTTCTTTTGCCTTGGTGACCCAGTGGCTTCATGGAACACGCATAAGCAAAACGAAGCAGGCCCTGCCCACACACATGGGGCGCAGTAACCATCCATGGCCGTACGGCTTCCTTCTCCGAAGAGCATCAAAGTGAAACAGTACGGTAGTTGAGGGTGAAGCTGGGGGTCCGTGTTGCCACCTCTAAGCTAGGCTCCAGGGAGAAAACATACCATGAATTCCTCTTCCTTCCTCCCCATTTGATACCCATCTGGACCACCCCCTCCCCCCGCTCCCCAGGACCTTGAAACCACTGGTTTTACAAGGATAAGAAGGATTCTGACAACTCATTTTGAGCTATTTGTACTAGAGTGCTACAAAAAGAATTGATTTCTATTAACTGAGAGCCCCCCCCACCCCGGGGTGATAATTGTGTGTTTTATGGATAGTTTGCTTTTTAATTTGTGGGGCTTTTGAGTTCTCTGGGTCTTCACAAACCCTAAGAACACAGAGAAAGTCCGACAAGTCTCTGAAAAAGGCCGATGAGTCCGGTTCAGGCACTTCTTGGCCCCTCCGGCTGCCACTGGCCGCAGGTGCTTTAGGCAGGAACACACACCAACTTGTGCTCTGTCTTTGCAGTTCTGTACGGAGCTAAACCAGCCTATCCTGCCCAACATCCGCAAGTGGAAGGGGCCCCGGGGATGCTGGAAGGCCGTTGTTGCTGAGATGCCCTCCACTCAGCTCCAGAAGGTACCCTCCATCTGCAAAACCTGGATTTTATCTGCATCTTATTGCAACCTCCTTTTTCCCTAATCACAGGCATTTACAAATTTACTTTGCCAACATCCTTGATGCAATTCTGTGTTTCTGCACATTTCTTAGCTCCTTGCCATTCATTTCAAAATGCCCTGGTTCCTGTTTCACGTTTAGCTCGGGAATGGACCGCTGCCCAGACGGAAATGGGAGTTTAGGGTGTTGGGAGGAGAGGAGAAATCCTGTCTGGAGCCAAGGCTGCAAATGGGGTATTTCTGTCCTTTGTCTTCTTAATCCCGTCTCCACAGTTCCATCCTCTGCCAAGTTTGTGGAGAGCCCATTGTTCATTGACTGAAAACTTCAGATTTGCTTAATTCATACACGAAGCATTGGCTTTCAGTGGTAGAGATTGTGCGCATGGAAATGTTCTGTGGACATTTTGAACAGATTTTCGTTTTGAATGTTCTTTCGTTGGTATATCCCCTGTGGCTGTGGGCAAATTGCTGAAGGGGTACGTTTTACTCTTACAGATCTATTCACGACTGATTTTTATTCTCTTGGAATGCTTGATATTAGTGGGGTTTTAGATTTTAAAATAGACTTCCAATAGTTCATCATGAGTCCAACTGTCATTACATGGTTTTTCTATAAACGCACATGCTGTATTTTTTTTCTCTAGTGTACCTAACACGTTTATAAATGGGAATAGTGTTTATGTGAGTGATAGTGAGATGTGAGGCTTTTAAATTATAAATATATACTGGATTAAAAGTATCCAGTCATTTATGGACAATAAGCTCTCTTTTTAAAGCTACTACTTAAAAATGTGATGTAAATCTGATTTCTCTGGGTTTTATGTTCTGGAGTGTAAACGGTTACTATAGGTGACAGCCAATGTCCATTTCCGCATAGGCTGGAAATTAAGACAGATTGGGACATATCTAGTCTTCACCTCTGTAGCCCATGGCTGTCCCTTCTCAGTCCATATAGAAATAATACCACCTCGCCTTCTTTAAAAAAAAAAAAGCACTTTATACATACGTAGGTTCACTAGGCTCTCGTAGTCCATTTAACACTGTTTATCCACTGAGAAATCATCAGAAAGGTTACCACGTGCCAGACCCTGTGCCACATGCAGATACACATCTGTGAGAAAAACAGACCCAGGAACCCAGCCCTGCCTTGTTCTTAGTCCTTGCAAGCCCAGGGCAAGAATCCATCCCGAGCTGATGGAGCCCCTCCCTCAGGAGCTCACAGCCTGTTGGAGGCACGAGGCAGGAACCCCTACTCCAGGTTGGGGTGGCAAGGCCATTGGAAGATAGTGTGCAGTTGCAGGGAGACCCAAGTTCAAGCCACTTCAACTTTTCAGCCTCAGTTCCTTCATCTCTAAAATGGGAGCACTCTCCCCTTCCTTCAGTCAATCACTGGGTTGCTGTAGGTTTTAAAAAGATCACGTGCACTGACCTGCCCCATTAACCGAACACAGGCCAGGGCCCGCATGAGGCGGCAGGCTGGCCGGGCTGTGCCGACTGGAAGTCCATATACCTGTCTCAGGCTGCAGTTGGCTATTCACACCCTTGTTGCCATGGAGGCTGGTGGGCCTCATGTGGACAAATCTCCCGGGCTCTCAAAAGATGTAAATACCTAGATTTTAATGTGAAATTTCCTGACTTTTAAATATGGACACATAAGCTAAAGTGTTTATAAATGCTGTTTAGCAAATTGTGTCTGTGAGTCACACACATCCCATCTCTCCCCTGGACAACTGTGGGCAAGTGGCAGCCTCTGCTCAGGTCTCCAGTCCTCGCCCCACAGCCAGAGGGGCGTCTGTAGATGAGAAAACCGAGCTCTGTACGACAAAACGACTTGCCCGTCCTCTAGCGGCCCCACGGTGGGGTCAGGCCCGAGCCCAGGTGGCGCTCTGGCACTAATGCCTGGATCTCCGGCTGCCCCGCGTGGAGGTGGGACAGTTCTTCCAGAGCCAGGGGCCGCCTGGGTCCGGGGGATCGGGAGAGGCTTCCAGAAGCGCCCGGTGCTGCTGGGCACACCGGTGAGCACGTGCGAAGGGCAGCCTGAACAGGCAGGTGCCTACCTAGGGGGCCCCTTGGGCAGTGGCTAGTGCGCACTGGGGAGCCACGGAAGGTTTTTAAGCAGAGCTGACCACCTGCACGGTACACTAGGAAGGTTACTCTGGCACCTCTGCTTGAGAAACAGTAAATGGGAAGATGACCCTCCAAAGTGGAAAGGGCAAATCCCACTTCCGTCACTTGATACCCGAGGAAACACATTTAGAAAAATGGAGGGCTCTGTGATCCCACGGCAGAGTGACACAGGTGGCCCTGAGATCTAGGTCTTCCAGGTCTTAAATTGGGGCTCTCTCCAGGGGCAGGCAAGCCTGTGGTTATAAATCTCAAAGTGCACAGCATGCAGAACACGGTTCCCTGTTCATTCCTTCCCTCCTCCTCACCACGAGTTGGTCTAGTGGAGGTGCTGAGCCCAGCAAGGCGTGGGGCTGGGACCTGTGCGGATGCTGGGACTCAGCCCAGGCCACTTAGGTTGCGCAGAGTCCCTTCCTCTCCTTTAGCAATATGTGTTGCTGGCCCCCCCAGCGATGCCTACAGATCCTACTGCTGATCCCCGGCAGCGGAGCCTCCAGATGCTGGCATAGAGTGGGGAGAGGAAGCTTTTCCTCTTTCCAGAAGGGACAGCAGCGAGAAGCAGGCAGATTCAGAGTGGCCCATCTGCAGCCAGAGCTGGCAGAGGTTAGCACCAGACCTCAGGACACTTCTGCCACCACCCACTGGCCCTCACAGGCCCCTGTCCCCGGGCTGGAGGCCCCTGTGTGGGCCCTGTCCACCTGCAGAGTGCCCTTGACTGGTTCTAAACAGTGGGGACTGTCAGCACTGACCTCCATCCATCCAGCAAATATATATGGAGGATTCACTAGGCACTAGATACTGGTGGTTGTAAGCTGCAACTAACCAGTAAGCAAAGCCAGCCCTTCGCAGTCTTCTGTTTGATTCTCAACATCGCTGTTTACCAGCTGTGGGATTTGAGGGAAGTTACTTAACCTCTCTGAGCAGCTGAGTCCCTGCCTGGTGGACATGGCTGTGAGTGTCTATCTCATGGGATGCAATGATTAAAAAGATAACTCTGTGCTTAGTCGGGGCTTCCCCTCACTTCACTCCCCAGAAGATAAGAGCCCAAGCACCCTAGCTGCGCCTAAAACCCTGAAATCGGCAACGTGGGAAATTTGGGGCGGGAGGCAAGGAGGAACACACTGTGGCTTTTGGGGTATGCTTGTGTTTCAGAAACAGGCCCTGTGCATGTGATCTCAAGACCCAGTGCAGAGCCCCCCTTGTCTCTTCCTGGCTTCTCCTGCCTCTTCCCACCAGCTTGGGGCTGAGCCCTGCCACAAAGCAGACTGGTCTCCAAACTGATGCCTCCTCTTCTCCTGCAGGGGGCCGGGTTCTCTGGATTCCTGTGGGATGCTGCGGCCGGGGTAGAGCTGAGAGACGCCACCTCGCAGGAAAATTCGCCTGGTAATGGGCACGGGAAGCCGATGGGGCCCAGCCTGTACCTTGCGCGGTTCAAGGTACCGTTGTGTTGCTGTGAAGGTCTACTTCTAAAATGGGGTCGGGGTGGGGGGGAGTCCCTTTCTGAACTGTGATCCAGAGCAGCCTCATCTACTCTCTCCCAGGGTCAGGTCAGCATGTACTCTTGGGGTTCCCTTGACTGATGAACCTGTCCAGGGCAGGAATGAGGAGGATTCTGGGGGACTCTAGCTCTGATGACTCTGGCGTCTGGGCAGGAAGGAGAGCAGGTGGCTGGTTCCCAAACCTAACACACATCAGAATTACCTGGGGAGATTTTCTTAAAATCAGGGATTCCTGGGCTTCACCCCAAACACACGGAATTTCTGGGCTAGGGCCCAGGACTGCCCATTTTTCAAAGACCCCTTTAGGGCTTCTTCATCCCTCTGACATTTGGAAATCACTGGACTAGAGGACAGCAGAGCTTGTATGGAGACCCCCTTCTCCTTACTAGGGGGAAGGGGCTGACCCTCAAGGGGCCATTGGGTTCAGAGGGGATTCAAGAGGAGCTTCTGGGCTGTGGGGTCAGGGCAACCCCACCCCTGACCTCTCCAGATGAGCCCTCCCCTGGCTGTCCCTGGGGAGTGTTCCTGAACAGCGAACACTCAGAAGCTAGGCACAAGGAGGAAAAAGAAGCCAGCAGCCACCGGATCACCCAGTCGGCATTCAATTGACCTGATCCCCCTGGCACTTACCTGTGAAATCACAGGGCGGGTGGGGGTGGGCCCTTGCCACAGAGCCTAGCAAGCCTCCTGCTGGGTGTTTGAGGACCACCCTTCTGTGTGCTCCAGAGCAGTTCTGGAGCCTGAGAGTTATCTCAAGCCACAGCACGGTCTCTGGCAGCCCCTGGCTGGGGCAGCCCATGTTTTGGGCGCTGTGTTGGCTCTGGTTGGAGTCTAGCCCAAGCTCATGCCCCTAGCTGCAAAGTTGCTGAGGTTCTGTGTGCGCGCCCACACCTAGGGGTGTCTGCAGGTTGTGCTTAGGAGACTGATGTGTAAAATCAGCCAGTTATCCTCTTTAGATCCTCCTAACACCACACTGGGTGGTGATGCTTGCTCTGACCTGACGAGGCCATAGCCAGACCAACCAGTGTCTCTCACAGGCTGGCTGTTTTTAGTGGCCAATGAGAAAATGCTACGTCTCATCAGTTGTTGGCCCAGATCCTTTAAAGGGCCTAGACAGGAGTTCAACCTCCTATCCTTCAGGTCCCATTCTAGGCTGGCAGTCGGTATGGTATGGAGATGGGGCTTGTCTCCAGCACCACCCCCCCCCCGCACCCCCCCCCCGGCCGGGTTTCCCTGCCTGTGGCCTCACGGTGCTTCCTCTGTGGTCAGAGCCAGGGCTGCAGAGAGCTCTCCAGGCTGGGTGGTGGTGGGCAAACTGGGGTCACATGTGTAAGATGAAACTGGCAGCCTCCACTTCCTGGGGGCTCCCCCTGCACCCCCTTCCTCCTTGGCAGTGTTTAGTGTTTGTTACCATGACAAACAGAAGGGCAGGATTGCCAAACCCCGAGCAGCTGAGCAATGCTGCCGTGCTCAGACCAGCTCTGACTGCATGTTCCCATGTTCCTGTACCTGCCCACGCGGCGCGCACCTGGGGGGGGCACCTGCCCACGCGGCACGCACGCTCCGGGGGGGGGGCACCTGCCCGCCGCTGCGCGCACGCTCCGGGGGGGGGGCACCTGCCCACGCGGCACGCACGCTCCGGGGGGGGGGGCACCTGCCCGCCGCGGCACGCACGCTCCGGGGGGGGGGGCACCTGCCCACGCGGCACGCACGCTCCGGGGGGGGGGGCACCTGCCCACGCGGCACACACCCTGTGGGGGGGCACCTGCCCGCCGCTGCGCGCACGCTCCGGGGGGGGGGCACCTGCCCGCCGAGGCGCTCACCCTGGGCGGTGGGGGGGGCACCTGCCTGCCGAGGCGCGCACCCTGGGCGGTGGGGGGTGGCGCCTGCCTGCCGCGGCACGCACCCTCGGGGGGGGCACCAGCCCGCCAAGGCGTGCACCCTGGGCGGTGGGGGGGGCACCTGCCCGCCGCAGTGCGCACCCTGGGCGGGGGCGGGGGGCACCTGCCCGCCACGGCACGCACCCTGTGGGGGGGCACTTGCCCGCCACGGCACGCACCCTTTGGGGGGGGCACTTGCCCGGCACGGCACGCACCCTGTGGGGGGGCACCTGCCCGCCGCGGCGCGCACCCTGGGGGCGCAGGACTGGGCATAGTCTGTGCTGCCGAGGTGCAGCCAGCTTCCCTGTTTGACACATTTGAAATCTGGTGAAAGTGAACATCAGAGCAGAGCGGTCTCTGGAGGGAAAAAGCAGAGGACGTGGGTGGGGTGGGGAAGGAAGTGGGTCCCAGAAGGGCGTCCTGGCAGAGGGATCCCAGGCTGGCCCTAGAGGGGGAGAACCCAGTCTTGGTTAATGACCAGCTGCTAGAGCTGCCACCGCCACCTCCTCCCTTGTCGTTGCTTAAAAGGAAAAAAACCCAAACCAGAACGTGACATTTCCAGATGTGCCTGGTTTTCCAGACTCTAAGTTGGAGTAGGGGATGTGATGTAGGGGGGGTGGACTGATAGAACAGGATAAGTTTCGGTCCTCCAGGTGCCTCAGAAAAAAATCTAACCCTGAACCACCTTGCGTTAGCTCTTGGCGTGTGGGCCAGCCTGGTTTGTGTTCACTGTTGTCAACGTCGTGCAAGAAGCTACTTGTAAGTCGGAAGTAACGAATACAGGAAATATGAACACCTAAGCCTGTCCCTGTTGCTTTGTTTCCTCTTGCCTCAGGTGGGAAGTAATGACTTGACCCTTGTGAACCTTCACCTGGCGGCCCTGACCCTCCCAGGGGGCGAGAATCCAAGCAGGAATCACAGTGACAGCCACCGCTTGGCTGGCTTTGTACAGACCTTGCAGGAAACCCTGAAAGGTAGGAAACGCTCTTTCTCCGTGGCTGGGCCGAGAGCTCCCAGCATCTGGAGGGCAGGCATGGGGTTGCTCCGTCTCAGCATCTCTCTGATCCCTTAGGCTGACCCAGCTGTCAGCAGCGGTGCATACTAAGGGTGCAGAGGACCGCCACCCCTGTGCGTGGTGACATCTTTGTCTCAGCGGGCCTACCATGCACGTCCCGTGATACTGGCTTTGGGGCTCTTCTAGCCTCTCTTTGATGGAAAGGATTTGGCGGGGGGGGGCGGGGGGGGGCGGGGGGAGTGATGACACCTTCCTTCGTGACCAGTCCTCCTGGTTCAGCTGCCACTGTGGTCGTACCACCTGCAGATTTGCACGTGCTCATCTTGTGAGAGCAAGACCGTGGGTGACAGGGGACTGGGAAAGTCCTGATGAGCACAAGTAGGCTTCTTCTCCCTGGTGGGATGCAGGTCGCCCTGAAGGAGCCCCGGCACTCTCAGGAAATCTGGATGTTCGTCTGGGCTCCTTCAGTAGCTGTAGGACCTCAGGCAGGCCCCCACACGGCTTGAAGCCCATCTGGTTGGGGGGTGGCTGATGTTCACCTCCCAGGGGTGCCCGGTGGGCTTGGTGACTGTCTGTGGACAAACCAGGCACATAGTAGGGGCTCGGCAGACAGGAACTGACTCAGAAAATACCAGAACACTGAGAAGAGCAGAGCTTCAGGAGGGAGTCGGGTCTCTGGGTCCAGGCTCTGCCCCAGCGATACAGAAAGTTCTCGTGTGCGGGGTTTACCGGAAGGAAAAGTTGCCGCTGCTGTGACAACTGGGCTCTTGTCAGCTTGGCTTGGTTATTCAGAGCCCTGCCCTTCTCTAGGTGAGGGTGTCCAGCTGGAGGCCTGCAATTCTCTTCCATGCTCACCAAAATTCTCTCGTTTTCTAAGTCTTTTGCATGTTAGATGAGCCCCTCCCATGGGTGATTCATGAGCATCCAGCTATAAAAATAATTTGGTCACATTATAAATTTACATCTTAAAAAGGTGTTTTGGTTGCAGCAAAGTATACATGACGTGACATTTACCATCTTGACCATTTTTAAGGGTATGGTTCGGTGGCGTTACATACATTTACGTGGTCTTACCACCATGCCATCCATCTGTCTGCAGAGCGTTTTCATCTTTCCAAACTGAAACTCTGTGCCCATTCAGCATGAACTCCCCACTGTCCCCTTCCCCAGCACCCCTGCGACCACCCTTCTCCTTCCTGGCTCTATGAATTCGACTACTCCAGGGACCTCCGCTAGGTGGAATCGTGCGGTATTTGTCCTTTCGCTGCTGGCTTACTTCGCTCACATTAGGTCTTTATGGTTCATCCACAGTGTAGTCTGGGTCAGAGTTTCCTTCCTTTTTCAGGCCAAATACTATTTATTCCACTGTCTGTCTCTATCGCATTTTGTTTATCCACTCCTGGTCTTCTGGCTGTTGTGAGTAATGCTGCTCTGGACATTGATAGACAACTTACATTTTGAACCAGGATGTGCTGTGACCAGCGTTCTACTTCACTTAGGAGTTCTGGGGCTTAAACAAAAAAAGAAAGGTGTTTAAGCTGAGATACTCCATCCAGGAAGCATCTTTGTGGGAAATTGTTCACCCACAGTTAGTTTCTAACCTATTAAAAAGGATGACCTGATAGCCTTTAACATCTCTGGACGTTTCTATCGTTCTCCACCTCAAGCTGCCTTATCTGTACACGGAAGCAGAAAGGGAAAATGCTGGTTCATAACTTCTCTGGTAACTTCTCACTGTTTTTTTTTCTGACACCCAGAGAGTGAGCAGGTTATTGAACCAAGTTGCCAAGGGGACTATTGACCCCCAGCCTGGCTCACCCTGACTTGTCCTGGTATGGACGGTGACTCATGTTCCCTGCGTCCTTGTGCTTATAACAAATATCCAGTTAATAGGTGACACACAGGCCCAAGGATTCAGGAAGCACTCCAGCCTGCCCAAGGTGCAGGGCAAATCGATTATTAGCAGAGGTGGTGGAGCTAAAACAAAGACTAAGCTTTTTATTCCACAGCCTCTCTATCAGAGCAAACAGAAGCGATTTGATTAGCAAACTCTGGGACTTTCTGCCTTTGTCTGGAATGTGTGTCTGGGTTGACATGAGTGTATGGCCAGTCCTTTGATGGAGTGTTCTTCTTTCAGACCCTCTCCCCCCGCCCCCGGGACTCACTCTGTGAACTCCACTAGAGTGAAACACCATGCGTAGTAATGCCTGGCATCTGGGTTGGACCATCCCTCAGTGGGGACCAGCTTCTGCTGTTGTCGCTGGCATTCTGCAAATCTGGGGACTATCTGAGGAAATCCGCCCCAAGCGTTCTCCCCTTATTCCTAGGAACTAAGGAACCCACCCCAGGCAGATGGCTTTCCAGGAGAGTTCAGTTCTCTGCGCACCTGTGGATTCTCAGAGGCAAGGACCGTGTCGATGTCCTCAGCGACACCAATTTAACGGAAAGCAGATGAGTGGTAGGAGACCTGGATGTGTCCATTCAGAAAGAGAGCTGTTATTTTCATTCTTGAAGTTACACAGAGAGCTGGGTTTGTTGACCTTTGACACCAGCATCTCTCCTAGTTTCAGAATTGGCTTTTTTGGCCCAGACTTTTTCAGGTCTGCCTCCCAATGAAAACTTCCCTCATTATATGGGAACCTTCTGCCTCTTTTCTAATAACGTTCAGTTTTTCTTGTTATTTAATAAATATAGCATCATTCTCTTCTTTCCTTTCAAAAAGTACATCTTAATTCTGGCATTTTCCTCGTGCCTCATTCATCCATTCATTGCATACGTGTTTATCGAGTGTCTGCCATGCAGCAGGCCCTGTTCCAGGCATGTGGGATTTTGTGAAGAACAGCCACCCATGTCCTCGTGGCTCTTCCGTTCTAGCTCTTTGTGAAGAGCACTGGACTTGAGGGCTGGCCTGGTGAGTTGGAGCAAGCCATTCAGCCTCTCAGAGACTTAGCTCCTTACCTGTGGAGAGGGCCCAATACCAGGTGAGGGCTCATGGATGGGCATTAGCACTGGTCAGGTAGGAGTTGTTCTCAAGTCTTCTTTTCCTGTTGAGGTCGGCACTGATTTCGCAAGACAGCATGAGTTTGCCCTGCTGTGGGCACCAAGGTTGTTGAGATAGAGCGTAGAGGTACCATTACATCTCTGTAGGCCACACAGTGGGGCCACAGGAGTCTTCCATCCCGTCCCCTTTTGTCCCTCCAGCCCTCTAGCGGTGGGGGTGACCTCTGCAGGGCACGAGTGCCCTCTGCTGGTGGCTTGTGTCATTTCACGTCAGATTTCTTTGCCTCTAGCTATTATTGCTGAAACCTATTCGTGTCCAGGAAAATGATTTGCTGAGTGTCTCAGATACGTTTGGCTCTCATTCATGAACTGCTTTCCTCAAAGCCTCCCTTGCAAGTTAGGACGGGAACACTGCTCCCCACAATAATGTGGCTCCCCTGAGGGAACCTGGAGACCGGAAGTGATGGTTAAGCAGAGACGATGGGAATCCCAGAGCCTAGCTGGGGTCCACTGTCCTCTCAGAATGTCTGCTCCGTCTGGGAAATACTTTATGATGACTCCACTTACTCTAGTGTACATCAAACAATGGTAGAAATGTTGGAAATACTTTAAAGAGAAAACCTTTTCACTCTGGCCCTGTATTAGTCAGTTAGGGCCGCCATAACAAAATACAACAGTCTGGGTGGCTTAGACAATAGAAATTTATTTTCTCACAGTGCTGGGGGCTGGAAGTCTGAGAACAAGGTGGGGGCAGGGGTGGTTTCTCCTGAGGCCTCTCTCCTTGACATGTAGGTGGCCACCGTCTTGTATCTTTGCACGGTTTTCCCCACTGTGCCCAATGAATGTTTGTCAAGCTCTTATTAAATAGCCAGGCGAGACCCTCAGGCTTTTCCTTCCATGAGATTCGGAGCATGTGAGCTGGAACAGGAGTGATCTCTGCATCACATAGCTCCCCTTTTCCAAATATGTTACTGACCTACTCTTAGAGTCTTGTGGTATGTTGGGGGTTTTTTTTTGTTTTTTTTTTGTTGCACAAGGTATTTAGAAAAATTGGAAGAATGAGAACCAGATGCATTCCTGACCCTGGGGAGTCCAATCAGAGACTCGAGATCCCAATTTGTGGGCTGTGATCAATATTGGGTTTACCTCCCTCCACCTTTTAAATGTCTGATTCTTCTTTCTTCCTCCTGCAGGAGAAAAAGACATGATCTTTTTAGGGGATTTTGGCCAGGGTCCTGACAGCAGTGACTATGATATCTTGAGGAAAGAAAAATTCTACCACCTGGTCCCTGCGCACACCTTCACCAACATCAGCACCAAGAATCCCCAAGGCTCAAAGTCTCTGGACAACATCTGGATCAGTAAAAGCTTAAAGAAGGTTTTCACAGGTAAGCAGAGGTCACTCAGTCTTTCTCCTGTTCAGAAATGGAATAAGAGAGACTTGTCCAAACTGATAGTGCCAGATCCTTTTGTGTGATAACTCTGGTCGGGAGTTCTCTTAGCTCCTCTGTGGGCATTTACAGGATCATATATGGTTTAGGCGCCTCTATCATTCAAACTATCATTCAAACAGAGCCACTCGTAAGAGGGAAGGGGGGCTGTGAAAACTTATTAAAAGGCATTCGCTGATCTTCAGCAGGGGCAAACCTGGTTCTAGGCCAGTAGAGTACCGATTCTGAGATGAACCGATAGCTGACTCTAATTTTAAGGACACTTAGTCATTTAGCAAGCATTCCTCAAGCCTTGTCACATCCAGGCGCTGTGTTGTGGCTTGTGGTTTCTTGACCCACTGTCGGTGCCCCGAGAAGCAGCCGTGGAGGATGAGCAGACACCTGTCAGAGCATCCTGAGCATCCTCCCAGGATGCTCTGCGTGCTTTACCCGGACCGCATGAGGACCAGGGTGCAGTGGGTAATCTCAGCGCTACGATGCAGTCCCTGCCACCCCCAAACCAGTAAGCTGCCGAGCAGACTTTGGGTCAGGAAACAATTAGTCAGAAATAGGACAGTGACAGGTAATGTCTTTTGATGAGCGACAGGAACCGTGGTTCTCAATCCTGCCTGGCTGCTTTGCTAAGGCCCAACATGTTATCCATATTATACTTCAGTGAGACTTTGACAACGTGTGAAAGTATCAGTTCTGGAGTTGACCTGGGAGCGCCACATGGGGAGCCAGGCCTGAGATCCTCAGCAGAATTTCCAGTCCAGACTATGTCACCAGCCTCTTGCACCTCTCTCTCTGGGTGCTGCTTTCCTGTTGGACTGTGTCGCGTGCGGGTCTGGAGGAGGAAGGAAGTGGGTCCCAGGGGGAGGGACGATCATGCAACTAGGCGAGACGCAGTTTGCCGAAAGGCACAGCTGGCCAGAGGGCGGCCCCAGCCGGCCCCGGGGTGCCAGGAGGGCACGCTCGCGTCAGAAGAGAACGCTTCCTTCCAAAAGGAAGTTAGAAGTCATTTCATCGGTCCCCTTGCTGTGAAGTTCTAGAAACTCAGGTTCAGGGAGGAGCAAAAGAACTGAATAGGCAATTTGTACGTCTTCTTTGGAAAAAATGTCAACGTGTACGTGAAAAACACTCAGCATCACTCATCATCAGGAAATGCGAATCAAATCCACAATGAGCTATCACATCTTTGAGAGACATTTGACCCCGCATCAGATATTTATCCTTGCTGCTGGTGTTGGCCCCGGCAGGCTGGGTGTCTGCGGGGTATGGTCAGGGCATCCTGGCTACAGCAGAGCTGCGGCAGAGGCCTCCACCCGCCAGCCGTGGCCCCCCCGGCCCCAGGCCTGATAGCTGGGTCTCTCTTCCCTCTCCCTCCAGGTCACTGGGCCGTAGTGAGAGAAGGCCTCACGAACCCTTGGATTCCAGATAACTGGTCCTGGGGCGGAGTGGCTTCTGAGCACTGCCCCGTGCTGGCCGAGTTGTACGCCGAAAAGGATTGGAACAAGAAGGAAGGCCCTCGGAACGGCAACGGGGTCCCCTTGGAGCGAAGTGAAGCCCACATTAAGCACGAGCGATGATGGTGCCCAGTCTGTCTCTCCCGCTCTGAGCCTGGAGGGCCCCAGGCGAGGGAGTTCACCCTTCTAGGTGAAGACGCAGAGCCAGAACTGCGGTTTTGGTTTTCAGCCAGACAACACTAGCCCCTGGGCCTCGACCTGCCTGCCTTCTTCGTGGACGTTCTTGGACCATCAGAAGCACAGTGGGGAACCGAGATGTCTTGTAATCCGGGGATGCCGTCCACCTCCGCAGACGCGGGCCAGCTGCTGCCCCTGGGTGGCAGCATGCACAGAACCATAATGGGGTTGACGGGGCAAGAGAGGGCGGTCTTAGGCCGCCAGGCCGGGTCTGAGCCATGCCAGAAGCACTCGTTTCTGACCACCGGTCCATGATGCTCTGGCAGCAGATTGCATAAAGCTTTTAACTGTGATTGAGCTGAGCACTCTTCTCAAATATTTTGAGTGGTGACTTTTAGTTTTGTTTTGAAAAAATAAACAGACATGAACCTGCCTGGTTGCAGTGAGCGTCCCGGGGGTGGGTTCCTGAGCTGCGGGTGTTCTGTGCCCACTTCCAGTGCCTCTGTGAGGCTGTGGTCCAGGGAGCCTGCTCCTTTACACCCCCCACTTCTCAGAGATGCCTCTCACACCCCTGTCAATCCCCTGAGGTCACCAGAAAATCTTTCTATGACCTTCTCCCTCCCAGCCTGTTCTTCATCTTCTGACCCCTTTGCTAGACTGTCTTGTACCTCGAGCACCATTTGTGCCCCGGACATTCAGCATAGGTTCCCTGGTGCTGGGCTAGAATTCTCTCAGAATGATCCTCTTCCTCCCTCCCTCCCCACCCACTTTAATTTTCAATCCGATTCCTAGCCCAGAGCTGCCCTATGGTGATTCTGAGCACTCTCTGTTGATTCTGCATCTATAGGAAGCTAAGCCTGGGAGTATTGAAAGAGGGTTCATTTTTGTGGGGGCTGGGGGTGGGCAGGGGGACATGCCTATGCTAACGGCCACTAGGTACCCCCTCCCTTAGCTGGCATGGTTCTCCCTTAGGTCTCCTGTGAGACCAGATTATAACACCCATTTTACAGCCAAAGAAACCAAGGCTTAGAGTGCTTAACCTCCTGCAGGTCACATAACCGGTAAGTAAATAGATGGGATCCAAACCCAGCCCAAAAGCCCATGCCCACGTGTCCATTCTGTACTTGCCAACACCAATGCCGTGAAAGTAGCGACACTGATAGTGAATGTGTGAATCATGAGCCTAGATTATGAGTTATTCCAGGTCACCATGGAAGCTGAGGGTTTATTCCTCCCTCCATGCTGAAAACCTGATGTGGACCAGTACCCAGAAACTGTTGTCACCGCACAGTGTGAACCCAGTGGCTTGGGGCTGGGGCCAGATGCAGTGAAAGAGGCTTCTTTTCCACCAAAGACCATCTTTTGGACCACCCAGCTCCAAGGAGCATCACTGATCGTGGGCCCAGGAGGGAAGTCCTCCGGGCGCCCCGAGGGTGCCTGGGCATCAGCCGTGCCGCTCCGAGGGACCATCTCCAGTGGGAGGGTGAGTAGTGCCTCTCCCCTGGGCTCAGACTGTGCCGTTGCAGGCGTGAATGAGCCTGGACCAAAAGCACTCGCGTTAGAAGGAAAAGGCGTGGCAGGGAGGAAAGGGTGCTTCCCAACAGAGCGGACCTTTCTCGGTGCCTCAGTCTAAAGCGCAAACTTCCCCAGCATTCACCAGCCAGCTGCGCCAGATTGGCTTTTGCCCCCAAACTAAGGAAAGAACAGGCTTAAGTGAGGGGAAGGGAAAAGAAATCCAATTAAATGACCTTAATGAAGGTCATGGTGTTTGAGGAGGGGTGAGGGAGCGGAACGCAGCCCCCACATCTCAAACACAGAGTGGGTCCTGGTTTTGGCTCCTAATATTTAAGGCATTGCTTGGGAGGCCTGTCTGCAGCGGGGAGCCTGTCTGTCTGTCTGCAGGGGGGAGCCTGTCTGTCTGCAGGGGGGAGTCTGTCTGTCTGCAGAGGGGAGACTGTCTGCAGGGGGGAGCTGTTGTTCTAGCCCCAGTCTTCTTGGTTTTTGCTTTTGGGGGGATGGTTTTGGCTTGGGTTTTGTTTTGTTTTGCTTTTTGCTTGTTTTTGCCATCTTTAATTAATAGATTTTATTTTTAAGAGTGGTTTTAGGTTTGTAGCAAACCAGAGCAGAAAGCCCAGCGGTCCCATACTCCGCTGTAGAGTGTCCCCTGTTGTTAACAGTAGTGTGGTGTATTGGCTACCACTGATGAACCAGTACTGGTACATTATTATTAGCTGAAGTCCACGGTTTACTTTAGGGTTCATTCTTTGTACATTCCATGGGTTTCAACAAATGTATAAAGACCTATATCCACTTTTCTCTGATCTAAAAATCCTCTGTGCTCTGCCTATTCATCCCTCCTCCTCCCCCTGGCAACCACTGGTCTTTCTACTCTCTCCCTAGTTTTGCCTTTTCTAGAAGGCCATATAGTTGCAGTCAGTCAGTCTATAGCCTTTTCAGCTTGGCTTCTCTTAGCAACCTGTGTTTAAAGTTCCTCTGTGTCTCTTCATGGCCTGATAGCTCCTTTCTTGTTATTGCCAAACCATAGTCCATTGGATGGACTTTATCTGCTCTGCCCCCCTTGGATTGTTTCTAATCCCTCCCCTTCTCCAGACTTTCCTCCCACCCCATCCCCAGCTCCGTCCGCAGATGGCACATTTCCATCCCATTCTTCCCTTCTTTCCCGCCCCCATTCTTTTCTTCCTTCTCCTACCTTTCAGGATTGTTCAAGAAGGGCCCCGCTGCGAAGCCACTTTGTTGGAAAAGCCCAGAGGAGCCCCCTGATGTGGAACAGGGTTTCTGGCGTGTGGGTTTGGGCAGGAGACGGGAAGGAATTACGTGCTAGGGACCCGGAAAGGCCCAGGCGCCAAGTGGAAGCTCTGGCGTCCTCCTTGGGTCCCCCTATCCCAGGAGCACCATTGATGACCAGAGCCCCCCCACCCCCACCCCAGTGGAACCTTCCTCCCTTGACCATTTTCCCACGAGAGGTCTCTCTCTGCATAGGAGCCAGTGAGCAGGGTCCCTGGGCCATCTCTCCATTCTCCTGCACCAACCGCACCTTTTACTGTCCCCAGACTTAGCAGGGCGTGCTCGGAGGGCAGCCAGAAGCCCTCCCGTGCCACAAATAATTGGGCCCAAGCTAGGACGCCCTCGCTACTGCTTGGAAGATGTCAAGGGAAGCAAAATGGGCATGGCCTTTAAGAGCGGGCTACATTCTTCTTTGTGTTTCTTTGGATCTAAGGGTTGGAGTTCTCCCCTGATGCTCCCACGCAGATACCGTCCCACTGGAGTGAGAGAGCACCCCGCCCGGCAGAGGTCGCCGCCGCCTGGAATGGGAGGTGAGTGCACCGACGTGAGACTGCCACAGGGTCTGCTTTCAAAGGAAAGGAATTCATGGCTTCAGCACCGCCCAGTTCTCTTAAACTGGCTCTTGTCTTTAAATAAGCCTTGTCCATGCTTATTGGCTCCTTACTGTCTTGAGCACTTGACACTTTTAACTGCTTTATTCCTTCGAAGAGTCCAGTGTGGTTGGTCCTATTGTTTGTGCCCTCTTACAGACGGAGGAACTGAGGCAGGGGGAAGGGAAGGATGAGGGACTCTGGTTTCACTGTGATAAGGAGGGCAGTTGGTCTGGGACATGTCAAGCAGACCCAGAGGGCTGTGGAAAATAAGTGGCCTTGACAAAGGCAGGTAGAGCTAATGCCAAAGGGACAGGCCAGGGAGCTATTGCTGGGGCTTCTGCCTTTCTGGAAACCATGTGGGAGGCTGACCTAGGCATTGGTCTTAGCCCAGCACAGACTGAGGAAAGCAGGTGGGAGAGGGCCAAGGGCGCAGGGGCAGGACGAGCTTTGAAGGCCGCGGGGTGGGCTGGGGCATCCTGGGACCTCCGGCTCTTGCCCCTACAGTGTCTCCTGCCCCTCCCTTTTTCTCTGATGGGTGCTGGGTGGCCCGGTTGGGCTTGGGAACATGGGCAGTCCGGGTGCATAAGAGCGGTGAAGTTCCAAGGCTAGTGAACGAGAGCATCAGGCAAAAGGGTGTCGCTTTCTCTGCGGAGAGCCCTGTCCTTGGGTGGCAGTGGTTCCCCATGGCCGGGGAAGGAGGAAGAAGAGGGAGAGAGAGAAAGCCTCTGAAGACCTTCCCCACCTGCTTGTGTCTTCCTGAGTCTGGGATCAAACCACATGAGGCAGGTTTCCTTCGGTGCTTGCGGTGGTGGGGATGCTTTATAGTTAGTCTGCTGAGCAGGCTGGGCTCCAGTCAGCAGTCAGTGTCAGGAGATGGACCTGCCTAGGCGCCCTGCCGACTTCCAGTATGATGAATTATTTAATTAGATGATTATCTGGGGGTGAGGGTGGGAGCAGCAAGGACTCAGGTTTTACTGTGATGAGTGAGTGCAATTGGCCTGCATTGTGTGATCGCATGGAACCCGCGGCCTTGGACAGAGTCCGACTTCGCAGCTGGAGGAAGGTGTCTGGCCCCTGGGCCCAGGCCCGCTGTGCTTCCTGTGGAAGTTTCTTCCTTCTGGGCTCTGAGATGGACTGAGGTGGCATTTTTAAAGATTTTATTTATTTATTTGCCAGAGAGATAGGGAGCACAAGTAGGCAGAGAGGCAGGCAGAGGGAGAGGGAGAAACAGGCTCCCCGCCGAGCAGGGAGCCCGATGCGGGGCTCGATCCCAGGACCCTGGGATCATAACCAAAGCCAAAGGCAGCCGCTTAACCGACTGAGCCGCCCAGATGTCCCCGAGGTGGCATTTTTAAACAGATTCCAGAGATGGCTTTCTCTGGAAAGAAGGCCAACAGGACACTGTCCCTGTTGTCGGCTTTAAGGAATCCTATGAATTTTCCTGCCTAGAAAAATCCACCCCGCCCTTCACTGAGGAAATGCCAGGATGAAGCCAGCTATGCCGTGGATTTGCTGGGTGCTGGTGGGTACCCTGAACTGCATTGCCCTGGCCCTCCCTTTACCTTTCGCTCTAAAGTGTTATGTCTAACCAAGGTGTCGAACAGGGAGAATCTCTTTCTGGGGCAGTGGGCCTCCTAGTCTGGTGCATGGAAGAGTCACCCAGGAGCTTTCTGGCAAGGAGGTTTCCTAGCCCTAACCCAGGGAGTCCGATGACAGAGCGCTGATTAGACCTGGCCTGTGGCCCAGCAGAATCAATGAAGGTGCCCTGAGACTCACACTTTGAGAAATACCAATGTGGGGGGAGGGCTTTAAGTGCCTAGAAACGTGGCTGGGCCTCCTATACACAATACTAAAGATAGAGCCTTGAGAAGAAATGGGGTAGTTGATTAGAACTTTAGTGTGGCTTTTAATGACTAAGTAAGAGATTGCTTCAGTGGGGACAGTAACTATGACTAGTGCCAAGTCTCTGTAGGAGATCAGCTGAACAAGGCAAGGCTCAGAGTTGAGAGGCGCAGAAGCATTGTTACTGTGACCGTTTAAGTGAGCCCTGGGCTTGCTGATGCTGACCGGTTCGTTTCATGACTGTAATTACCCAACACAAGACCAGATTTCAAGGACTGATGTTGAGTAAATCCTCACTATTTGGTAAACACCTGGAGCTCTAGGAATTTGTCAAACTTCCCTTCTGAAATTTTCTGAACATCATTCTTTTTTTTTTAAGATTTTATTTATATATTTGACAGAGAGAGACACAGTGAGAGAGGGAACACAAGCAGGGGGAGAGGGAGAGGGAGAAGCAGGCTCCCCGCAGAGCAGGAAGCCCGATGCGGGGCCCGATCCCAGGACCCTGGGACCATGACCTGAGCCGAAGGCAGACGCTTAACGACTGAGCCACCCAGGCACCCCCTGAACATCATTCTTCATCACTTACTTATTCAAGTTTAAATTACTGGTGAATTTTTGAGAAGCTTGATCTTTTCACGTTTATCACACAGTGGGGTCTCCTGGGCCCGCATGCAGGCAGCAGTCTGACTGAGTAGTTCCTGTGCGGAGGCCACCTAGGCTCAGTGAATGTATGGGAGGATCAGCCCCGAGAGCCTTCGCAGGCAGCTTCCAGACGGACCCTGGAGGCCAGGGCCCCACTTCCCATCCTCAACATAACATGCAGTATGTCATGTTCTCAAAGCCTAGGCTTGGCCCTGACAAATCTAGTCACTTACCTAACCCCTAAATACCTCGGCCCTTGGGAATCCCAGTTTATAGGTGTGTTTACCTGGGGGTTATGGGGTCATGAGGGAGAAGGCCTCTGTGTGCTTTCCCGTGTTTCATCTGAAGACTGTCCAAAAGCTTAAAGGGTTTGAAGGCTGCACTTTTACCAGGTACCTGGGGTGTGGGACAGAAGACCTCAAGTCACCCCAGAGATGTGGTACATCAAAGCACAGTGGGGCTTGAGGTCAGAAACTGTGAATTCCGCAGCCTTGCCTGTGATCCAGAAACCATGGGGACCTCAGTCTGTGAGCCATTCTTAGCTGTTGAGCTGAGAAATCTCTTTGGCCAGAGGATCTGTTATCTTTCCTCAATATCTCCTCTCTCATTTCTCTAAAAGGAAAACACTGGTTTTACTAAGGAGTGTCTTAGGTATCTGTGTTAGGAAGCTGTGGTAAGACAAAATAGCATCTGAATTTCAAACTGCTCTCATCTCATATAGATAGATGTTGCTTGTTTCAAACAGACATTAAAATGTTATTGAAGATAACGCTCAAGACTATAAACAGTATTTAATATACTTTAGCATATAATAGACTTCATATATTTATACGGAGTATGTATATTGGTTTTTAGCCCAACTTAAGGAATTTTTATGGCAAACTCGTTAGTGAGAGATTAAAATTGGACATAAGAGGACACCCGATTTTGGAATAGGACTGCAGACTTCAGTAACTCCTTCTCTTGAGCTCTTGAAAGGGATATACAAATCTTTCCTAGAAGAATTCTGCTTGCTTTAAGTCAAAGTGTAGGTCTGGGTTTAGCTCTAAGGGTTAACCAGCAAGATGAGTCATCTAGAGGGCCTCCAGCCTGAAATAAAATAGGGAAAGGAAGAGCTGGAAGAGAAGGGAAAAAGAGTTCGTGGTCCCTCTAGTGGGCAGTTGTGAGGTGACACTCAAATTCACTCAAGAGCCTGAATAACTGACTCTAGAGAGTTAGGTCTTCCTAGATTCAGGAAGGCCCATTTACCTGTAAGATCCAAGATACTTAATTTCTTGGGAGAAACACAGTAATTAACCAGGGAAGTACAGTAAGTATGATAGAGGTTATTTTTAAAGGGCAAGAGAAACAAATAATCTGATTTATCTAAATTTGAGATATTTACACCTGAGGTAATCATATATTTGGTGCTCTTAAGAACTTTGAGATAAATTATGTTTGGGATTTTTTTGGGTTTATCTAATAATCCCCATACTGGAAAAAATAATCTCCAGCATTCCACAATCTCTTGAAATTATCACCCACTGAAATTCCATCTATTTTTTTAAAGAACAAACCCTCACAACTTTGAGGAGTTCATATCTTAGAATAATCTGACATATATTAAATGGAAAAATCAAAATACAGAAAAATATGTGTAGTCTGTGCTAAAAATAAAACAGTAGTTTTGCATAATTGATTGTATATGCATAAAATATCTCTGGGACAGAGCACACACAAATAGTGAAGTTGGTTGTCTTGTTTTCCCAAGCTTCATTGAGCTATGATTCACATAGAACATTATGGTGTACAATGTGATGACTTGATATGTTTATATATTATGAAATGATTACCACAGTAGAATTAGTTAATACCTCTACCACCTCACATAATTACCATTTCTTTCCTGTGGTGAGAACATTTAAGATCTACTCTCTTAGCACCTTTCAAGTATATAATACAGTACTGATAACTATAATCACCATGCTGTACATTAGATCTTTCAGAACTAACTGGAAGTTTGTATCCTGTGACTAACATCTCCCCAGCTCCATCCCCTGGTAACCAGTATTCTACTCTGTTTCCATAGTTTAGCTTTTTTAGATTCCACATATAAGTGATAATCATATTTATCTTTCTCTGATATATTTCACTTAGCATAATGCCTTCAAGCCCATCCACATTGTTGCAAATGGCAGGATTTTTTTCTTTCTCATGGCTGATTAATATTCCAGTGTGTGCATGCATACGTATATCACATCTTCTTTATCCACTCAACTTTTGACAGGCAGGTTATTTCTATATCTTGGCTATTGTGAATAATGCTGCAATGAATATAAGAATGCAGATAGCTATTCAATACCCTATTTTTATTTCCTTTGATTATATACCCAGAAGTGGGATTACTGGATCCTATGGTAGTTCTACTTTTAATGTTTTGAGGAACCTCCCTACTGTTTTCCATACTTGTTGTGCTGATTTATATTCTTACCAACAGTGCACGAGGGTTCCCTTTTCTCCATATCCCTGCCAATACTTGTTATCTCTTGTCTTTTTGGATAATAGCTATTCTAACAGGTGTGAGGTGATAGCTCATTGTGGTTTTGATTTGCATGTTCCTGATGATGTGTGATGTTGAATGTCTTTTCACATACATGTTGGCAATTTGTATGTCTTCTTTGGAAAAAATGTCTATTCAGTTCTTTTGCTCATTTTTTAAAAATTTTTTATTATGTTATAATCACCATACATTACATCATTAGTTTTCTAATGTTTTATTTATTTATTTATTTATTCATGAGAATCAGAGAGAGAGAGAGAGAGAGGCAGAGGCGGAGGGAGAAGCAGGCTCCCCACTGAGCAGGGAGCCCGATGCGGGGCTCAATCCCAGGACACTGGGATCATGACCTGAGCTGAAGGCAGACGCTTAACCATCTGAGCCACTCAGGCTCATCATTAGTTTTTGATGTAGTGTTCCATGATTCATTGTTTGTGCATAACACCCAGTGCTCCATGCAGAACGTGCCCTCTTTAATACCCATCACCAGGCTAACCCATCCTCCGACCCCCTCCCCTCTAGAACCCTCAGTTTGTTTTTCAGAGTCCATTGTCTCTCATGGTTTGTCTCCCCCTCAGATTTCCCCCCATCCCTCCCACCCCCCACCACTCCAGCAACCCTCAGTTTGTTTCCTGAGATTAAGAATTCCTCATATCAATGAGGTCATATGATGCATGTCTTTCTCTGATTGACTTATTTCGCTCAGCATAACACCCTCCAGTTCCATCCACGTCGTTGCAAATGGCAAAATCTCATTCCTTTTGATGGCTGCATAATATTCCATTGTATATATATACACCACATCTTCTTTATCCACTCATCTGTCGATGGACATCTTGGCTCTTTCCATAGTTTGGCTATTGTGGACATTGCTGCCATAAACATCGGGGTGCACGTACCTCTTCGGATCCCTACATTTGTATCTTTGGGGTAAATACCCAGTAGTGCAATTGCTGGATTGTATGGTAGCTCTATTTTCAACTTTTTGAGGAACCTCCATACTGTTTTCCAGAGTGGCTACACCAGCTTGCATTCCCACCAACAGTGTAGGAGGGTTCCCCTTTCTCTGCATCCCTGCCAACATCTGTCGTTTCCTGACTTGTTAATTTTAGCCATTCTGACTCGTGTGAGGTGGTATCTCATTGAGGTTTTGATTTGGATTTCCCTGATGCCGAGCGATGTGGAGCACTTTTTCATGTGTCTGTTGGCCATTTGGATGTCTTCTTTGGAAAAATGTCTGTTCATGTCTTCTGCCCATTTCTTGATTGGATTATTTGTTCTTTGGGTGTTGAGTTTGATAAGTTCTTTATAGATTTTGGATACTAGCCCTTTATCTGATATGTCATTTGCAAATATCTTCTCCCATTCTGTCGGTTGTCTTTTGGTTTTGTGGACTGTTTCCTTTGCTGTGCAAAAGCTTTTTATCTTGTGAAGTCCCAATAGTTCATTTTTGCCCTTGCTTCCCCTGCCTTTGGTGATGTTTCTAGGAAGAAGTTGCTGCGGCTGAGGTCGAAGAGGTTGCTGCCTGTGTTCTCCTTTAGGATTTTGATGGACTCCTGTCTCACATTGAGGTCTTTCACCCATTTGGAGTCTATTTTTGTGTGTGGTGTAAGGAAATGGTCCAGTTTCATTCTTCTGCATGTGGCTGTCCAATTTTGCCAACACCATTTGTTGAAGAGACTGTCTTTTTTCCATTGGACATTCTTTCCTGCTTTGTCGAAGATTAGTTGGCCATAGAGTTGAGGGTCCATTTCTGGGCTCTCTATTCTGTTCCATTGATCTATGTGTCTGTTTTTGTGCCAGTACCATACTGTCTTGATGATGACAGCTTTGTAATAGAGCTGGAAGTCCAGAATTGTGATGCTGCCAGCTTTGCTTTTCTTTTTCAACATTCCTCTGGCTATGCGGGGTCTTTTCTGGTTCCATACAAATTTTAGGATTATTTGTTCCAGTTCTGTGAAAAAAGTGGATGGTATTTTGATGGGGACTGCATTGAATGTGTAGATTGCTCTAGGTAGCATTGACATCTTCACAATATTTGTTCTTCCAATCCATGAGCATGGAACGTTTTTCCATTTCTTTGTGTCTTCCTCAATTTCTTTCATGAGTATTTTATAGTTTTCTGAGTACAGATCCTTTGCCTCTTTGGTTAGATTTATTCCTAGGTATCTTACGGTTTTGGGTGCAATTGTAAATGGGATCGACTCCTTAATTTCTCTTTCTTCTGTCTTGTTGTTGGTGTATAGGAATGCCACTGATTTCTGTGCATTGATTTTATATCCTGCCACTTTACTGAATTCCTGTATGAGTTCTAGCAGTTTTGGGGTGGAGTCTTTGGGGTTTTCCACATAAAGTATCATATCATCTGCAAACAGTGAGAGATTGACTTCTTCCTTGCCGATTTGGAAGCCTTTTATTTCTTTTTGTTGTCTGATTGCTGTGGCTAGGACTTCTAATACTATGTTGAATAGCAGTGGTGATAGTGGACATCCCTGCCACGTTCCTGACCTTAGGGGGAAAGCTCTCAGCTTTTCCCCATTGAGAATGATACTCGCTGTAGGTTTTTCATAGATGGCTTTCATGATATTGAGGTATGTACCCTCTAATCCTATACTCTGAAGAGTTTTGATCAAGAGAGGATGCTGTACTTTGTCAAATGCTTTTTCTGCATCTATTGAGAGGATCATATGATTCTTGTCCTTTCTTTTGTTAATGTATTTTATCACGATTGATTTGCGGATGTTGAACCAACCTTGCAGCCCAGGGATAAATCCCACTTGGTCGTGGTGAATAATCCTTTTAATGTACTGTTGGATCCTATTGGCTAGTATTTTGGTGAGAATTTTTGCATCCATGTTCATCAAGGATATTGGTCTGTAATTCTCCTTTTTGATGGGGTCTTTGTCTGGTTTTGGGATCAAGGTCATGGTGGCCTCATAAAATGAGTTTGGAAGTTTTCCTTCCATTTCTATTTTTTGGAACAGTTTCAGAAGAATAAGTATTAATTCTTCTTTAAATGTTTGGTAGAATTCCCCTGGGAAGCCATCTGGCCCTGGGCTTTTGTTTGTTGGGAGATTTTTGATGACTGCTTCAATTTCCTTAGTGGTTATAGGTCTGTTCAGGTTTTCTATTTCTTCCTGGTTCAGTTTTGGTAGTTGATACATCTCTAGGAATGCATCCATTTCTTCCAGATTATCTAATTTGCTGGCATAGAGTTGCTCATAATATGTTCTTATAATTGTTTGTATTTCTTTGGTGTTGGTTGTGATCTCTCCTCTTTCATTCATGATTTTGTTGATTTGGGTCACTTCTCTTTTCTTTTTGATAAGTCTGGCCAGGGGTTTATCAATTTTGTTAATTCTTTCAAAGAACCAGCTCCTACTTTCGTTGATCTGTTCTACTGTTCTTTTGGTTTCTATTTCATTGATTTCTGCTCTGATCTTGATTATTTCTCTTCTCCTGCTGGGTTTAGGCTTTATTTGCTGTTTTTTCTCTAGCTCCTTTAGGTGTAGGGTTAGGTTGTGTATTTGAGACCTTTCTTGTTTCTTGAGAAAGGCTTGTATTGCTATATAGTTTCTTCTTAGGACTGCCTTTGCTGCATCCCAAAGATTTTGAACAGTTGTGTTTTCATTTTCATTGGTTTCCATGAATTTTTTTAATTCTTCTTTAATTTCCTGGTTGACCCATTCATTCTTTAGTAGGATGCTCTTTAGCCTCCATGTATTTGAGTTCTTTCTGACTTTCCTCTTGTGATTGAGTTCTAGTTTCAAAGCATTGTGGTCTGAAAATATGCAGGGAATATTCCCAATCTTTTGGTGCCAGTTGAGACCTGATTTGTGACCTAGGATGTGATCTATTCTGGAGAATGTTCCATGGGCACTAGAGAAGAATGTGTATTCCGTTGCTTTGGGATGGAATGTTCTGAATATGTCTGTGAAGTCCATTTGGTCCAGTGTGTCATTTAAAGTCTTTATTTCCTTGTTGATCTTTTGCTTAGATGATCTGTCCATTTCAGTGAGGGGGGTGTTAAAGTCCCCCACTATTATTGTATTGTTGTCAATGTGTTTCTTGCTTTTGTTATTAATTGCCTTATGTAATTGGCTGCTCCCATGTTAGGGGCATAGATATTTACAATTGTTAGATCTTCTTGTTGGATAGATCCTTTAAGTAGGATATAGTGTCCTTCCTCATCTCTTATTACAGTCTTTGGTTTAAAATCTAATTTGTCTGATATAAGGATTGCCATGCCAGCTTTCTTTTGGTGTCCATTAGCATGGTAAATGGTTTTCCACCCCCTCACTTTCAATCTGGAGGTGTCTTTGGGTCTAAAATGAGTCTCTTGCAGACAGCATATCGATGGGTCTTGTTTTTTAATCCAATCTGATAGCCTGTGTCTTTTGATTGGTGCATTTAGCCCATTTACATTCAGGGTAACTATTGAAAGATAGGAATTTAGTGCCATTGTATTGCCTGTAAGGTGACTGTTACTGTATATTGTCTGTGTTCCTTTCTGGTCAATGTTGCTTTTAGGCTCTCTCTTTGCTTAGAGGACCCCTTTCAATATTTCTTGTAGGGCTGGTTTTGTGTTTGCAAATTCCTTTAGTTTTTGTTTGTCCTGGAAGCTTTTTATCTCTCCTTCTATTTTCAATGACAGCCTAGCTGGATATAGTATTCTTGGTTGCATATTTTTCTCGTTTAGTGCTCTGAATATATCCTGCCAGTCCTCTCTGGCCTGCCAGGTCTCTGTGGATAGGTCTGTTGCTAATCTAATGTAGGTTACATATCTCTTCTCCCGAGCTGCTTTCAGGATTTTCTCTTTGTCTCTGAGACTCATAAGTGTTACTATTAGATGTCAGGGTGTTGACCTATTTTTATTGATTTTGAGGGGGGTTCTCTGTGCCTCCTGGATTTTGATGCCTGTTTCCTTCCCCAAATTAGGGAAGTTCTCTGCTATAATTTGCTCCATTATACCTTCTGCCCCTCTCTCTCTTTCTTCTTCTTCTGGGATCCCAATTATTCTAATGTTGTTTCGTCTTATGGTATCGCTTATCTCTCGAATTCTGCCCTCGTGATCCAGTAGTTTGTCTCTCTTTTTCTCAGCTTCTTTATTTTCCATCATTTGGTCTTCTATATCACTGATTCTTTCTTCTGCCTCATTTATCCTAGCAGTTAGAGCCTCCATTTTTGATTGCACCTCATTAATAACCTTTTTGATTTCGACTTGGCTAGATTTTAGTTCTTTTATTTCTCCAGAAAGGGTTTCTCTAATAACTTCCATGCTTTTTTCAAGCCCAGCTAGTATCTTTAAAATCATGATTCTGAACTCTAGGTCTGACATTGTACTAATGTCTGTATTGAGTAGGTCCCTGGCAGTCGGTACTACCTCTTGTTCTTTTTGTTGAGATGATTTTTTCCATCTTGTCATTTTGTCCAGAAGAGAATAGATGAATGAGAGAACAAAATGCTAACAGGGTAACAACGTCCCCAGAAAATATACTCTAAACAAATCAGAAAAGACCTGAAACTGGGGGAAAAGAAAGGGAAAGAAAGAAAAAAGAAAAAGAAAAAGATAAAAACAAACAAAAACAGAACAAAACAAAAAAAAACAGAATATGATCAAATATGATCAGGCTGGTGCATAGATCAGTGCCACACACTAGATTTTGGGTGTATTTTCATCTGTTAGAAGAAAGTGCCTCCCAAAATTTTAAAGAAAGAAAAACTATGTGTGTACAAAAATAAGGGTTGATACGATGAAGGGATGGAATATGACTGTAAAGATGAAAATTATAAAAAAATTTTATAAAAGGAATTGATAAGAAGTTGTTTGAAAAAAGAAAGGTTTTTTTTTTTTTTTTTAAAAAGAATGTGATCAGGCAGGAGACTAGAACAAAGCCATACACTAAAGATTTAGGGTATATTTTGATCTGTTAGAAGAAACTGTATCTCAAAATTTTAAAGAGAGAACAACTTATATATATATATATATGCCAAAAATAAGGTTAACTACAATGAAGGGATAGAATATGACTCTAAAAATGAAAAATAAAAATGTTTTTTAAAAAAGGATTTATAGGGGCACCTGGGTGGCTCAGTCATTAAGCGTCTGCCTTCGGCTCGGGTCATGATCCCAGGGTCCTGGGATTGAGCCCCGCATCAGTCTCCCTGCTCAGTGGGAAGCCTGCTTCTCCCTCTCCCACTCCCCCTGCTTGTGTTCCTGCTCTCGCTATCTCTCTCTCTGTATCAAGTAGATAAATAAAATCTTTAAAAAAAATAAAATAAAATAAAAATAAAAAAGGGATTTATAATCTGTTGGTTGAAAAAGGGAAAAAGAAAAATTCAAAAAAAAAAAATTAACTTTGAAAGACTAAAGAATCATGTAAAAAAGCCATGAATTCTATGTGCAGTATTCCCCTAGTGCTGGAGTTCTGCCGTTCTCATTGATCGGTAAACTTGGTCTTGGCTGGCTGTTCTCACTGATCTTCTGGGGGAGGGGCCTGTTGCCGTGGTTCCCAAATGTCTTTGCAGGAGGCAGAATTGCCCCGCCCTTGCTGGTCCGGGCTAAGTAATCTGCTCAGGTTTGCTCTCCGGAGCTTTTGTTCCCTGCAAGCTTTCCGTACAGCTTTGGAGGCAGAGAGTGAAAATGGCAGCCTCCCAATCTCTGCCCTGGAGCCGAGAACTGGGGGCCCCGCTCCTCAGTGCGCCCCCAGAGAAAAGCCGTCAGTCACTCCCGTCTCCCCGGTCTCCGGCCGCACTCCGTGCTCACCCGGCCTGTGACTGCGCGTTTCTATCTCTGGCACACGACCCCGTGTGGAGTCTCCAAACCCCGCAGATCCCTGCGGTGCACTTTGGCGCCTCTCCTCCCCGGGGAGGAAGGGGAGTCTCCCCGGATCTGCCACTTGTTGGGTCCCTGCTGGAGGAGCAGTGGCCCGACTGTGTCCTGGATCATGGTTTATGGCAACCCCGAGCTGAGAGCCCGCGCCTGGGCTCCATCTCTGCAGCCGGCTTTCCCACTCTGATACCTGGGAGCTCTGCCGCACTCAGGCACCCCCGGTCTTTCTGTGACCCCGAGGGTCCTGAGACCACACTGTCCCGCGAGGGTTCCACCCCCGCTTAGCCACCAGAGTGACGTCCCTCAGTGGAGCGGACTTCTAAAAGTTCCGATTTTGTGCTCCGCGGCTCTGTCACTTGCCAGAAGCAGCCGACGGAGGCCCCTCCCCCGCCGTCTATCCTCCAGAATATCGCCTCGGATTCACTTCTCCGCACGTCCTACCTTCCAGAAAGTGGTTGCTTTTCTGTCCAGAGAGTTGTTGCTATTCTTTTCTTCAATCTCCTGTTGAGTTTGTAGGTGTTCAGAATGGTTTGATCCCTATCCAGCTGAATTCCTGAGACAAGATGAAATCCAGGTCTTCTACTCCTCCGCCATCTTGCTCCGCTCTTTTGCTCATTTTAAAATCAGATTGTATTTTTTGCTCTTGAGTTGCCTGAGCTCCTTGTATATTTTCGATATTAACCCCTTATCAGATACATGATTTGCAAATATTTTCTCCCATTCCATAACTTGTCTTTTCATTCTTTTGTTTCTTTTGCTGTGCAGGAGCTTTTCAGTTTGATGTAGCCCCACTTATTTATTTTAGCTCTTGTACTTTTATGTCCTATCCAAAGAAAAAATGTTGCCAAGAAGACCAGTGTCAAGGAGATTGTCCCCTATGATTTCTTTTAGGATTTTTATGGTTTCCAGTCTTGTGTTTAAGTGTTTAATCCATTTTGAGTTAATTTTTGTGAGTTATCTAAGATAGACATCCAATTTCATTCTTCTGCATATGGATATCTGGTTTTCCCAACATTATTTATTGAAGAGACTATCCTTCTCCCATTGAGTATTCTGGGACTTCCATCCTGTTCTGTTGGTCTATGCATCTGTTTTTATGCCTGTAGCATACTGTTTTGATTACTATTGTTTTATAGTATAGTTTAAAATCAGGAAGTGTGATACCTCTGGGTATTTGTTCTTTCTCAGGATTGCTTTGCTGATTATTCAGGGTCTTTTGTTGTTCTGTATGGATTTTAGGATTTTTTTTTTTTTTCTGTGTTTGAGGGGAAAAAAATTCACTGGGTCCTGGGCTTTTCACACTGGAATTTTGATAGGGATTGCTTTGCATCTATAAGATGGCTTTGGGTAGTATGGACTTTTTAACAAATTTTCTGATCCATAAACATGAGTTATCTTTCCATTTGTTTGTGTCTTCTTCCCTTTCTTTCATGAAAGTCTTGTAGTTTTAAGTATATAGAACTACTTGTTAATCTATTACTAAGTTATCATTTTTGGTATTGTGAATGGGATTTTATTTTTCAGATATTTCATTGTTAGTGTATAGAGACACAACTGATTTCTGTATGTCGATTTTGTATCTTGCAACTTTATTGAATATGTTAATTAGTTCTATGTTGGTGGAGTCTAGGATTTTCTATATATGAGATCATATATGAGATCTGGAAATAGAGACAATTTTACTTCTTCATTTCCAGTTTGGATGCCTTTTATTTTATTTTATTTTTTCTTGCCTGATTGCTCTGGCTAGGACTTCTAGTAATATGATGAATGGGAGTAGTGAGACTGGGCATCCTTGTCTTGTTCCTGATCTGAGAGGTTAAGTTTTTAACCTTTCACCATTGAGTATGATGTTGGCTTTGGGCTTGTCATGTGTGGCCTTCATAATGTTGAGGTTCATTCCTTCTATACCCAATTTTTTGAGAGTTTTTATCATGAAGTGATGTTCAAGTTTGTCAAATGCATTTATTGAGAGGATCATAGGATTTTTATCTTGTATTCTGTTAATGTGGTGTATTACATTTTTGATTTGTGTATGTGGAACCATCCTTGTTTCCCAGGAATACATCCCACTTTATCATGATGTATGATCCTTTTAATGTCCTGTTGAACTTGATTTCCTAATATTTTGTTGAGAATTTTTGCATCTGTATTCATCAGGGAGATTGGCCTGTAGTTTTGTTCTTGAAGTATCCTTATCTGGCTTTGGTAGTAGAGTAATTCTCGCAGAATGAGTTTGGGAGTGTTCTTTTCAATTTTTTGGAAGAATTTGAGAAGGAATGGCATTAATTCTTCTCTAAATATTTGGTAGAATTCACCAGGAAAATGATGTGACCCTGGGCTTTTCTTTGTTAGATTTTTGATTACTCATTCAGTGTCTTTACTTATTACTGGTCTATGTTCAGATTTTCCATTTCTTCCTTATTCAGTCTTGGTAGGTTGTATCTTTCTAAGAATTTATCCATTTCTTCTGGGTTATCCAGTGCGATGGTGTATAATTGTTCATAGTAGTCTCCTATAATACTTTGTGTTTCTGTGGTATCAATTGCAATGCCTTTCATTTCTGATTTCATTTGATTCTTTTGTCTTAGTGTAGCTAAAAGTTTGCCAATTTTATCTTTTCAAAAAAACAACTCTTTTGTTTTTTGTGTTTCCTATTTTTCTGGTTTTAATTTTTGCTATGATCTTTGTTATTTCTTTCCTTCTGTTAACTTTGGGCTTATTCTCTTGTTTTTCTAGTTTCTTGAGGTGTAAAGTTGTTCAAGATTTTTTTAAATTAATGTTAGCGTTTATCATTATATACATCTCTCCTGGAACTGCTTTTGCTGGATCCCATAAGCTTTGATATATTGTATTCCTATTTTCATTTGTTTCAAAGATTTTTTTTTTTTATTTCCCTTTGATTTCTTCTTTGACCCATTAGTTGTTCAGGAGCATGTTGTTTAATTTCCACGTATTTGTGAATTTTCCAGTTTTCCTCCTGTTAGTAATTTCTAGTTTCATACCATTTTGGTCAGAAAAGATACTTGGTATGATTTAAATCTTCTTTGCTAAGACCTGTTTTGTGACCTATTAAATGATCTATCCTGAAGAATGTTCTATGTGCACTTGAGAAGAATGTGTATTCTGTTGTTGTTGGATGGAATGTACTGTATTTATCTGTTAGACCATTTCTGTCTAAAGTGTAGTTCAAGTCCAACGTTCCCTTATTGATATTCTGTCTGGATGATCTATCCATTGTTGAAAGTGGAATATTGAAAGTCCCCTACTGTTATTGTATTGTTGACTATTTCTTTATTCATGTGTATTTGCCTAATATGTTTAGGTTCTTCAGTGTTGGGTACTTGTATATTATGACCATTATATCCTTTTGAATTGATCCCTTTATTATTGTATGATGATCTTCTTTGTCTCATTACCCTTTTGGTCTTAAAGTCTTTTTTGTCTGATATTAGTTACCCCTGCTGTCTTTTGGTTTACACTTGCATTGGACGTCTTTTTCCTTACCTTCACTTCGGGCCTATGTCTGTCCTTAAAGCTGAAGTGAATCTCTTGTAAGCAGCATATAGTTATATTTAAGTCTATCCTGCCAGTCTGTGCCTTTTGTTTGGTATAATTATTGATAGGTAAGAATTTATTGATGCTATCTTAATGTTTTTCTAGCTGTTTTGTATTTTCCTTGTTTCTTATTTCCTCTCTTCCTTCATTTGTAAATTGATGATTTTCCATAGTGATATTCACTTCTCTCATATTCCTCTCCCACTCCCCCTGCTTGTGTTCCCTCTCTCACTGTCTCTCTTCGTCAGATAAATAAATAAAATCTTTAAAAAAAAGTCTTCTGTAGGCTTTTGCTTTGTGGTTACCATAAGGTTTACATAAAACATAGATACAACAGTCTATTTATGCTGATAACAACTTAACTTCAATTGCATACAAAAATCCAATCCTTTAACTCCTCTCACTTTTGCATTTTTGATGTCCTAACTTATCTCTTTTTATATTATGTATTCATTAACAAATTATTGTAGATATAGTTACTTTTAATACTCTTGTCCATTAACCTTTATACTAGTCTTATGTGATTAATACACAACCATATCACAACAGGAGTATTCTGAATTTGATTATATACTTACTTTTACCAGTGTGTTACTAATTTTATTTCAGCTCAAACTCCTTTTTTTTTAAAGATTTTATTTATTTATTTGACAGAGACACAGAGAGAAAGGGAACACAAGCAGGGGGAGTGGGAGAGGGAGAAGCAGGCTTCCACGGAGCAGGGAGCCCCATGCGGGGCTTGATCCCAGGACCCGGGGATCATGACCTGAGCTGAAGGCAGATGCTTAACGACTGAGCCACCCAGGTGCCCCATCAGCTCAAACTCGTTTCAACATTTACAGATTTTTAAAATGATTTTTTAGGTCTTCAAGTAGACCATAATTTTAATTGATTAAGCAAGACTGACAAAAACAACCGCAAAGCAGGATGCCTGGGTGGCTCAGCTGGTTAAGTGTCTGCCTTTCGGGCTCAGGTCATGATCCCAGGGTCCTGGGATTGAGTCCCACTGAGCAGGGAGCCTCCTTCTCCCTCTGCTTGCCCCTCTCTCTCTGACAAATAAATAAAATCTTTAAAAAAAGAGAGAAAAACAACTGCATAGCTAAGTGCCAGGGACATGCATTACAAGGGAATAAAAGCATTTTAGAGAGAGAGGTGTCAGGTGGGCATAATTAGAAGATGTGGAGTGGTAAGAGTGCAGTAGAAAGGGGTGAGCCATTGTAAGGATGGATGAAAACCTGATTTAGAAGGGAACAAATGTGGAAAAATGAAATATAAAATGCTGCTGTTTAAAATTCACCTAATTTTGTGGATTCTAGTGATTTGGGGGTAGACTTTAAAGCAGCCTGTGTGAATCACAGAATCCACCTTAGTGGTGTAAAATCATGACAGATTCAATGTAACTATGGTGGAACTACACTGGCAACACAGAACAGCTACCCAATGATAAGTTGAGATCAACTCTGCTATTGAAATCTTATTGAGTCAGACTTTCAAAATCAGTTTCTTGAATCCACCAGAATAAGTTTCTTATGACAGGAATTGTTCCTTAAGTTGCATAACTGTACCGAGTAGGATACTTGGTATAAACAGACTCACCAAGTCCCAGTGGGTTCAAATGAAATATCTTGATTCAATTTCTAGATAAGTTTTCTTGAAGCACAGCTTTCATTTTCTCATTCCTTAGTTAAAAAAACTACAAGGGATCCCTCCTAAATCTAAGATAAGTTTGCTGAACTTGACCTTCAGAAGTCCTTCCACACTCGCATTCACTTTTGAAAAATTTAATTCCAGTATACTTAACATACCGTGGTATATTAGTTTCCGGTGCACAATATAGTGATTCAGCAATTCTATATATTACTCAGTGCTCATTGTGATAAGTGTACTCTTAATCCCCTTCATATTTCACTCATCCCCCTCCCCCCCCAACTCTCCTCTGGTAACTGTCAGCTTGTTCTCTATATTTAAAAGTGTTTTTTTGGCTTGTCTCTTTGTTTTGTTTCTTAAATTCCACATGAGTGAAATCATATTGCGTTTGTCTTTCTCTGACTGATTTCACTTAACATTATACTCTTTAGATCCTTCCATTTTGTTGCAAATGGCAAGATTTCATCTTTTATGGCTGAATAATATTCCATTGTATAGGTTTTATCCATTCACCTATCATTGGACACTTGGGTTGCTTCCATATTTGGCTATTGATAGTATGCATTTATCACCATTTTGTTATTTGTTTTGTAGTTGTTTTTGTAGATCTTTTCTGTTCTTCTCTTGCTCTCTTCTCAGTTTTCTGGCTTTCTTTAGTGATATACTTGGAATCTTTTCTTTTTATTTGCATATCTGTTCCAGTTTTTGATTTGTGGTTACCATTAGGTTTATATATAACATCTTAGGCACATAGCAATCTATATTAAGTTGATGGTTACTTAAGTTTGAATTCATTCTAAAAGCATTAAATTTTTACTCCTCCCCCTCCCACACTATGTTTTAGGTATATGGTGTCATACTTTACATTTTTGTTTGGTGAATCCCTTGACGGATTTTTATAAATACGCTTTTTACTGCTTTTGTGCTTCCTACTTTTCTTACTCCTGCTTATAGTCTTTCTTTTCACGCAAAGACTCACTGTTAACATTTCTTGTAAGGCTGGTTTCATGGTCACAAATTCCTTTAACTTGTGTTTGTCTGGGAAACTCTTTCTCTCTCCTTCTATTCTGAATAATAGCCTTGCTGGATAGAGTATTCTTGGTTGCAGGTTTTCTTTCATCAATTTGAATATATCATGCCATTCTCTTCTTGCCTACAAAGTTTCTGCTGAAAAATCAGCTGATAACATTATGGGGTTTCCCTTGTATGTAACTGTTTTCTCTTGCTTTTAAAATTCTCTCTTGATCTCTGCTTTTTGCCATTTTAATTACTATGTGTCTTAGTGTGGATCTCCTTGGTTGATTTAATTGCAGCCTTTCTGTGCCTTCTGGATCTGGATTTGTTTCCTTCCCCAGATTCATGAAGTTTTCAGCTATTTCTTCAAATAAATTTCTGTGCCCTTATCGCCCTCTTCTTCTGGGATCCCTATAATGAGAATATCATAGTGCATGATGGTTTCACTGAGTTCCTTTCATCTATTTTCATTTTATATTTTTTCTCTCTCCTGTTCAGCTTGCTTACTTTCCATTATTCTGTCCTTCAGGTTGCTGATCTCTTCTGCTTCCTCTAGTCTATCATTTATTCCCTCTAGTGTATTTTTAATATCAGTCAATGAGTTCATCTCTGATTGGTTCTTTGTTTTCTATCTCTTTCCTAAGGGTCTCACTGAGATCCTCCACTCTGTTCTCAAGGCCAGTGAGTATTTTTTGACCATTACTTTAAATTCTCTATCAGGCATATTATCTCCATTTCATTTAGCTATCTTACTGTGATTTTGTCCTGTTCTTTTATTTGTGGGAGATTCTGTCTCATTTTGTCTCTGTTTTTATGTGTTAGGAAAGTCAGTTATGTCTCCTGCCCTTGAGAGTAGTGGCCTTATGATGAAGAGGTCCTATAGTACCCCGCAGTGCAATGTCCCTGTTTATGAGAACCTGGCACTTAAGGGGTGTCTCCTATTTGTGTTGTGTGTGCCCTGCTGCTGAGCCACATTTGCCTTCAGTCTAGTCATCTGCAATGGCTCTATTTGCTTGGTTGTGGGCAGGGTTTTGTTCCTGTGTTGTTAGTGGGTCAATCTGGGGACACCTTGAGCTTGAATTGGGTCAGACCAGGTGTTTGCCAGAGCTGCGGTAGCATCACACTGCAGGGTGCTTTCCCTGTGTTGTCTCCTGAGAAGCTTTTGTTGGTGGGCAGGGCCAGTTATCTGCCCCTGCCCATGCCTGGGTTTGCAGTGTGACTGGTGTGTGTGATTATCTTCCCCCCTCCCCAGGGAAGGAGTCACTTTCGGGTGGTGCTGGCCACTGTTGGGGTTGCTTGCACCCTGCCAGGCTTATGACACTGCCTTAGATGGTCACCTGCCAAAGGTGCATTGGAGATCTGCAGGAGAAGGCAGAGGCGGGTCATGTGGGGCCAGGAAGATCTGCCCTGGTCTGCTGTGAAGTGCACTGTTAGCAAGCTAGATGAGAGTGTTCATGCTATACCGGTTCCCACAAGTGTCTGTGTATCTAGGCTGAGGTGCAGGGGTGGGGGAAATGGCACCCACCAGCTCTTTTGTTCTCGGGGAAGTCTCCCAAAGATCCCTGCCCCTCCAGCACACACTCTGAGATAAGGAAGTAAATCTTTCGGTATACCCAAGGCACTTTTCAAACTCAGCTTCCTATTGCCCTCGGAGCCCACTGATTTTTAAAATTCCAGGTGTTAAGTCTCACTGATTATAAAAACAAGTTAGGCCCCTCTGGTTTTCAAAGCCAAATGTTACTGGGATTTGTCTTCCTAGTGTGGGTCTCTTGTGTCTGGGGTGCTTGGTGTGGGATCTGCTCCACTCCCCTCTCCATGCCCAGGGTATCCCTCTCACCAGTGGACAGTCTCATGGGTCAGTTTGGCTACTGACCATGTCTCTGCCCTTCCTATCCTCTTTGATGTGGCCTCTTCTCTACACTTAGCTGTGGAGAGTCAGTTTTGCCAGTCTTCAGGTCATTTTCTGGTTTATTTACTTTGATATGGGAGTTATTTGGTATAACCATAGGAAGAGGTCAGCTTGGGATCCTCTTATTCTGCCACCTTCTTTGGAAGTCAGCATTTTTTTGAAATTAAGAGTTCTTTATATATTCTAGGTACATGTCCTTTGTCAGATACATGATTTGCAAAAAATTTCTCCCATTCTGTGGGCTGTCTTTTCACTTTCTTGATGGCTTTGAAGCACAAGAGTATTTGATTTTGTAAGATCTCCAGTCTATTTTTCTTTCTATTTTTCTTTTGTGGATTGTAACTTTGGTTCTAAGGTATGTTACTAAGTAAAAATAGTCATGTGTAAAGAATTGTGTATATAATAGTAATTTGTCTTTGTAATAAAGGATGAAGGACAAGGAGAATATATATGTTTGCATTTGCTTATATACACATAAACAGTATAAACTGAAAAATAGTACTTATCTCTACTATTAGGGAAGAACTACAGGGATGGGAGCCATGGGTAGGAAGGAGACTTTGCTGTATACCTTTTTTATTTCATTTTTGAATAAAAATATTCACTATGTAAAACAATTAAAAATAGTGATTGAGTAAACCTAGGCTTCTAATACTCATACTGCATGAAATAGGCCCTCAAAAAGGCAAGAAAATTTTTGAAGATATTATGTGCATATGGTAGAAAAAATCCAAATAGGAGTATGCAGTAAAAATGAGTCTCTTTCTTACCTGTGATCCCCAGTCCTTTGGATATCACCACTCTTACCAGTTTCTTATGTAGCCTACTAGAGATATTATGTGACTATAAAAGTGTGTATGTACCTGTACATATACATACCACTCCTCTCCCCTCCCATTTTTAAAAATAGGCTATAAACACTGTCCTGCAAACATGCTCTTTACTGAAAAACAGATTTTGTAGATTTGTTCTACAATTATGTAAAATCTGCATCAATACTTATCAGTCTACTTAATTTAACTTTTAAGTAGGCTATATAATTTTAACATATGTCATTTAACTAGTTCCTTGCTAATGAATTTTAAGGTTATTTTCACTCTGTTACTACAATGTTGTGGTGATATGCACATGTATATATATATATGCAATGTATATGTGATGGATAAGTGCATGTGATAGTATATACAGTAGATAAATACTTGATAGTATATACTTTAGACAAATTCCTGATGTGGAGCTGTTGGGTCAAAGAGTATATGCTTTTTGGGGCGCCTGGGTGGCTCAATCGGTTAAGCATCTGCCTTCAGCTCCGGTCATGATCCCGGAGTCCTGGGATTGAGCCCCATGTTGGGTTCCCTGCTCAGTGGGGAGTCTGCTTCTCCCTCTCACCTTCCCCTGTCTCGTGCTCTCTCTCTCTCTCTCACTCTCTCTCAAATAAATCTTCAAAAAAAAAGAATATATGCTTTTAATATTTTCATGTATTTTCTAACAGAGCTCTAGAATCAAATTATCAAAAATATTCTCTCGGGATTGTGATTGGAAGCATTTCATGGGTCTGGTGGTGATGAACTCCCTAAACTTTTGTCTGGGAAAGTCTTTATCTCCCTTTCATAGCTTAAGAACAATTTTGACAGATAGTATTCTTGGTTGGCAGGTATTTTTCTTTCTTCTTTTAAAAATCATTTTATTTTTGGGGTGCCTGGGTGGCTCAGTCGTTAAGCATCTGCCTTCGGCTCAGGTCATGATCCCAGGGTCCTGGGATCGAGCCCCGCATCGGGCTCCCTGCTCGGCGGGAAGCCTGCTTCTCCCTCTCCCACTCCCCCTGCTCGTGTTCCCTCTCTCGCTGTGTCTCTCTCTGTCAAATAAATAAAATCTTAAAAAAATAAATAAATAAAAATTATTTTATTTTTGGGGTGCCTGGGTGGCTCAGTAGGTCATGAGATCCAGCCCTGCGCTGGGCTCCATGCTCAGGGCATCTGCTTGAGATTCTCTCTCTCTCTCCCTCTGCCCCACCCTCCCCGCTGTCTCGCTAAAATAAATACATCTTTTAAAAAATCATTTTTTAATCATGATATGTGTACTCTTTTATCTCCATTCATTTCCCTCATACCCCCACCCACCTGCCCTCTGGTAACCATCCATTTGTCCTCTATAGTTAAGAGTCTGTTTCATGGTTTGTCTCTTTTCCCTTTGCTTATTTGTATTGTTTCTTAAGTTCCACATGTGAGTGAGATCATACAGTATTTGTCTTTCTCTGACGTATTTTGCTTAGCATTATACTCTCTAGCTCCATTGATGCTGTTGCCAATGGCAAGATTTCATCCTTTTTATGGTGAATAATATAATCTTTATCCAATTGTCTATCAATGGACACTTGCATTGCTTCCATAGTTTGGCTGTTGTAAATAATGCTGCAATAAACATGGGGTGCATGTATCCCTTTGAATTAGTTTTTTTGGGGGGGTAAATACCCAGTAGTGCATAGGGTAGTTCTATTTTTAATTTTTTGAGTAGCCTCCATACTGTTTTCTACATTTCTACAATTTGCATTCCTACCAACAGTGCACCAGTGTTCCTTTTTCTCCACATTCTCATCAACACTGTTTCTTTTTTTTTTTAAACTTTTATTGTTATGTTAATCCCCATACATTACATCATTAGTTTTATATATAGTGTTCCATGATTCATTGTTTGTGCATAACACCCAGTGCTCCATGCAGAACGTGCCCTCCTCAATACCCATCACCAGGCTAACCCATCCTCCCACCCCCTTCCCCTCTAGAACCCTCAGTTTGTTTTTCAGAGTCCATCGTCTCTCATGGTTCTTCTCCCCCTCCGATTTCCCCCCCCCTTCATTCTTCCCCTCCTACTACATTCTTCTTTTTTTCTTTCTTAACATATATTGCATTATTTGTTTCAGAGGTACAGATCTGAGATTCAACAGTCTTGCACAATTCACAGCGCTTACCAAAACACATACCCTCCCCAGTGTCCATCACCCAGTCACCCCATCCCTCCCACCCCACCCCCCACTCCAGCAACCCTCAGTTTGTTTCCTGAGATTAAGAATTCCTCATATCAGTGAGGTCATATGATACATGTCTTTCTCTGTTTGACTTATTTCGCTCAGCATAATACCCTCCAGTTCCATCCACGTCATTGCAAATGGCAAGATCTCATTCCTTTTGATGGCTGCATAATATTCCATTGTATATATATATACCACATCTTCTTTATCCATTCATCTGTTGATGGACATCTTGGCTCTTTCCACAGTTTGGCTATTGTGGACATTGCTGCTATAAACATCGGGGTGCACGTAGCCTTTCGGGTCCCTACTTTTGTATCTTTGGGGTAAATACCCAGTAGTGCAATTGCTGGATCATATGGTAGCTCTATTTTCAACTTTTTGAGGAACCTCCATCAACACTGTTTCTTATGTTTTCTATTTTAGCCACTCTGATAATGAGGTGATATCTCGTACTTTTGATTTGTATTTCCCTGATACTGAGTGATGTTGAGCATGTGTCTGTTGTCTGTCTATATGTGTTCTTTGGAGAAATGTCTGTTCATGTCTTCTGCCCATTTTAATTGGATTATTTGATTTTGGGGTATTGAGTTATGTTAGTTCTTTATATATTTTGGATACTAATCCTCTATTGGAGATGCATTTGCAAATACCTTCTCCAATTCAGTAGGTTGCCTTTCAGTTTTGTTGATTGTTTCCTTCACTGTGCATAAACTTTTTATTTTGATATAGTCCCAATAGTTTATTTTTGTTTTTATTTCTCTTATCTCAGGAGACCTATCTAAGAAAATATTGCTATGGCTGATGTCAGAGAGATTACTGCCTGTGCTCTCTTCAAGGATTTTTATGGTTTCAGCTTTCACATTTAGGTCTTTAATCCATTTTGAGTTTATTTTTGTGTATGATGAGAGAAAGTGGTTCAGTTTCATTCTTCTGCATGTGGTTGTCCAGTTTTCCCAACACCATTTGTCTTTTTCCCATTGTATATTCTTGCCCTCTTTGTTGAAGATTAATTGACCATATAATTGTGGGTTTATTTCTGGGCTTTCTGTTCTGTTACATTGATCTATGTGTCTGTTTTTAAGCCAGTACCATAGTGGTGGTGGTGGTGTTTAAAGTTTTTTTGTTTTTGTTTGCTTTTTTGTTTTGTTTTGTTTTTGTCTTTTTTTTTTTTTTTGTAGTTTTTATTATATTATGTTAGTCACCATACAATACATCATTAGTTTTTGATGTAGTGATCCATGATCCATTGTTTTCGTATAACACCCAGTGCTCCATGCAGTACGTGCCCTCCTTAGTACCCATCACCGGACTAACCAATCCCCCTTCCCCCCTCCCCTCTAGAACGCTGTTTGTTTCTCAGGTCCATAGTCTCTCATGGTTCATCTCTCCCTCCAATCCCCCCCCCCCCATATTTCCCTTCCTTCTCCTAATGTCCTCCATGTTATTCCTTATGTTCCACAAATAAGTGAAACCATATGATAATTGACTTTCTCTGCTTGACTTATTTCGCTTAGCATAATCTCCTCTAGTCCCATCCATGTTGATGTAAAAGTTGGGTATTCATCTTTTCTGATGGCTGAGTAATATTCCATTGTATATATGGACCACATCTTCTTTATCCATTCATCTGTTGAAGGGCATCTCGGCTCTTTCCACAGTTTGGCTATTGCGGACATTGCTGCTATGAACATTGGGGTGCATATGGCCCTTCTTTTCACTACATCTGTGTCTTTGGGGTAAATACCCAGTAGTGCAATTGCTGGGCCATAGGGTAGCTCTATTTTTATATTTTTGAGGAACCTCCACACTGTTTTCCAAAGTGGCTGTACCAACTTGCATTCCCACCAACAGTGTAAGACGGTTCCCCTTTCTCCACAACCTCTCCAACATTTGTTGTTTCTTTCCCTTTCCATTTTGGCCATTCTAACTGGTGTAAGGTGGTATCTCAGTGTGGTTTTGATTTGGATTTCCCTGATGGCTAATGATGATGAACATTTTTTCATGTGTCTGTTAGCCATTTGTATGTCTTCTTCAGAGAAGTGTCTGTTCACCTCTTCTGCCCACTTTTTGACTTGATTATTTGTTTTTTGGGTGTTGAGTTTGAGAAGTTCTTTATAGATTTTGGATACCAGCCCTTTATCTGTAGTGTCATTTGCAAATATCTTCTCCCATTCTGTGGGTTGCTTCTTTGTTTTGTTGACTGTTTCCTTTGCTGTGCAGAAGCTTTTTATCTTGGTGAAGTCCCAAAAGTTCATTTTTGCTTTTGTTTCACTAGCTTTTGGAGATGTATCTTGAAAGAAGTTGCTGTGGCCGATGTCAAAAAGGTTACTGCCTATGTTCTCCTCTAGGATTTTGATGGATTCCTGTCTCACATTGAGGTCTTTCATCCACTTTGAGTTTATCTTTGTGAGTGGTGTTAGAGAATGGTCGAGTTTCATTCTTCTGCATGTGGCTGTCCAATTTTCCCAGCACCATTTATTGAAGAGACTGTCTTTTTTCCATTGCATGTTTTTTCCTGCTTTGTCAAAGATTATTTGACCATAGAGTTGAGGGTCCATATCTGGGTTCTCTGTTCTGTTCCCTTGGTCTGTATGTCTGTTTTTGTGCCAGTACCATGCTGTCTTGGTGATCACTGATTTGTAATATAGCTTGAAATCAGGCAACGTGATGCCCCCAGCTTTGTTTTTCTTTTTCAACATCTCCTTGGCGATTCAGGGTCTTTTCTGATTCCATACAATTTTTAGGATTGTTTGTCCCAGCACTTTGAAAAATGTCATTGGAATTTTGATCGGGATGGCATTGAAGGTATAGATTGCTCTGGGTAGCATAGACATTTTAACAATGTTTATTCTTCTGATCCATGAGCATGGAATATTTTTCCATCTTTTTGTGTCTTCTTCAATTTCTTTCATGAGTGTTTTGTAGTTCCTAGAGTATAGGTCCTTTACCTCTTTGGTTAGGTTTATTCCGAGGTATCTTATGATTTTTGGTGCTATTGTAAATGGAATCGTTTCTTTAATTTCTCTTTCTACAGTTGCGTTGTTAGTGTATAAGAAAGCAACTGATTTCTGTGCATTGATTTTTGTTCCTGCCACATTACTGAATTACTGGATGAGTTCTAGTAATTTGGGGGTGGAGTCTTTTGGGTTTTCCACATAAAGTATCATGTCGTCTGCGAAAAGAGAGAGTTTGACTTCTTCTTTGCCAATTTGAATACCTTTTATTTCTTTTTGTTGTCTGATTGCTGTTGCTAGGACTTCTAGTACTAGGTTGAACAACAGTGGTGAGAGTGGGCACCCTTGACGTGTTCCTGATCTTAAGGGAAAGGCTCTCAGCTTTTCCCCATTGAGGATGATATTCGCTGTGGGTTTTTCATAGATGGATTTTATGAGCTTGAGGAATGTTCCCTCTATCCCTATACTCTGGAGAGTTTTAATCAGGAAAGGATGTTGTATTTTGTCAAATGCTTTTTCTGCATCAATTGAGAGGACCATATGGTTCTTCTCCCTCCTCTTATTAATGTGTTCTATCACATTGATTGATTTGCGAATGTTGAACCACCCTTGCATCCTGGGGATAAATCCCACTTGGTCGTGGTGGATGATCCTTTTAATGTATTGTTGGATCCTATTAGCTAGGATTTTGTTGAGGATTTTGGAATCCATATTCATCAGGGATATCGGTCTGAAATTCTCCTTTTGGATGGGGTCTTTGCCTGGTTTGGGGATTAAGGTAATGCTGGCCTCAAAGAATGAGTTTGGAAGTTTTCCTTCTGTTTCTATTTTTTGAAACAGCTTCAGTAGAATAGGTATTATTTCTTCTTTGAATGTTTGGTAGAATTCCCCAGGGAATCCATCAGGCCCTGGACTCTTGTTTTTTGGGAGGTTTTTGATCACTGCTTCAATCTCGTTACTGGTTATTGGCCTATTCAGGTTGTCAGTTTCTTCCTGTATCAGTCTTGGCAGCTTATAGGTTTCCAGGAAGGCCTCCATTTCATCCAGATTGCTCAGTTTATTGGCATATAGTTGTTGATAATAATTTCTAATAATTGTTTCTATTTCCTTGGTGTTAGTCGTGATCTCTCCCCTTTCATTCATAATTTTATTAATTTGGGTCCTTTCTCTCTTCTTTTGGATAAGTCTGGCCAGTGGTTTATCAGTCTTATTAATTCTTTCAAAGAACCAACTTCTAGTTTCGTTGATCTGATCTGTGTTTCTGGTTTCTAATTCATTGATTTCTGCTCTAATTTTAATTATTTCTCTTCTAATGCGTGGCTTAGGCGTCGTTTGTTGCTTTTTCTCTAGTTCTTTAAGGTGTAGAGTTAGTTGGTGAATTCAGGATTTTTCTATTTTTTTGAGTGAGGCTTGGATGGCTATGTATTTCCCCCTTAGGACTGCCTTTGCACTATCCCATAGGTTTTGGACCGATGTGTTTTCGTTCTCATTGATTTCCATGAATTGTTTTAAGTTCTTCTTTGATTTCTTGGTTGACCCAAACATTCTTGAGCAGAGTGGTCTTTAGCTTCCAAGTGTTTGAATTTCTGCCAAATTTTTTCTTGTGATTGAGTTCCAGTTTTAGAGCATTGTGGTCTGAGAATATGCAGGGAATAATCTCAATCTTTTGGTATCGGTTGAGACCTGATTTGTGACCCAGTATATGGTCTATTCTGGAGAAAGTTCCATGTGCACTCGAGAAGAATGAGTATTCTGTTGTTTTAGGGTGGAATGTTCTGTAAATATCTATGAGGTCCATCTGGTCCAATGCATTCAAAGCTCTTGCTTCCTTGTTGATTTTCTGCTTAGATGATCTGTCCATTGCTGAGAGTGGAGTATTGAGGTCTCCTACAATTAACGTATTGTTATCAGTATGACTCTTTATTTTGGTTAACAGTTGGCTTATGTAGATGGCTGCTCCCATGCTGGGGGCATAGATATTTACAATTGTTAGATCTTCTTGTTGGATAGACCCTTTAAGAATGATATAGTGTCCTTCTGTGTCTCTTATTACAGACTTTAGTTTAAAATCTAATTTGTCTGATATAAGAATTGCTACCCCAGCTTTCTTTTGAGGTCCGCTGGCATGGAAGATGGATCTCCATCCCTTCACTTTCAGTCTGGATGTATCTTTAGGTTCAAAATGAGTCTCTTGTAGACAGCATATGGATGGGTCCTGTCTTTTTATCCAATCTGCAACCCTGTGCCGTTTTATGGGAGCGTTTAGGCCATTCACATTGAGAGTGATTATTGAAAGATATGAATTAATTGTCATCATGTTGCCTGTGAAGACGTTGTTTTTATAGATTGTCCCTGTAAATTTCTGTTGTAGATCACTCTTGGGGTCTTTCTCCTTTTATAGAACCCCCCTTAATATTTCTTGCAGGGCCGGCTTAGTGGTCACATATTCTTTCAACTTCTGCCAGTCGTGGAAGCTCTGCATCTCTCCATCCATTCTAAATGAAAGCCTTGCCGGATAAAGTATTCTTGGCTGCATGTTCTTCTCATTTAGTACCCTGAATATGTCTTGCCAGGCCTTTCTGGCTTGCCAGGTCTCTGTGGATAGGTCTGACGTTATTCTGATGTTCCTCCCTCTGTACGTAAGGAATCTCTTCCCCCTAACTGCCCTTAAGATGGTTTCCTTGGTTCTAAGATTTTCAAGTTTTACTATTACATGCCGGGGTGTTGGCCTGTTTTCCTTGATCTTAGGAGGGGTCCTCTCTGCCTCTAGGACTCGAATGTTTGTTTCATTTCCCAGATTAGGGAAGTTCTCAGCTACGATTTGCTCAAATATATCTTCTAGCCCTCTCTCTCTCTCCACTCCCTCCAGGATTCCAATTATTCTGACATTGGAACGCCTCATGGTGTCAGTTATTTCTCTGATTCTATTTTCATGGATTCTGAGTTGTTTTTCCCTGGCCTCCTCTTTTCCCTTCTTATCTATTATACTGTCTTCCAGATCGCTTATTCTCTCTTCTGTCTCAGTTACCCTAGCTGTTAGATTATCTAGATTGGATTGGATCTCATTGATAGCATTTTTAAGTTCTGCCAATTCACCTTTTATTTCTGCCCTCAGAGACTCTATGTTGCCATTAATTGATTTCTCCATTCTAGCCATTGTCTTCACAATTGCTAGCCTGAATTCCATCTCTGACATCTTGGTTATGTCTGCATCCATTTGTAAATCTGCAGCATAAGTCATGATCTCTGAGTCTTTTCTGTTTTGGGGGCTCCTCCTCCTAGTCATTCTGTTGATGGGTGTTTGAGGGAATGTATAGAGTCAAAATTATTGACCAGAACCCAAGCAAGATGCACCTCTTTTCTTGGGACCTTAGGGTTGCTGGCCTCTTGTTTTCCCAGCCTGTCTTCTGCGGGAGGAGCCTGCCGCGCTGTTACTCAGGCAACCCTGTTTGGGCGGAGTTGCCCTGCGCCCCTGTGGCGGGGGATGGGCTCAGTGGGAATCAGTCTTTGGGGTTTTTGTTCTCTGGCGCCTTTCCCTGGCGGCTTTCTGCGTCTCTTCCGCGAGTCAGAGCAGAAGAGACCGTTTCCAACCCTCTGCCTCAGAGCAGAGAGACCGCAGTCTGTTCTTCAGTGAGCTCTCCAGGCCACACTGTCTCCGTTTCTGTCTGTGCTGCTATAAACTGCAGCGTCCTGGGTTGTGCGCCCCTCCGCAGCGCCCCCAGTCCTGCCTCCAGGTCGGGGCACGTCTCTGCCCTTTGTGCTTCTAAAACCGCCAGCCGCTCCCAGTTCGCGCACGTGGGACTCCACCGCTTGGGGTTTCCACCCCCAGGAGTTGCAGTTCACCAGCACGACCCCGGCACACCGGGTTTCCGTCTCGGAGGCTGCAGTTCGTGGCGCGTGACCGTCGCTCCGGTTTCTGTCCGGGGGGCCTGGGGGGGAGGGCTGCAGTTCGTGTGCGCGCGACCGTCGCTCCGGTATCTGTCTGGGGGGGCTGCAGTTCGCGTGCGCGTGACCCCGCCAGTCTGGTTTTCCACCCCGGGGGCTGCCCTAAAGTCCTTTCCCGACGCTACCAGTCTGCGAGTCTGTGCCCCGACCGCAGCGTGCGAGGCTGTCACTCACCGGCGGTGTAGGATCCCCCCATCCAGGCACCCTCCCGCTGCCGTTTATCCTCTAATATCTGCCCGCAGGATCACGGCTCTCCGCTTCGTACCTCAAAACCAACTGCCTGCAATATTCTGTTTGTAGAGATCCAGATCTTCTTACATCTCAGGCTGGCTTCGTGGGTGCTCAGAGTGGTCTGGTAGTTATCCAGCTCAATTCCGGGGACCAGTTGAAATAGGGTCCCCTACTCCTCCGCCATCTTTCCCCTCCCTTTTTTTTTTTTAGTACTCTCTACACCCAACGGGCTCAAACTCATGACTCCAAGATCAAGAGTCACATGCTCTTCCAACTGAGCCAGCCAGGCACCCCACCATAGTGTTTTAATTACTGCCGCTTTATAATATAACTTGAAATCTGGAATTGTGATACCTCTAGTTTTGTTTTTATTTTTCAAGATTGCTTTGGCTAGGTCTTTTGTGGTTCTGTACAAATTTTAGGATTATTTGTTCTAGTTCAGAGAAAAATGCTATTGGTACTTTGATACAAAATGCATTAAATCTGTAGGTTCCTTTTGGTAGACATTTTAACAATGTTTCTACTTCCAATCCAAGAGCATGGAATGTCTTTCCATTTCTTTGTGTTGTCTTCAGTTTTTTTCATCTGTGTTTTATAGTTTTCAGAGTACAGGTCTTTCACCTCTTTGGTTAAGTTTATTCCTATTTAAATGTTTTTGGTGCAATTGTAAATGGGATTTTTTTTTCTCTTAATTTCCCTTTCTGCTGTTTCATTATTAGTGTATAGGAATGCAACATATCTCTGTACATTGATTTTATTTCCTGTGACTTTACTCAATTCATTTATCATAGTTTTTTGTTGGAGTCTGAAGGGTTTTCTATACACAGTATCATGTTATTTGCAAATAGTGAAGTTTTACTTCTTTCTTACCAATTTGGATGCCTTTTATTTCTTTTTCTTGTCTGATTGCTGTGGCTAGATCTTCCAGTACTCTGTTGAGTAAGTGGTGAGTGGACATCGTGTCTTGTTCCTGACCTTAGGGGAAAAGCTGTCAGTTTTTCCCCATTGAGGATGATGTTAGCTGTGGGTTTTTCATATAAGGGCTTTATAATGTTGAGGTATGTTTCCTCTAGACCTATTTTGTTGAGGGATTTTATCATGAATGGATATTGTACTTTGTCAAATGCTTTTTCTGCATCTATCAAAATGATCATATGGTTTTTAATCTTTCTCTTATTGATGTGGTGTATCATGTTGATTGTTTCGGGAATATTGAACTCCCCTTGCATCCTGGGAATAAATCCGACTTGATAATGTGTATGATTTTTTACATGTATTTTTGGATTCAGTTTGCTAATTTTTTGTTGAGGATTTTTGCATCTATATTCATGAGAGATATTGGCCTATAGTTCTTTTTTGTGGTGTATCTGGTTTTCGTATCAGGATGATACTGGCCTCATAGAATGAATTTTTAAATTTTCCTTCCTCTTGTATTTTTTGGAATAGTTTGAGAAAAAAAATGGGTATTAACTCTTTAAATGTTTAGTAGAATTTGCCTGTGAAGCCATTTGCTCCTGGACTTTGTTTTTTGGGGGGAATTTTTTGATTACTGATTCAATTTCATTGCTGGTACTTGGTCTGTTCAAGTTTTCTACTTCTTCCTGCTTTAGTTTTGGCAGGTTATATATATTTTTAAGAATTTATCCCTTCTAAGTTGTCCAATTTGTTGGTATATAGGTTTTTCATAGTATTCTGTTACAATTATTTGTATTTCTGTGGTGTTAGTGGTTATTTCTCATCTTTCATTAGTAATTTTGTTTATTTGGGTCCTCTTTGTTTTTCATGAGTCTTGCTAGAGGTTTATCAATTTTGATCTTTTCAAAGAATCAGCTCCTGGTTTCATCAATCTGTTCTGTTTTTTTAGTTTCTATATCATTTATTTCTGCTCTGATATTATTTCCTTCCTTTTGCTGGGTTTGGGTTTTGTTTCTTCGTCTAGCTCCTTCAGATGTAAGGCTAGGTTGTTTGAGATTTCTCTTCCTTTTGAGGTAGGCCTGTATTTCTATAAACTTCCCTCTTAGAACCACTTTTTGCTGCATCCCAAAGATTTTGGACTGTTGTGTTTTCATTTTCATGTAATTTTTTATTTCTTCTTTGATCACTTGGTTGACCCATTCATTGGTTAATAGGATGTTATTCAACCTCCATGTGTTTATGCTCTTTCCAAATTTTTTCTTCTGGTTAATTCTAGTTTCATACCATTGTGGTCAGAAAAGATCCATGGTATGACTTTGATCTTTTTGAGTTTGCTGAGACTTGTTTTGTGGCCTAATATGTGATCTATTCTAGAGAATGTTCCATGTGCACTTGAAAAGAATGTACTCTGCTGTTTTAGGATGGAATGTTCTGAATACGTCTGTTAAATACATCTAGTCCAGTGTGTCATTCAAAGCCTTGTTGATTTTCTACTCGGATGATCTGTTCATTGATGTAAATGGGGTATTAAAAGTCCCCTACTATTATTTTATTATTATTTCTTTTATGTTTGTTTTTAATTGTTTTATGTATTTGGATGCTCCAATGTTGGGTGCATAAGTATTTACAGTTGTTATATCCTCTTGTTGGATTGTCCTCTCTCTCATTATATAGTATCCTTCTTTGTATCCTTTTTTTTTTTTTTTTTTTAAGATTTTATTTATTTATTTGACAGCGAGAGAGGGAACAGAAGCAGGAGGAGCGGGAGAGGGAGAAGCAGGTTTCCCGCTGAGCAGGGAGCCCGATGCAGGGCTTGATCCAGGACCCTGGGATCATGACGTGAGCTGAAGGCAAACCCTTAGTGACTGAGCCACCCAGGCGCCCCCCACCCCTTGTCTCTTGTTACAGTCTTTGTTTAATGTCTGTTTTGTCCAATGTAAGTATTGCTACCCCAGCTTTCTTTTTGGTATCCGTGTGTATGATAAATGTTTCTCCATTCCCTCACTTTCAATCTACAGGTGTCTTTAGATCTGAAATAAGTGTCTTGTAGACAGCATATAGATGGGTCTTATTTTTTTTTAATCCACTCTGTCACCCTATGTCTGATTGGAGCCTTTAGTCCATTTACATTCAAAATAATTATTGATAGATATGTATTTATTGCTGTTACCTGTTTTGTGATTGTTTCTATAGATTTTTCTCTAATCCTTGCTTTCTTTCATGCTTTGTTGGCTTTCTTTAGTGGTATACTTGGATTCCATTCTCTTTATTCTTTGCATATCTATTACTGTTTTTTTTATAAAAAGATTTTATTTATTTATTTGACAGAGAGAGACACAGCAAGAGAGGGAATACAAGCAGGGGGAGTGGGAGAGGGAGAAGCAGGCTTTCCGATGAGCAGGCAGCCCGACGCAGGGCTTGATCCCAGGACCCTGGGAATCATGAACTGAGCCGAAGGCAGACACTTAACGACTGAGCCACCCAGGCACCCCTCTATTACTGGTTTTTGATTTGTGGTTACCATTGGGTTTGTGTATAAGATCTTCTGCATATAGCAGTCTATATGAAGTTGATGGTTGCTAAGTTTAAACCCATTCTTTACTCCTCTCCCCCCCCCACCCCACATTTTAGGTATATGGTGTCATATTTTACATCCTTTTATTTTATGGATCCCTTGACTGATTTTCTTTTATAGAAATATTTATTTTTACTGTTTCTGTGTTTTTTACTTTTCATACTCTATAGTCTTCCTTTGCACTCAAAAACTCCCCTTTACTGGTGTAGTGGTCATGAACTCCTTTAGTTTTTGCTTGTCTGAGAAACTCTTTATCTCTGTTTCTATTCTGAATGATAGTCTTGCTGGGTAGAGTATTCTTGGCTGCAGATTTTTTCCCTTTCAGCACTTTGAATGTATCATGCCACCCGCTTCTGGCCTGCAAAGTTGCTGCTGAAAAATCAGCTGATAGTCTTATCAGGGTTCCCTTGTATGTAACTCTCTTCTCTTACTGCTTTAAAATTTTTTTTTTTCTTTATCACTACTTTTTGCCATTTTAAATACTATGTGTTTTGGTGTGGACCTCCTTGGGTTGAATTTTTGGGGAAATACCTTGCCTTCGGGATCTGGATATTTGTTTCCTTCCCCCAGATTTTGGAAGTTTTCAGCTATTATTTCTTCAAATAAAGTTTCTGCCCCATTATCTCTCTCTTCTTCTGAGAACACTATAATGCAGTTATTACATTTGTTGGAGTCACTAAGACTATTCTCAATTTGCATTATTTTCTTTCCTCTCCTTTGCTCTGCTTGGTTATTTTCCATTACTCTCTCTTCCAGGTCACTATTCATTCCTCTGCTTCATCTGGCCCCTATTTATTCCATCAAGTGTATTTTTAATTTCATTTACTGTGTTCTTGATCTCTGATAGGTTCTTCTTTATCTCTGTGTTAAGGGTCTCACTGATTTCCTCCACTCTTTTCTCCATTCCCCTGAGTGTTTTTATGATCATTAAGTTCTCTATCAGGCATATTATATCTCTTTTGCTTTGGTCTCTTGCTGTGGTTTTGTTCTATTCTTCCATTTGGGAGATGTTTCTTGGTCTCCCCATTTTGTCTGACTTTGTATGTGTTAGAAAAGTCAGCTACTTCTCTTGCTCTTAATGATAATAGCCTTATGAAGGAGAGGTCCTGTAGTACCGTGCAGTGTAGTGTCCTATTCCCCAGGGCCTGGCACTTGAGGGAGTGTCACCTATGTGTGTTGCATGTGCTTTGCTGTTGAGTCTTGGCCTCTTTTTCCTTCTTCCAGTTGTCTGCAGAGGCTGTCTTTGCCTTTTGTGGGCAGTGTTTGGTCACCAGAAGGGGTGGGGCACATTTTAACATTTAACATTTTAATGTGGTGCGATCATCTTGTAAAATGAGACCTGTTCCCACCACTACGAGAACTGAGGTTCCACAAGACACGCAGGTCTGGAGATGTAGTGTTGGCAGAGTTTGTGCAGTTCTTCTGGAGGACCTACAGTGCAGGAACTCAGGCAAGCTAGACTAGGAAGGGCAGATCTGCTGAAGCAGGGGTGGTGGGGCTTGGTGTAAGCAAATTAGCTAATGAGTGGCAGCACTGTACTGGTTCCTGCAGGTGCCCATTGTTTATATGGGGGTGGGGGAGGTTGGGGGGGGGTGTAGGAGGCAAATGACACCTGCTAGCTCCTCTGTCCCTGGAGGAGTTTCCCTGTGATCTGTTTGTCCAGCCATGCTCTGAGATGAGCAAATCACTCTCCCTTCTGTCTGCCCCCAGCATGTTTCAAACTACTGGTTCTATATTGTATCTGCATGAGCTGTTTGTTGAGCTAAGGGCAGGGACTCAGCTTCCTGATACCCTCAAGGCTCTCCCAGAGTTGAACCCAAAGATTTTTAAAATTCCAGGCTTTAAGTCACTGGTTTTAAGAACTCCTGAAATTTGGCCCCTCTCACTTTTTTTCTCTCTTAATGTTATGTTAGTCACCGTACAGTACACATTAGTTGATGTAGTGTTCCATGATTCATTGTTTATGTGTAACACCCAGTGCTCCATGTAATACGTGCCCTCCTTAATACCCATCACCTGGCTAACCCATCCCCCCACCCCCCTCCCCTCTGAAACCCTCAGTTTGTTTCCCAGAGTCCATAGTCTCTCATGATTTGTCTCCCCCTGATTCCCCCCCCTTCATTTTTCCCTTTCTTCTCCTAATGTCCTCCATGCTATTCCTTATGTTCCACATATAAGTGAAACCATATAATTGTCTTTTTCTGCTTGACTTATTTCACTTAGCATAATCCCCTCCAGTTCCTTCCATGTCAATGCAAATGGTGGGTATTCATCCTTTCTGATGGCTGAGTAATATTCCATTGTATATATGCACCACATCATCTTTATCCATTTGTCTGTTGAAGGACATCTTGGTTAGAATGGCAAAAATTAACAAGGCAGGAAAAAAATGTTGGAGAGCATGTGGAGAAGGGGGAACCCTCTTACACTGTTGGTGGGAATGCAAGTTGGTACAGCCACTTTGGAAAGCAGTGTGGAGGTTCCTCAAAAAGTTAAAAACAGAGCTACCCTATGACCCAGGAATTGCACTACTGGCTATTTACCCCAAAGATACAGATGTAGTGAAAAGAAGGGGCACATGTACCCCAGTGTTCATAGCAGCAATGTCCACAATAGCCAAACTGTGAAAGGCCCCTCTTACTTTTTTTTTTTTTAAAGATTTTATTTATTTGCGAGAGAGAGAATGAGGGACAGAGAGCACGAGAGGGAGGAGGGTCAGAGGGAGAAGCAGACTCCCCGCTGAGGAGCCCGATGCGGGACTCGATCCCAGGACTCCAGGATCATGACCTGAGCCGAAGGCAGTCGCCTAACTGACTGAGCCACCCAGGCGCCCAGGCCCCTCTTACTTTCAAAGGCAGATATTATGGAGATTCATCCTCCCCATTCGTGGGCTCCCCAGTGTGAAAGTCTGTTCTCTGCCCTTCTCTGTGTCACTAGCTCCCTCCCCACAGTGGATGGCCATTGTCTGTTTCATTCCCAGACTGCATTGTTGCCCTTCCTACCTTCTTTGATGTGGCCCTTTCCTAGCCTTTAGTTGTGGAGTTTGTTCTGCCAGTCTTTGGGCCATTTTCTGGGTTATTCACACTGATATGAATGCTATCTAGTTGTTGTATTAGGTGGTTGTATCCATGGGACAAGGTGAGCTTAGGGTCCTCCTATTCAGCCATCTTCTTGGCTGACGCTCAGCAGTTTTTTTTTTCTTTCAGCACTTGAATATATCATCCCACTCTCTCCTGGCCTGTAACGTTTCTTCTGAGAAATCTGACAACAGTATGGGGTTCTCATTTTAAGTTACAAGCTTCTCCGCTCTTGCTGCTTTTAAGATTCTTTGATTTTTGGTAGTTTTATTGTGTCTTGGAGAAGGTTTCTGAGATTGTTTGGTAACCTATGAACTTCATGAATATGGATATCCAAATTTCTCCTCAGGTTTGGGAAGTTTTTAGCCTTTTTTTGTGTGTTAGCCTTATTCTTTAAAAAAATAAGCTTTCTTCTCGCTTCTCCCTCTCTCCTTCTGCAAGTCCAATAGTTTGCAAATTATTTCTTTTGATGGTATCCTATAGATCATGTAGGCTTTCATCACTCTTTTTCATTCTTTTTTTCTTTGTTCTCCCATCACTGGATAATTTCAAAATTCCCATCTTCTTAGATTTTTTTTCCCCAGCTTGATCCTTTGATGTTGGTGCTATTGTATTTTTCATTTCATTCATTGTATTCTTCTATTCCAGAGTATGCTTTGTCCTTTTTATATCATCGTTAAACTGCTCATTTTGTTCATGTGTGCATTCTTGTACCTCACTTGTACCTTTAAGCTTCCTTAAAACAGGTATTTTGAATTCCTTATCAGGTAAACAGATCTCCATGTCTTTGGGTTCGGTTACTAGATTAGCATCATTTTTTGGTGGGGTCATGTTTCCTTGATTTCTCATGTTCCTTAGAGTGTTGCATTGTCTTTGTATTTGAATTAGCAGTCACCTCCTATCTTTACTATTTTCAGGAAATACCTTTGGGTGTGTGCCTGGGTGGCTTAGTTAAGCATCAGACTCTTGATTTCAGCTCAGGTCATGATCTTAGAGTCCTGGGATTGAGCCCCATGTGGGCTCCGTGTTTTGCGGGGAGTCTGCTTAAGAATTCTCTTGCTCTCTTCCTCTCCCCTCCCCCCCACTCACGTGTGCTCTCTAAAAATGAATACATGAAAATCTTAAAAAAAAAAAATACCTTCAGTCAGCTCTGGTAGAGAATCTGTGACTTTCTATGGATATGCCTGCTCCATGCTTCTTGCTACCTCTTGTGGCAGAATTCTTAAGCTTGTATGCCTTCTCAATTTTGCAACGGACAAGGTTTAGTGCTGACAGTCTTCCTTTTGCTTTCCCAAGGGTAGGGCTAAAGCTCAAGTTTGTGGCCTCTCTGGCTTATGAATTTGGGCTGGCTTTTTGCACATGCTCACTAGCCCTCTGCCAAAATATGCTCTCAACCCTGTTGGGAGTGCACACAGAGAGCCAGCCACAGGGGTGGGGGGGTGGGGTGGTGGTGTGTGTGTGTGTTAGCTACATGAAGCATTGGGGGGTTCCCACAGACTACTCAGGGAGATCCATGGATAAGGTATCCTTAGCAGCTCATGAGCCAGCTTAATGGAGGCTGTGAAGTAGTTAGTTAGGAGATTCTATGTCCTTTTAATGACCTCCAAAAGTCTTATCTCCTACTCTCCCAGCTTCTTTCCACCCCCTAGTCACATAGCTCATTGTTCAGTACTCTGGATGGGACCACAGTGAAATGGGCCTCTTAGGCAGCATCCTGCACAGCTGGGGAAGCTGGGCACTCACTCACTCTCACTTTCTCCCCCCCCCCCCATAGCCCCTCCCAGGAGAAACCACAGGCTGAGACCTCTCTTGGCCTTGAGTTGTTCCACCTTGAGGGAGGAGTGATAAGTCTAAACTATTCCTCTTTAATGCATCTAAACATATTTTTTTGCTCCAGTGGTATGCTAAAACTTTTCTGCTGGAAACTTGGACTTATACAAGGTCTCTCTTGTCCACGGGTGACCGCTTAAGATTTAGTGTTTTCTAGGGGTTTGCAGACCGCTGCTGAGAAGGGCCGAAGCTTGTTCACAGGCTACTGCTGGGTCCAAGCCAGGACCTAGGTCTGTATGTTTACAGAATGCAAGGGTGGGCAAAATTGCTCCTGGGTTGCTTGGTATATGCTGCTGGATCCCAAAGTCCCACAAAGGCATTTCTGTCCATGGATCGATGCCAAATTATTGGTGGGAGGTTGGAGAGGGGGCACAAATGAGGGACATCTTGTTCAGCCATGTTCCTGACATCACTTCTTTAGTAAGGCTAACTGAGTGGCTGGGAAGAGGAAATGTTCAGTCATCTCTTCTCAGTGGTCAAATTTCTGCCCTCTTTGCTTTGTCCTTTCTCTAGGTGCAATTCCTTTCAGTTATGAAGGCTAAAAGTTCAAGATAAAGGTATTTGCATGTTTGATCTCTCCTGAGGGCCATAGGGAAGGGTCTATTCCAGGCATCTCTCTTTGGCTTGTAGATGGCCATCCTCTTGCTTCCTCTTCATATGGTCCTCCCTCTCTCTTCTCAAAATTCTATGTATTCTTAAAGCTATTCCATAGCTTGCTGACAAACAGTGGTATTTCATATTCCAGCAATAGTTTCAAGACATAATTCCTTTAGCTACTGGAATCAGAGTGAACAAAAATGGATGAAATCAAAGCGAGATGACAAGGTCTCACAAGTAAAGGTTTAAATTCAAAGACCAAGACTAATAAGGGTAAAGCACTGGCTCCTTTGGGCACCTGCTGGAGGTCTCAAGGGATTGCCTCCAGGCCCTTGACCCAAGCAGCTGTACATCTGGTCTACTCCTGGGCTAAAGCTGCTCAGATTCCAAACACAAGCCTTGCAAAGAGTGGTAAACAAAATATTGTGGACACTAACCACTTTGCAAGTGATCTTTCTCTCTGTGATTCAAACACACAAGCAGGCCCATTTATTACAGTTTATGATCTTTTGGTAGCACTTTTTGTGTATGCGACTGGCCATGCTATAATGTGATTCTGTGCCACTCTTCCTCACTGGACTGTGAACAGTTCTGTCTTCCTCAGCAGAGGACTCAGCACAGATCCTACTCCTCAGGACGTTCTGCACAGAAGTTTACTCAATGAATAGGGCAGTAAATTAAGACAAAATTATCCCTCCTTTTCCCTTCTCCCTACACTCATTAGAGTATAAGCTGAACTAATCAGGGGAAAGGTGGAGTGTGGTAAATATAGTATTTCCTTATAAATAAGGATATTAGAAGACAAACATGATCAATAACTACCTTTCAATAAGTACCACACAATAAAAATGCAGAAATACCACAATAAAAATATAATTAAGTTTTCAAAGAACAGAAGTTTGCATGCATACATATTCACATACTTCATTTGAGAACCTCAGTGCTACTTCTTTCTACTATAGCTAAACATAAAATGCCCAGATATACACAAAACAAACAATACAAATTTTAAACATTTTTACAAAGGTGAAAATATAAAGAAATGAAGACTATGGATTTATGTCTACAAACAATTTACTTTGAATCCCATCTGATGTGAAAACCTAACAGTTTATCAGACTTTGTATTTGATACAACTATATGTTAGAATTACAGTGGACAAAATTGATGAAATCCTAATCCTCAATAGCCTATACCAAGTAACTATTAAAATTAATGCAACCTTCAACTATTCTAAGTACTGTTCCTATAATTTTCTATTTATTAAAACTTCAATTTTAAGGGAACAAAACTGAACTTAATGCTCTTTCAGGAAAGAGAATAAACATTAATTAAATCTTCAATCCCAACTTTTAAAGCTTAGAGCTCTTTAAGTATTCTGCTAATCTGAAACTATTTTTGGTTCATTGCTAACTTTTAAAATATCTTAAGACAATCAATGTGATTTGTCATTTTTTTTTTTTTGTCTGGATAACACTGTTTTCTTTTTGTCTTTATACCAAAGCAGTAAGGCAAGAAAGTGTTTCCTTTTCCAAATCAGATAGAGAATATCCATTTTAAAATTCAGGGACTAGAATCATTGTAAATAATCCTACCAACAGGATATTAAGGCTGCTGTGATTTTCCTTTACATTTAAACCATAACATAAGATTAACAGTGTTATTGCCTACAAATGTTGAATTTATAAGCATTTGGGCTTAAATCACAGGACATAAATATGGTCATTTCTGTCTATACTTCAATTCCAGTTAACAAAACACTGTTTTTCACAATCATCTTGGATAAGTTTGAAGATGAAGTTAGAAAATGCTACACCAAAGCTGAAACTGGATGACTCTGCTACAAGGAAATATGCTTGAGGGGTCAAGAGTGGTTTTCCAGTATCTGGTTAGTGTTGGCACAATGTGCCCCAACCCTGCACAGAATCTACAGGCCACACTCCGGCCATCATGACACATGTGTGCGTGCCTTCAATGCTCGGAAGGGCCTGGCCTGCTACTTACCAAAGGTGAGATGTGTGGCTTTGCAAGAACCACCAGGTGCCAGTTAGAATATATCCTATTTGCTGCAACATACTTCTTTGAGGCAAGCCCTTCTAGATATGTGAATGAGAAAAATCACATAACCTAGCCTGCGTAAGATTTCCTAAAATCATTTCCTAGCATGAATGTGAACCAGACTTTGCTGTATGCATCTACCAGTGTTAGCACCATATTTAGCCTGAACTGAGGTAAAGATAAACACTCAGATAGCTTTGGGTAAAAATTACAGTAGCAATTTTGAATGGGGTGCTTACAGCAGTGTTCTTCCTGATCATTAAAATAAGTTGTTTGAAGAACCATTTGATCCCAAGTATATATATCCAATATATATCGAAATTGATAATACAAAGCTAGGTGTATAAGCTTTTAACAGAGAAAATGCAGCAAAACAGAATTCTCATTTTTGAAATTCAAACTATGTCATTATTGGGTTGATGAAGTCAAAAGATTTCGATAAAATATACTGAGCCAACATGACAAGGCCAGTTTATCAAATAGCAACGTCTAGGAATTCCATTCTTCAGAGCATGGTCAAGTTTATGGTAGACACTACCTAGTCAATATCCGGTGCCTCCAGGAACTACATTAATCTATTTGTATCTTGCTAGTCGCTCCATTTAATAAAAAGGGGAGTAGCTTCTCTCTTCCCCAACTATTTTAATCTATGTAGACAAACCTTTCTGGAACTTTTACTTATCATTTATATAAAGGAATGGGGAGGGAAAGACCCTAAAACTTAAAATCTTGAAGGTATATAATATGTTTCAGCAAATAAAGTTTAGTTGAGAAATAACTGGACAAAATGAGGTAATTCTCTAGTTCCTGTAAACTGATAAGGTGAAACAATGTGGAAGATAAAGAACTAATGAAAACTTTTCAAACTACTTTTCCCCTTTTTAACATTACTTAACATATAAGAGAAATAAGAAACCTTAGATACAGCTAGCTTTGGGGAGCATAACAAAACTAATTTTTCAAAGGAGAACTATAATTACTTATCAAATAAAATATAATCTTGGGAGTCTGAATTCCAGTGTTGTCCTATCTCTATAGTCAGGGCTAGTCTTGGTGCTCAGGCAGAAGCACTAAGGAGCAGTGCTTACTGCCCACACAGCCTATCACTCAATTTGACCAAGATTCTTCAAAAACACTCACCGGTAGTATTTTCAATGGACGCTGTTGAGATTCAGATAAAAATAGGAGGAACTTTCCCCTGCAGCCTATAGAAACGTTTAAGGTTTGTACTTAACCTTTTTAAAAAATTCAGTTGAATACTGCAGATCATTCTTCAGAAAACTCATGTAAACAGTCATTTTTCTTTTATAAATATGCCGGTGCTAACTGCACCTACCTGGGAATATACATAGAGGTATAGCTTAGCTACATCTGCCAGAATGCGGACTAATAGATAAGATCTTTCAGTTCCCTGTCGGTCAGTTCATTCACTTCCATAATTTTCTCTAAATGTTCCATGTATCGGCCATGGTCCTGCAGGAAATGAGGGACCCTCATGTTTTCAGTAACTGCCAATCCTTTCAAGCGATCCACATCTTCATAAGAGACCTGAAAAAAGGAAGGTGGGTTAATTTTTAAATGTAAGTAATTTCTTCCCTAAGTCTTAAGAGAAACATTACTTCAATACCTGCAAAATAACAAAAATCAATGGCTTCCTTTCCCTTACTGTATTAAATACGAATGTATTGGGGCACCTGGGTGGCACATTAGGTTAAGTGTTCGACTCCTGATTTCAGCTCAGGTCATGATCTCAGGGTTGTGAGATCGAGCCCTGCATTGGGCTCACGTTCTGGGCGTGGAGCCTGCTTGAGATTCTCTCTCTCCCCCCTCCCTCTGCACCCATACTAAAAAAAAAAAAAAAAAAAAAAAAAAAGTATTGCTCTGCCTGCTCATACCATGACCATAAAAAAAAAATCAGGTCACTATTTAACATTCTATCTTGGACCTATACTGTTTGTCTAGAATTTACATAACTAAACTTAATACATGTGTGTGAGAGACTAAAACCTAAACATATGTCCTGACTAAATCTAAATGAAAGAACCCAGGAAACAGCTAGAATATAAATACTGTATCACTGAATTGGGAAAATCAGCACGATTATAGACTGAATTCCTATTTCTATTTAATTTCAGAAATAAAATTGTTTTATGTTAAATTCTCTTTGTAAACAAGTATCCTATAAAATTTTTTTACTTATGTAAGAAGTATTTTTTTTACTTTTATATTTTTATTTTTTTTATTAGGTAAGAAGCCAATCTCTTGTAAGTATTTATATTGAGTTTATGGATGAAACTCTTTAAGTTCTAAAAATTAAGATTCAGTAGAAAGGCTTTAAATAAAGAAATCATGTTCATTTATATTTTAATAAGTTTTAATTTTTATTTTATCTATTAGCACACACAAGCAGAGGGAGAAGCAGACTCCCCGCTGAGCAGGGAGCCTGACATGGGGCTTGATCCCAGGACCCCAACACCATGACCTGAGCCAAAGGCAGACACTTAACTGAATGAGCTACCCAGATGCCCCTTAGGTTTTAATTTTTAAGTTATTATTGAAATTATTTTGAGTATTTCTACCACTAAGTAATGAAAATAGGTTTGTTGTTGATACTGGTGTGGTTTAATTTTTTCTTCTTCCTTCCTTGACTGACAAGACCGATCCATAAATATGTCCAAGAGATAAACTGTATAGGTTTCCTTTTAGGTTTTTGGTGTTTAATCCATTTTTAGTTTATTTTTGTGTATGGTGTAAGAGGGTGGTCCAGTTTCATTCTTTTGCATGCAGCTGTCCAGTTTTCCCAGCACCATTTATTGAGGAAGTGTCTTTTTTCCACTGTGTACTCTGCTTCTGTCATAAATTAAATGATCTAGGTTATCCTGTTCCATTGTTCTATGTACCTATTTCTGTATCAATTCCATACTGTTTCAATTACTATAGCTCTGTAGTATATCTTGAAATCTGGGATTATTATACTGCTAGCTTAGTTCTTCTTTATTAAGATGGCTTTGCTATTCGACGTTGTTTGTGGTTTCATACAAATTTCAGGATTGATTATTCTAGTTCTGTGAAAAATGCTACTGGTATTTTGATTGGTATTGCACTGAATCTGTAGATTGCTTTGGGTAGTATGGACATTTTAACAAAATTAATTCTTCCAATCCAAGAGCACAGTGTTATCTTCCCACTTGTTAGTGTCATCTTCAATTTCTTTCATCAGTGTCTTCTAGTTTTCAGAATATAGGTCTTTCACCTCCTTGGTTAATTTATTTCTAGGTATTTTATGCTTTTAGTATGATAAGTGGGATTGTTAATTTCTTTTTCTGCTTTGTTATTATTGTATAGAAATGCAATAGATTTTTGTATCCTGTAACTTTACTGAATTCATTTATTCTAATAGTTTTTTGGTGGAGTCCTTAGGGTTTTCTATATATAGTATCATGTCATCTGATGGTTTTACTTCTTACTAATGTGGATGCCTTTTATGTCTTTTTCTTGTCTGACAGCTAGGACTTCTAGTACTATGTTGAGAAAAAAAAAGGTAAGAATGGACATCCTGGTCTTATTCCTGATCTTAGAGGAGTTTTGAAAAGCTTTCAGTTTTTTCATTGTTGGCTCTTGGGTTTTAATTTATGGCCTTTATTATGTTGAGGTATGTTCCCTCTAAACCTTTGTCAAGGGTTTTTATCACTAATGGATGTTGTACTCTGTCAAATGTTTTTTTCCTCATCTATTGAAATGATGTGGTTTTTAATTCTTTGTTATTGATGTGATGTATCATGACTGATTTGCAAATACTGACCTGTAGTTTTTTTTGTAGTGACTTTGGTTTTAGTATCAGGATAATGCTGGCCTTGCAGAATGAATTTGGAAATTTTCCTTCCTCTTCTATGTTTTTGGAAGAGTTTGAGAATTATATTTACTCTTTGTTGGTAGAATTTAGAATTCATCCATGGAGCCATGTGGTCCTAGCTGTTGGGAGTTTTGTTTGTTGGGAGTTTTGTTTGTTGGGAATTCATTTATTACTGATGTAGTTTCATTACTAGTAATCAGTCTGTTCAAATTCTCTACTTCTTCCTGATTCAGTTTTAGAGGATTGTATGTTTCTATTTTTGTGGTATCAGTTATTTCTCCTCTTTCGTATCCGATTTGAGTCCTCTCTTCTTAATGAGTCTGGCTAAAGGTTTATCAATTTTGTTTATCTTTCAAAAAACCAGATCCTGGTTTCATTGATCTTTTCTACTAGCTTTGTTCTTTTCTAGTTCCTCAAGGTAGGCCTGTATCACTATAAACATCCTTCTTAGAACTGCTTTTGCTGTGTCCCCAAAGTTTTAGACCACTGTGTTTTCATATTCATTTGTTTTCATGTATTTTTTTGATTTCCTCTTTGATTTCTTTGTATACCCACTGTTTCTTAAACCATTCTGAGTTTATTATAGGAAAGAATGAGTAAACATAAAACACAGTTCTCATTTAAGGAGAAAGGAGATACACATATGGAAAGGGAGGTGTAAAAGAAACTTGCAGTGTCTGATTTGAATTAGAATCCCCTTATGATTTAAAACAAATACATGATTTGCTCACTGGGAAAACCTAGAAGCATCAATATTCCAGGAGTAATGAGCACACCTAGTACTCACTGTTTTCTAAATACCATTTTCACTAAAAGGAATCAAGTCTTCCTTGGAGAAATAGCTCATCTGAGATTTGGATAGAAAAAGTGTAAGATGGACCCAGAACATTTTACTTTGCCAGAAAACAGGAGCAGCCACTGGAAGGGTTGAATAAAAAAACACTTAAGTCCATAATAATAATGCAAAAAAGGAGTGAAATGTAACAGAATTTGAAGATCTCTATTTTGCTGACTGATATGGGCAAAGATCATCAAAGGATGTTAAAACCATTCCTTGGAAGGTTAAGGAACAGTACATTCTCAGGTATTACCCCACAGATTATTTAATATAAAAAAGGTACCTTTACAAGGGAGAGAGCTGGCAGTAACTAACTTTCCCAAGTGATCAAATACAGCATCACTGATAATGGAACAAAATCACATATGTGCTTTTTAAGGTGATGAAATATACAAGTCACTTATGTAGTATTCTTGGTAAAAATGTTTAACCCAAACCTAATCACAAGAAAACAATAGGATAATACAGATTGTAGGAATTCTCAAGAAAAATGTCAGGAAAAATAAAGACTTGGGGGGGCAGGGAACAAAGTGGACTTCTATAGATTAAGAGAGATTAAATATTATAACCAAATGCAAGGCATAAATCCTTATCGAATCAGTGATTTCTTAAGAAAATCACAGGGTCATGTCAGATTAAAGGGGTAAGTGTTATACTTGCAGCTTATTTAAAATGCTTTAGAGAAAGCGGTATATAAAATAAAACCATGTAATACATTGCCAAATTTCCTATTCCCTTCAGAGAAATTTTGGAGTTTGGCTTTGTGACACCATTATTTCTTCCTCCAGGAAACTTCAAACACATAGTCTAAAAACAATTTGAATCTGAATCTTATTTAATCATTAAATCAAGCCTGAGGAAATGATGACCTGGTGTGTTATAGACTACATGCCACTGGTTTCACTCACCTTCCCCAGGGCGGTCAGAAGATGAAAGTCAATGGTTTCTCTGTATCGGAGGATTTGTAGAATACCATCCAAGTATACCTGGTCTTTACTGAAGCACCCTGGAGGAAGACAATAGCTTTTATTTTCTAAGTAATTAGATACTAACACAGTCCCCTTACTGTAGGCATCAGTCCTGAATAAAAATAAAAATGGCAAATTAGAATTAACTATCTTCATAACATAAAATGCAAGGTCTTGGGTAACACCAGGATAATGTGCAGACTGGTAGCTTCCCTTTAAGAATTTCTTCTCCCCAGATCCCCCTTCCCCATAGTTAAAACAGCATTTTTTCTAATCATAAAAAAACACTGATGATTTAAAATAGAGGATATGTCATCCACACTCCCACCATTTGATCATAACCTTAACTCCCATGTGTATGGAGGCACTTGGGGCAGCAGAGAGGACAGCTATTGAGCAGTAAGTCTCACAGGGGGCAAGGTGGAGACATGGGATTTCAGAAACTCCTGGTTTTTAAAAATACTACCCGTTACCCCATTAAAAACAGCTATAGGTGATGTTGATACTCTGCCTCCATATGAAAACAAGAATTAAAACTGGATTTTAATATGGAGGTTTAAAAATAGAAGAAAATATGAAAACATGAAAAGGAATAGTGCATGAGATCTGAGCCTAGTTAGTGTTCCACTTACAAAGACAACTTTTTTCCCATCATAAGTTGTGTAAATTGACTAAAATTCTATCATATTAAGTCATACATTAAGAAATTAATTTTTTTAGGTATGCTAATAGCATGGGAATTATGGAAAAAAGGTGGTACACTTTTTCAACTAGGCTCAGATCTCATGAGCTGTTCCTACTTTTTAGGACGAATAAATCAGATACATATTGAAGTACTTATAGGTAAAAGAACATGATGTTTGGAAATGATTTAAAATACTATAGGAAAACAGGAACTTAGAAGAATAGATGACCCACTGCTAGGAAATGTTGATAATTACTAAGATTAAGTGATGTTTAATGAGGGCACATCCGATTAATCACTTCTTTTGAAATTTTTCAAATTTCAAATTTTTAGTAATAAACAGTTTTCTTAAAGTTATAGGGGGAGGCCTGTTTCTCCCTCTCCCACTCCCCCTGCTTGTGTTCTGGCTCTCACTATCTCTGTCAAATAAATAAAATCTTAAAAAAAAAAAAAAAGTTATATGGGGGCACCTGGGTGGCTAAGTTGGTTGAACATCTGGCTTTTAATTGTGGTTCAGGTCATGACACCACATACCTAAAATGTGGTAGGGAGAGGAGTACAAATTTAATGCTTTATGTATGGGTTTAAACTTAAGAAGATCATCAACTTAATATAGAGACTCCACTAAAAGTCTCCTAGAACTGATTAATGAATTCAGTAAGGTTGTAGGATACAAAATCAATATACAAAAATCCACTGCATTTCTATACACAAATAATGAAGCAGCAGAAAGAGAAAATAAGAAAATCCCATTTACAATTGTACCAAAAATAATAAAATATCTAGGAATAAACTTAACCAAAGGGGTGAAAGACCTGTACTCTAGAAACTATAAAACACTGATGAAAGAAACTGAAGATGACACAGATATTCCATGTTCATGGATTTGCAGAACAAATATTGTTAAAATGTCCATACTACCCAGCAATCTCCAGATTTAATGCAATCCCTATCAAAATACCAATAGCATTTTTCATAGAACAAGAACAAATAATCTTAAAATTTGTATGGACTCACAAAAGACCCCAAATAGCCAAAATAATCTGGAAAAAGAATAAAACTGGAGGTTATCATAATACCAGATTTCCAGATATATTACCAAGCTCTAGTAATCAAAACAGTATGGTACTGGTAGAAAAACAGACACACAGATCAATGGAACAGAATAGAGAGCCCAGAAATAAACCCATGATTATATGGTCAATTAATCTTTGACAAAGGAAGCAAGAATATGCAATGAGAAAAAGTCTCTCTAACAAATGACACTGGGAAAACTGGACCACTTTCTTACATTATACACAAAAATAAACTCAGAATGAATTAGGGACCTAAATGTGAGACCTGAAAATATAAAAATCACGGAAGAGAGCACAGGCAATAATTTCTTTGACACTGGCCATAGCAACATTTTTCTAGATATGTCTCCTGAAGCAAAGGAAGCAAAAGCAAAAATAAACTATTGGCACTACATGAAAATAAAAAGCTTTTACACAGCAAAGGAAACAACCAACAAAACAAAAAGATAACCTACTGAATGGGAGAAGATATCTGCAAATGATATATCTGATAAGGGGTTTGTAATCAAAATATATAAAGAACTTATACAACTCAACACCAAATAAACCCTGAAATAATCCAATTAAAAATGGGCAGAAGACACAAAGAGACAGTTCTCTAAAGAAGACATACATGCTGGAGGGGAAGGAGATGGAGTAACTGGGTGATGGGCTTAAAGGAGGACACTCGATGTAATGAGCACTGGGTAATCTATGCAACTGATTAATCACTAAATTCTACCTCTGAAACTAATGATACACTATATGTTAAATTGAATTTAAATAAAACATTTAAAAAAAAGACATACAGATGGCCAACAGACACATGAAAAGATACTCAACATCACTCATCATCAGGCAAAGGCAAATCAAAACACTTCACACCTGTGAAAATGGCTAAAATCAAAAACACAAGAAGCAAGGTGAGGATGTGGAGAAAAGGAACCCTGGTGCTCTGTGCTGGGAATGCAAACTGGTACAGCTACTGTGGAAGAGTATGATGGTTCTTAAAACAATCAGAATTACCGTATGATCCAGTAATTGCACTAGTGGTATTCACCCAAAGAATACGAAAACACTAATTTGAAAAGATATATGCACCCCTGTGTTTACTGCAGCATTATTTAGAATAACCAAATTAACAGAAGCAACCTGTGTATGATAGATGAATGGATAAAGAAGATGTGGTGTATGTTTATATGTGTGTTTTTATATACACACACACACAATGGATTATTACTCAGCCATAATAAAGAATGAAATCTTGCCATTTGCAACAACATGGGATGATCTAGAGGGTATAATGCTAACTGAAATAAGTCAAAGAAAGATAAGTACCATATGATTTCACTCATATATGGAATTTAAGAAACAAAACAAAGAAAAACAACAACAACAACAAAAAACCAGACTCTTAAATATAGAGAAAAAACTGAGGGTTACCAGAGGGGAGGTGGGTGAGGGATGGGTGAAAAAGGTGATGGGGATTAAGAGTACACTTATCGTGATGAGCACTGAATAATGTACAGAATTGTTCAATCACTATATTGTACACCTGAAACTAATATAACACTGTATGTTAATTATACTGGAACTTTTTTAAATTAAAAAATTAAAACAATGAGATACCCACTAAGACGATTATAATAATTTTAAAAATGAAAATACAAGTATTGTTAAGTGTTGGTGAGGATATGGAAAAATAATCCCATATACTTCTGGTGGGAATATAAAATATCGCATTCACTTTGGAGAACATTCTGGCAGTTCCTCAAAAGCTTAAACAGAGAGTTACCATACGACCCAACAATTCTACTCCTAAGTATATACCCAAGAGAATTAAAAATATAAACTTGTACCCAAATGTTCACAGTAACATTATAATAGCCAAAACGTGAGGAAACAACTCAAATGTCCATTAACAGTGAATGGAAAAATAAAATGTGTCTTATACATGCAATAGAGTATTATTCAGCAATAAAAAGGACTGAATACTGATACATGCTACCATAGGGATGAACCTTAAAAACATTATGCTAAGTGAAAGAAGTCAGACACAAAGGATTACATATTACGTGATTCCATCTAAATGAAATGTCCAAAATGGGCAAACCTATAAAAGTAGATTAATGGTTACTTAGAGCTGGGAGCTTGGGGAAGAAGGAATGGAGAAGGACTGTTAATGGGTACAGGTTTCTTTTTGGGGTTACGAAAATGTTCTGGAGTTACATAGTGGTGATAGCTGCGCAACTCCATGAACATTCTAAAAACCACTGAGCTATACGTTTTAATGGGCAAACTGTAGGTCATGTGAATTATATCTCAGTAAAGCTGTTTTTAAAATCAGAGCAAGAGGGCGCCTGGGTGGCTCAGTTGGTTAAGCGACTGCCTTCGGCTCAGGTCATGATCCTGGAGTCCCGGGATCGAGTCCCACATCGGGCTCCCAGCTCAGCGGCGAGCCTGCTTCTCCCTCTGACCTTCTCCCCTCTCATGCTGTTTCTCTCTCTCTCGCTCTCTAATACATAAATAAATAAAATCTTTAAAAAAAAAAAAAAATCAGAGCAAGAAAAAGGAGAACTGGCAAAATGTTAACAATTGGTCAATCTAGAGGATGTGAGTGTTAATTCTATCATTTCCTTATGTCCGTAGGTTTGAAATTTTTCAAAATGAGATCTGAAAAAAGAATGCTAACAAAATATGGTTTGGGAAAACTAGCACGGACCTCAAGTAACAAAGGTTTAATTTTTTATAAGTGAGTGATTTCTCTGATTGGTGGATAAGGATGTGATCAAAATCAATAGACAACTGACCATAAGGCAAATCTACAGTCAAGAGACACTCACCTGGTTGGGAAGTATCAGTCCATCCCCTCTTGGCTCGTACACAATAATCCCATCTTGTATTGGGGTCCTTGACAAACTTTCCAATATCTTTGAAGAGTTCGCAAAAAGACATTTGGCTGGCTCGATAAACAGTGTAGTAGAGGAGGGCAGCCCTCCATAGAAAGGGGTCTTTTCTAAAAAGGACACTGTGAATACTTGCCAGTCCTTCCTCTGTGGGATTGTTTGGCTTTAGCTCATGTTTTTTGCGGCCAGTCCAACTGTTCCATGGCTGCTGAAGGTTGTTAATACCTCGAAAATAATGTGTGCCTGTGGAGAAGAAAAGGCGCGTGAAAAACAAGAAAGGTCATTCTCATTTTAATTCTTATCCAAAAAAGATTCTACCAACAGTTCTAAAACCAAATTGATGTGTACCTCTGAATCAAAACAAAGTGGAAAATGACCTGACCCTAAAGCATTTTGAAGGAGCTACTCTGCCTTCAGAAGGACCGCATGTCCATTAGAAGAGGTGTAACTTTTATACCATTTATTTTCTTAAAGGGAAGAATCAGAGACTTGATATTTGACAAGAATCTCAGAGAGCACTCAGTTCCATTTCCCTCAGTTTCAGAAACGTGGGGAGGTGAAACCCGGGAGTTAAATGACTTTCCAAGCTTAACACAGCTACATGGTACCTTAAAAAAATCTAATTTGAAGTGAGACATTAGTATCTTAGTTCAAATGAAACCTAACAATTTCATTACCTTTTGCCAAATACTGTTAAGAAAGAACCCATTATAGGGCGCCTGGGTGGCTCAGTTGGTTAAGCGACTGCCTTCGGCTCAGGTCATGATCTTGGAGTCCCTGGATCGAGTCCCGCATCGGGCTCCCTGCTCAGCGGGGAGTCTGCTTCTCCCTCTGACCCTCCTCCCTCTCATGCTCTCTGTCTCTCATTCTCTCTCTCTCTCAAATAAATAAATAAATAAATCTTTAAAAAAAAAAAAAAAAAAAAAAAAGAAAGAACCCATTATAAAAGAATGTTTCTTTGCTGCTGATTTCTGATATTACAAGTGAACAAATGGAAAAGTGCTGCCCCTACCTATTTCATGCCTCAGCATTCCCTCCAGCCAGTGCTCACGTGCCGTGGAAACATTAATGGTCAATGTTGGGCACCCATTTACCACTGTCATTGAAGCTCGGGAAAGCAGGTCTTCAGTGAGATGAACTACGATCTAAGAAGCAAGAGGAAAAAAATACATACATATAAAACAAAATGTAAAGGCTCGGGAAAGGAAGCTTTCACAGGAAACAACAGACCCATAAATCAGTATTTTATTTATTTAAAAAAATTTTTTTAAATTTTATTATGTTATGTTAATCACCATACATTACATCATTAGTTTTTGATGTAGTGTTCCATGATTGTTTGCATATAACACTCAGTGCTCCATTCAGTACGTGCCCTCTTTAATACCCATCACCAGGCTAACCCATCCCCCTACCCCCCTTCCCTCTAGAACCCTCAGTTTGTTTCTCAGAGTCCATCGTCTCTCATGGTTCGTCTCCCCCTCCCATTCCCCCCCTTCATTTTTCCCTTCCTACTATTTTTTTTTAACATATAATGTATTATTTGTTTCAGAGGTACAGGTCTGTGATTCATCTTACACAATTCACAGCGCTCACCATAGCACATACCCTCCCCAATGTCTATCACCCAGCCACCCCATCCCTCCCAACCCCCACCACTCCAGCAACCCTCAGTTTGTTTCCTGAGATTAAGAATTCCTCATATCAGTGAGATCATATGATACAGTATATTTTTATTTTGCTTGTACCAGTTTGAATCTCCCAGATACCAAGAAAATGATAATCACTTTTGACCCTTCCACTTTTGAGCATGTGCCACTCAAGAACCTTTCCTGGATTAAAGGAAAGTAGAGGGCTGTGCTGAGGAGGCAGTGCCCTGTTGTGCTGTCAAATACAGTCCCCCCTGGTTAAAATGAGGCAAAGGTAGGTACACAAGCCAGAGTCCGCTTCTCTGCTTGGCCATTTTGAACTGGCTGCTAAGAGGAGGCCACTGAGGCAAATTGCTTCATTAATAATTTTCATTAAAAAATTCCCATAATCCCATAAGCTATACAGAAAGTGTAGAAGTAAAGAAAAACACAAAGAAACTGAACACAGCAATTCAATTTAGTGAGATCTCTGGGTGACTAATTAGATGAGCAATTAAAATGCCAACAGCATCTCGTGTCACTCCTGATTCATACCTCACCCAGGCAGCCTTCTTTCATCATGTACTTCCGAACATGACTCCAGATTCGAGTTTTAGATAGCAGGCTGCCACCAGTGGCCTGCTCAAATTTTTCATAACTTCCATATTTCTGTAAAGTCAGTTCCATAATATTGATGGACTGTAAAAAAAAAAAAAAAAACAAAAAAAACAACAGGGATAATGAAAATAAATAGCATCTTATTACTTTGAGATAAGTAATAAACCAGTTATATTCTTATGGATCATGACCTGTGCTGTGTTTATTGATTTCCAAATGAAACTGCAAGGGAGGTACCATAACTGATTCTAAACAGCTTTCACTCATTGTCACAAATTTTTACAAACACCTCTCTCTGTACTTACAAATCCTCTTTGCCTTCACATGCTGAGCGTTTAAAGGTACTGCAAATAGTGTCATCATCGGACAGTCTGAGAAGGCAAGGCAGAGGGGCTCCTTGGCTTCTCTAAGACCATTTGGTGGTCTGGCAGGAGAACTCAGAGTAGAAGGTATGTCTCCAGACTAATCACTGAATTATAACTGCCATTTAGATAAAGACAAAAATGCCCCAATTTTTAAGAACGCACAAAAGAATCAACCATTCTTCTGTGACAATCTTATAAAATCTGAAGTTTTCCAGGGCTAGTCTTTCAAAGAAAACAGTGTCAACATTACTAAAAACACTTTTATCTTTCATTCAGGGACATGTACTACCTACTTCTCATTCTTCATAAATTTTTACATCAAAAGAATATGAAAGTTGAGATCTTTTCTAACACAAATATGCAGAAAGGAAGACTAAAAAAAGCTAGAGATCAGTAGTATCTTGGGAAAGCCACAAGAAAGGAGAACATAAGAAAAATCTTTAAAAAGTCTTTCGGGAAAGAAGCTAGAGAATTCAAATATATCTTACAGCAATTGTGAGAGAAGCTAGAAAATCCATTATATGAAGTCTAGTTTCCAGACTACTGTCAAACTAGTAAAGAGATTAAAACGATAAGCTCTAGAGTCAGACTGACTACTTGTGTTGATGTCCTGGTTCTGTCCCCACTCTGGCTGTGTGACCATGGGCAAGTCATTTAACTTGTTACCAAGCCCTCCTCATTTTTAAATGGGGTAACAATAATAATGTCTACTTCATGGTTTTATTTGGAAAATTTAGTCAATCTTTGTAAAGCACAGTGTCTGGGGACAGTAAGTGGTCAGTACCTGTCAATTATTATTATATCATTGTCATCATCGGTATGTTCATTCTAAATGCCACCACTGTAAAAAGTATGCCCAACACAAAAACTACAGAAAACTCACACACTACAAGTTATAATTCAACATCTATATCCCTGTTGGAAAAATATGTATTACTAATAAACTAGGCATGTGTCATAAAGTTATAACAAGAAATGGCGTCAATAGGCTTTGACTGGCTTTTGTTCCCAAAACTGTTATCAAAAGCCCTACAATTCAAAGTGTGGTCCAAAGGCTGGCAGCATTGGCTTCACATGTGAGCTGGTTTCAAATGCAGAATTTTGCCCCCACCATGCCTATCAAATCAGAACATGCACTTTAACAAGATCCCCAGGTGATTCATGTGCATGGCAAAAAGAAGGATCTTGGAGAATTGGAATATAGCACAAATACCCCAGAGGCTAACTTTTTATATGACAACTATGATAATTAAAAGAATAAAAGCATGGAGTGCCTGCGTGGCTCAGTCGTTAAGCATCTGCCTTTGGCTCAGGTCATGATCCCAGGGTCCTGGGATCAAGCCCCATGCCGTCAGGCTCCCTGCTCAGCAGGAGGCCTGCTTCTCCCTCTCCCACTCCAACTGCTTATGCTCCCTTTCTCGCTGTCTGTCAATAAATAAAATCTTAAAAAAAAAAAAAAAAAAGGAATAAAAGCACACAATCAAAAACCCACTACAGCAGATTAGCAAAGATTTTTTGCATCCACCAGTCTAATGATGACTAGTCATCAATATATCAGAATGAGAAGAGTATGAGAAATCTGGCCTTAATTCCAGGAAAGACAGAAGTGGTACCTTCTACATTGGACCAATATTTAGACCTAAAAAACGTTAAGGAAATTTATTATGACCTGTAGTTATATGTTTTTAAGTATGTACTTAATTTTAGATAAAATTAGCTTTTCTAGCATATGCTTACTCACTAGAAAAAAAAATGTGGTTATCTGGTTACTATGGTAGTCCCCCCCTTATCCGCAGGGGATATGTTCTAAGACCTCAGTGGATGCCTGAAATTGCACTGTCAAACCCTATGTACACTATGTTTTTCCTATACATACACACTTATGATAAAGTTTAATTTATAAATTAGGCATAGTAAGAGATTAACAATAATAACAAAATAGAACAATTATAACAATATACTGTAATATGAATGTGGTCTCTCAAAATATCTTACTGAACTATACTCTTCTTGTGATGATGTGAGATGATAAAATGCCTATGTGATAAGATGAAGGGAGGGGAATGACACAGGCAGCAGCTTTAGGCTACCACTGACCTTCTGACAGCATGTCAGAAAGAGCATCATCTGCTTCCAGACCAAGGCTGATCCCGGGTAACTGAAACCGCAGAAGGTGTAACCATAGGTAAGGGGAACTACAGTGTTTATTACAGCAGATATAAACAGTTTAGAGAATTAAGAAAAAATTAAATACAGGTGTTCCCTGTTATCACCAATAAATAGTACTAGTAAAAGGCTATTAAGTATTCATATTCATAATAAGCATTCATATTCATAATGGGAAACAAAAATTTGATAGGAAATTTATACTGAAAAAGTACCCTATAAATGTAAGATAAAACATACTTAGCAGTTTAACAACATATAGGCAACCTTTATACTCATGTACTAAATATTGGATCAAAGAATGAATAAAAATAGTGGGGTTTTTTTGGGGGGGGTGGTGATTTTTCCAACAAAATGATAGACAATAGAACATCATATCCTTCATTTCGTCTTGCTTACATGGCATCATAATGGCAACACTACCCAGGAGCTATACTGATGTTCCCCAAAGGTTACGTTAATATGATGTCATGTCCAATACTCTTCTTTAAAGAGCCTATCCTCAGGGCACCTGGGTGGCTCAGTTCATTAAGTGTCTACCTTCAGCTCCGGTCATGATCCTGGGGTCCTGGGATCAAGTCCCGCATCAGGCTCTCTGTGACCCTCATCAGGCTCCCTGCTCAGTAGGGAGCCTGCTTCTCTCTAGCCCTCTGCCCCCACCCCGTTCTAATAAATAAAATCTTAAAAAAAATAAAGTGCCTATCTTGTTGTCATCTCTGTTGATTTCTTCATCAGTTTTTCAACTGGTCCAACCTAGACAGATTTGTCAGTGAGCATACAGATCTCCAGTATCCTTCACTGACCTCAAGAAATAACCTCCCAATCCATCTGCATTGTAATAGCCCCCAGCATAGAGACAGAAACAGTGGTTAATGAGTTAATAAATTCAAGCTTTACAGGAAAAATCAGAAATGCTGAGTGGTCATTCATCAGTGAATATTTTTATGTTACAATTTTTGCTTCTCTCTGCAGCCTCAACTGCAGGCCACAAAAATTTTATGAGTATGATCTCAGCTTTGGAAAAAGGAAAAGGCAATAAGCAATTTAAGAAGGCACAAGGAAGGCTGCAAGAATATACCCAAAGGCTGCTGCTCCTGTCTGGGATGGAGTGATGGACTGCATTGATGTTTATTACCTGTACTTTTCAGAAGTTTTAAAATTCTTTACAATATGAATATATTAGTGTTATGATTAAGAGGAAAAAGTCATTCTTTTCCTGTTTTACTGAGGTATGACTGACAAAAATTATATATACCATGTGATGTTTTTTAAAGAGGTACAATGTAATGATTTAATACATGTATACATTATAAAATGATTACCACAATCAAGTTAATTGACACGGCTATCACCTCATATAGTTACCATTTTTTGTGTATGGTGAAAGCATCTAAGATCTTAGCAAATTTCAAGTATACAATATAGTATTATTAACTATAATCATCATGCTGTACATTAGATTCCCGGACTTACTCAACTTATAACTGAAAGTTTGTACCCTTTGATCCACATCTCCTCATCCCCCCCTACCAAAAGTTTGTTTTTGTTTTTTTTTTTTTAAGAAAAAAGAAGGGAGAAGATCATCCATTCTCCCTTGAGTTCAGAGAATCCATATCTATACTACTTGAAGAATCACACCTTCACATGCCTCATCCACATGGCTAACTACTTTTAGAGGCAATAAAGTTCATGTCAAATCTCTCTTCTCCACTAATATCATTAAAGTTAATAAAAAAAATGTCCCAGTATTACTTGGTGGGGAATTAAAACAAGAAGTGGCTTATTTTTCTCCAATCATCACTTTCAATTTGCCATCTAGAATTTCTCCTTCCTTTCCCTGAATATCTTAACCAGTTTCTTTAGCTTTCCAATAATTTTCAAGTATTCAAAAAAAAAGTCTACTTGAAGTCAATTTAATCCAATTTAAAATGTCAATCATATCTAATTTAAAGCTCTTTCCCCTCCCCTAGGACAGGCCTGGCCTGAGGCCTAAAGAACCTTCACTGAGAAAGAAAGGTATAATAGTGATTTGATTCTTTCTCATCCCTCTCCAGTTTTCTGGGCCTCTCTTTCCCTTCAGTATACTGAGGGCTGGGAGAAGAAAAGAACAATTCCTATGTAACTGGTTCAGCTATGGTCCTCCTTCCTTGACTTAAATGCTGGTGCAGGCCTATCCTAGTCAGCACCTCCACTGCAAGGCTCACTGCAAAAAGCCCCCTAAAGTGTACTACTAACAAAACTATGAAATTTTAAATCCCAGTAGGAACAACTAAAAGACTCAACTGACTTACTGTATACCCATTTTATTAAATATATACAGTGAAAATTATGCTGACAAAAAAGAAATGCTGACAGTTAATGACATGAGAAAATACAGATACATAAACAAAAGTATACTAATGTCAATTATGAACACCATTAGGCATGGGACAAGGAAAACAGACTAAATGTGAATAGTGATTATCTGTGGGTGATAGAATTATGGGATTTTATTTATTCTCTTCTCTATACTTTTTTTTTTTTTTTTTTAAAGAGAGGGAGAAAGGGAGGGGAGGACAGAGGGATTAAGAGTGAATCTTAAGCAGGCTCCACACCTTTCTCTCACTTGCCAGTTAGTCGTTGATATCTTTTCTCTGGAGTATTTGTATTTAAAAAAAGAACACATGGGGGGAAACAAACCCTAAAAATTCAGACAAATATTTTCCTATAGTAATTTTTAGGCAGAGTAGATTGCTGGTAGGAGGAGTTGGTATGGCTTGCATTCTTGAGGCCTATTCATGGAAGCAGCAGCCACTTCCCTCAGCCATGTGGAGATCTAGCCCTGATTTATCCATAGACATCAAATATATTCTCTGCTTCCTTCCAACTATAAGAATAGCAAACATACATAATAAACAATCAGACATTACATAATTTTATTGATCAGTTTTAAAACTTCTGGGACCAAAACATCTTAATATACACATATCCTTTGTCCAGGTCTCAGTCCCCTAATCTGAAGAAATCTGACTTTGTACCTTTCCTTTGTGTCCATCTTACTACTTGGCCAACTCTTCCATCACCATGTTAGAAAATGACATATATAATAGAATCTACCCTTGAGTTCCACAGAAACAGTATTAGGTAGGATAATATTTCTTGCTAAAAGTGGGCTGAAACAGAGCACCAAACATACTTTTGCCTTCTAAAAAATTGGACCAAAAACCATATATTTTTTTGCTAAATTATGAATCAATACATTATCTCTGCTCATAACAAGTATTTCTGAATCCTTCTTCTTTGTAAGAGGATATTTTAAAACATTGTAAATCTTAGAGGCATCAAAACAAATTAATTTTCAGAGAGCTCAAACCTAGTGCAAAGAGGAAGTAAATACAAAATGAGTAATTGTTCAGCATGAAGGAAATGGTCCTATCTGTCCCCTGATCTGGATGTCATTTATAATCTTACATAAAAGAGAACAGCAACTTTCTTCATAATGCTACAGCAATGCCATCCCATGACCCTAAAACACTCTTATTCTCCTCTATGAAAATAAGAAGAGTATAATCAAAGGAAGATGACAGAGTAGGGACCCTAAGGTCACCTTGTCCCACAGATACTAGATAACACTCACATCAGTGTAAATAACCCAGAAAACGACCAGAAGACTGGTAGAACAAACTCCACAACTAAAGGCAGAGGAGAAGCCATATGGAAGAGGGTAGGAAGGGCGTAAGCGGGAGCTAAACAGACTCAGGGGGCCATTGCTGGAGGGAATCGTGGGGGCAGAGTGGGGAGAGAAACACCTTCACACTGGGGAGCCACATGGGGAAGATGAATCCCCATAGCATCTGGCTCTGAAAACCAGAGGGGATGAATTTCGTGAGTTTTTACAAACAGCAAGACTTCAAGCCTGGAACTTAGCAGCAGGCTCAGCTCTGGGAGAACCTGGAAGGTAAGTGAAAACTAAGTCCCCACCTTTAAGCACAAAGCACAACAAACAGCCTGCAGAGATATAGCAATAGAAGCAGCAGTTTGAAAAATGCCTGGTAGGGGGTGCCTAGGTGGCTCAGTTCATTAAGCCATCCAACTCTTGATTTTGGCTCAGGTCATGATCTTAGGGTCGTGAGATGGAGCCCTGTGTACGGGCTCCATGCTCAGTGGGGAGCTTTCTTGAGATTCTGTGTCTCCCTACCCCCAACCCCTGTGCACAAAAACTCACGCTCTCTAAAATAAATAAATCTTAAAAAAAAAAAAAGAAAAGAAAAGAAAAGAAAATGCCTGGGGCACAAGGGAAGGAGAGTTATTTACTAATTGTAGAGCCTGTCCTAGAAGGACAGATTAAACTGGGAGGCTTCTCTAGGAACAAAGGAGCGGGCAGGGCCATTTCCCTCTCCAAAACCCAGCATTAAACACGTGGCCACCAGCAGGAATCAGTACTCTCACTACCCAACTAGCTTAGACCCTGCCCTGCCCCCTCCAGCCAGGCCTGCTCAGTCCCAGTGCTGTGAGCCCCTCCCCCAGAAGACCAGTGCAAGTTTGCCAACACTGTGGTCTGCTGACTACAAGTTTTGTGGGGCCTCCATCCCAGTACCAGCCAGCACTTCCTATGGAGAACATGTGCACCTTGTTAAAACTGGGATTTATTCCTGGGATGCATCACATCAACAAGAGAAAGGATAAAAGCCACATGATCATTTCAACAGAGAAAAAGCATATGATAAAGTACAACATACATTTATGATAAAAACCCTCAATAAAGCAGGTTTAGAGGAAACATACCTCAACATAATAAAGGCCTTATATGAAAAACCCACAGCTAACATCATCCTTAACAGAGAAAAACTGACAGCTTTTCCCCTAAGGTCAGGAACAAAACAAGGATTTCCACTCTCACCACTTCAATTCAACATAGTACTGGAAATCTTAGCCACAGTAATCAGACAAGAAAAAAAAAAAAAGGCATCCAAATTGGTAAGGAAGAAGCAAAACTTTATCTGCAGATGACATCATACTATATGTGAAAAAACCCTAAAGACGCCACCAAATGACTATTAGAACTGATAATGAATTCAGTAAGGTTGCAAGATACAAAATCAATGTACAGAGAGCTGTTGCATTTCTATACACTAATAATGAAGTAGCAGAAAAAGAAATTAAGAAAACAATCCCCATTTACAATTACACCAAAAATAATACCTAGGAATAAACTTAGCCAAAGAGGTGAAAGACCTGTACTCTGAAAACTATAAAACACAGATGAAAGAAATTGAAGATGACATAAAGAAATGGAAAGACATCCCATGCTCATGGATTGGGAGAACAAATACTGTTAAAATGTCTATACTACCCAAAGAAATCAATAGATTTAATGCAATCCCTATCAAAGTACCAAAAGCATTTTGCACAAAACTAGAACAATAGTAAAATATTTACAGAACCATAAAAGACCCCAAATAGCCAAAGCAATCTGAAAAAGAAAAAAACAAAACAATTCCAGACTTCAACTTATATAACAAAGCTGTAGTAATCAAAATGGTATGGTACTTCCACAAAAACAGACACACAGATCAATGGAACAGAATAGAAAACCCAGAAATAAACCCACAATTATGCAGTCAATTAATCTTTGACAAAGGGGGCAAAAAATATGCCATGGGAAAAAGACAGTCTCTTCAACAAATGGTGTTTGGAAAACTGGATAGTTATATGCAAAAGAATGAAACCAGACCACTTTCTTATACCACACACAAAAATAAAATAAATTCAGGACCTAAATGTGAGACCTGAAACAATAAAAATCTTAGAAGAAAGCACAGGCAGTAATGTCTCTGACATCAGCCATAGCAACATTTTTTTAGATATGTCTCCTGAGGCAAGGGAAATAAAAGCAAAAATAAACTACTGTGACTACATCAGAGTAAAAAGCTTCTGCACAGCAAAAAAAAACAACAAACAAAACAAAAAGACAACCTACTGAATGGGAGATTATTTGCAAATGACATATCCAATAAAGGGTTAGTATCAAAAATACATAAAGAACTTATACAACTCAACACCAGTTAAAATGGGGAGAAGTGGAGCACCTGGGTGGCTCAGTCAGTTGAGCGCCTTGGTGCCAGCTCAAGTCATGGTTTCAGCTCAAATCATGGTTTCAGGATTGTGGGAGTGGGCCCCTTGTCAGGCTACATGTTCAGAGTGGAGTCTGTTTGCCCCTCTCCCTCTGCTCCTGCCCCCACTCACATACTCTCTCTCAAATAAATAAAATCTTTTAAAAAAATGGACAGAAGACATGCATAGACATTTCTCCAAAGACAACATACAGATGGCCAACAGACACATGAAAAGATACTCAACATCACTCATCATCAGGGAAAGGCAAATCAAAACCACAGTGAGAAAAGAGAAAAAAAAAAAACAAAAAACCAAAAAAACGCCACAATGAGATAGCACCTCACACCTGTCAGAATGGCTACAATCAAAAACACAAGAAACAACAACTGTTGGTAAAGATGTGGAGAAAAAGGAACCCTTGTGCACTGCTGGTAGGAATGCAAACTGGTGCAGCCACTGTGGAAGACAGTATGGAGGTTCCTCAAAAAATTAAAAATGGGAAACCCTATGATCCAGCAATCACACTACTGAGTATTTACCCAAGGAATATAAAAACACTAATTTGAAAGGATATATGCACCCCTATGTTTATTACAGCATTTTTACAAAAGCCAAATTAGCAGCCTAAGTGTCCATTGATAGATGACTGGATAAAGATGTGCTGTGTACATCATATATGTGTGTGTGTATGTATGTATGTGTATAATGGAATATTACACAGCCATAAAAAAGAATGAAATCTTGCCATTTGCAACAACATGGATGGATCTACCAAGTATAATGCGAAGTGAAATAAGCCAGTCAAGAAAGACAAATACCATATGATTTCACTCATATGTGGAATTTAAGAAACAAAACAGATGAACAAAGAAAAAAAAAAAGATAAACCAAAAAACAGACTCTTAACTATAGAGAACAAACAGCATGTAACTAGAGGGCAGGTGGGTGGGGGAATGGGTAAAATAGGTGAAGGGGATTAAGAGCACACTTATTTTGATGAACACTAAGAAATATATGGAATTGTTGAATCACTATACTGTATACCTGGAACTAATACAACACTGTATGTTAACCACACTGGAATTAAAATAAGTAAGAGATATCACACACACACACACAGACACACACACAGTAATCAAATTCTTTTCAACAAATGGTGCTGAGGCAATTGGATAGCTGTATATACGATAAAGAAGTTGGACCCCTTTGTTATGTCATATACAAAAATTAACTCAAAATGGATCAAAGACCTAAATGTGAGAGCTAAAGCTATAAGACTCTTTGAAGAAAGCACAGGCATAAATCTTCATGACCTTGGATTAGGCAGTGGTTTCTTAGACGTGACACCAAAAGTACAAACAACAACAAAATAGGTAAGTTGGACTTCATCAAAATTGAAAACTTGTTCCATGATTCATTGTTCGCGTATAACACCCAGTGCTCATTAAAATGAATCATGGAACACTACATCAAAAACTAATGAAGTACTGTATGGTGACTAACATAATTTAAAAAAATATGTAAAAATAAAAATAAATAAATAAAAATAAATAAATTGAAAACTTTTGTGCTTCAAAGGAATTATCAAGAAAGTAAAAAGACAACCCACAGAATGGGAGGAAATGTCTGCAAATTTCTTATCTGATAAGGACTCATGGCTAGAATATATAAAGAACTCCTACAACTCAGGCGCCTGAATGGCTTAGTCCGTTATGCATCTGACTCTTAATTTTAGCTCAGGTTATAATCTCAGGGTCCTGAGATGGAACTCCACACTGGGCTGCCCACTCAGCACAGAGTCTGCTTCAGATTCTCTCTCTCCCTCTGCCCTTCCCCCTGCTCGCACAGTTTCTCTAAATAAATAAAAAATCTTTAAAAAAAAAAAAAAAAAAACTCCTACAACTCAGTAATAAAAACACAAATAACCCAATTAAAAAATAAGTAAAAGATCTGAATAAACAGTTCTCCAAAGAATATATACAAATAATGGCTGATAAGCACATGAAAAGATGTTCAACATCATTAGTCCCCAGAGAAATGCGAAGCAAAACCACAATGATATACCACTTCACATTCACTAAAATGGCTATCAAAACAGAAACAAAAACAAGAGTTGATGAGGATGTGGAGAAATAAGAACCCTTATACAGTGCTGATGGGAATGTAAAATGCAGTCATTTTGGACAACAGTCTTCCTCAGAAGGCTAATAAGCTTAGAGTTCCCATATGACCCACTACTATATGATCTACCAATTGACCACCCTGTGACCAATTACCGTGATCCACTACTACCCAAAATAATTGAAAACATATGTCCACACAAAATCTGTAAACAAATGTTCATAGCAACATTATTTATAATAGCCAGAAAGTGGAAACAACCCAAATGACTATCAACTGATGACTGGATAAATAAAATATAATATATAATAACCATGAAATATTATTCAGGAATAAAAAGTACTGAATACATTCTATGACATGGATCAATCCTGAAAACATTATGCTAAGTAAAAGGAGCTAGTCACAAAGAACTGTATTATATGATTCTATTTATACAAAATGTCCAGAATAGGTAAATCCATACAGAAAAAGTGAACTAGTAGTTGCCTAGGGCTGGGAGATCGGAAATGGTGAGTATTTTCCAATGGGCATAAGGTTTGTTTTTGGAGGTGATGAAATGTCCTCAAATTTGATAGTGGTGATGGACTGATAACTCTAAATACATTGAAAATCACTGAACTGTACACTTTAGAAGAGTGCACTGTATGTCATGTGAATTATATCCTAATAAAGCTGTTATAAAAAAAAGAATAGTAGTCAAATAGCATAATGTAACATTTGAACCACTAATCCAGAAAATAAAATATCTCTACAAAAAACTTTCAGCATTACCTTAGATGATTTAACAAACTTTCTGAAAAATCTCAACATTCTGGTAAATGACTGCTTTTGGTTTATTTACTAATTCTGTTTACTGTTCAGCAGTTTGGAAATCTGACCATCAGCCACGAGCCACTTCACCAATCCTGTGCTAAAAAAAACTATCTCCGTTCCCAACTGTGGTTTTCACTCAATGAAAAACTATATGCAATAGGGACACTAATACGACAGGAGTTGGGTGATATGGAAACACTAGAAGTCATCAGATCTGGTTTTACATTAATGCTCTACCATTTACTAAGTGTGTGATCTTGAGTATGTCATTTTACCTTTCTTACGTTTAGTTTCTTCACTGGCAAAATGAAGATGAAAATCTTTGCCCTGCTTACCTCAAAGAGATGTTTTGAGGACGAAATTAGAGATAGAGACAACACCGAGAAAGAGGGAGGAGGGGGGGTGAGACTGTGAATGTGTTTTGTGATCTATTTCTCATATGACTGTATATAGTTTTAGCAGAAGACAGCTGGGTTTTAATTTCAGAAGTTAAGGTAACTAATTTGACCTTCATCCAGTCCCAAACCTCCTTCATTACTCTCATTTTTAGTAAATTCCAACATCTAGAATTCTTCCCTCACCATCTATCCAAATACTGAATAACCCGCTTGGGAGATCGCATAGTCCTTTCCTTTAAGCCAGTGTTTTTCCAAACTGTTTCTTGTGGAAAAGTGTTGACAAGATAACATTTTTAAAAGGATTTCATAGCCAAATGTGTTTGGAAAATATTGGATTAAACAAAGTTAAACAAGCCTTTATTATGATGCTATGTGTGGTGAATCTTAGGGATGAATATAATATTTTGTGTTTTCCAACTTATATGACCCTCTTTCTCATGCAGTATCCCTCAAATCAATTTGGAGATAAGCATGAGGTGTGGATGTGTGTGCGCACACACACACATTTTGAGATTCTTAAAGTAAAAAGCAAAATCCCAAATGCTGAATGAAGTTTTCAATGGTAGCTACTGCTTCTTGGCAGCAAAATAAGTAAGATTTGGATTACTCAATCAGATCATTAGGCCCCCATTTAAGGTAGGGTAGCCACAAACTGATGGGAGACTACAGCAGTAGTCATACACTTAGATACCTTCAGCTGCAAGCAGTAACCACTGTGTAAAGCCACTGAGTAGAACATCTGGGAGTAACAACAGAAGAGGGTCTTTATATACCAATGTTTAAAAAAAAAAAAAACCAGGATGCTGACCCCCCACAAACATATATTGAGGTTAAACCTGACCCTTGGGCCACAAATACGGATTTACTGTTTGAAAAGTACATTACTAAATTTCCAGAATACTATCAATAAAGACCATTCATTCATCTTCTTTGCACTAATCACTGGTACTTTTTCTTTTTTTAAGATTTTAAGTAATCTCTACACCCAACATGGGGCTTGAACTGACAATCCCGAGATCAAGAGTTGCATGCTCTAGGGATGCCTGGGTGGCTCAGTTGGTTAAGCAATCTGCCTTTAGCTCAGGTCATGATCCCAGGGTCCTGAGATTGAGCCCTGAATGGGGCTCATTGCTCAGCAGGGAGTCTGTTTCTCCCTCTCCCCCTGCCTACCTCCCTTTGTTCCCCCCGCCACCCCACCCCGTGGCTTGTGCTCTCTCTCAAATAAATACAATTTTTTAAAAAAGAGCTGCATGCTCTATGGACTGAGCCAGCCGAGCAACCCTAATCACTGACACTTTTGTTTAGTTTTACATTTTATTTTTACATTTTAGACTCTAAGTCCCTGTCTAACCATTAGACTGGCAGAGAAGACATATAAATCAACATAATTTAGTAACACTGTTGGAAGATATATATATTGTGAGGTTATAGGGAAAGGTAAATAAAAGTAGGCGCTAGAGGAAATAGAGGACAATCCAGGCAAAAAGAATAGAGTCAAAAGCATATTCAAAGTAAAGAAAGTGAAATACAGTTTCCAGGTTGAAGGGGCATCAGGAGACTCATTTATTTAGTGCCAGGAACAGTGCTAGATTCTGGAAATAGTTGAAATAAAATACACTTTTTATCAAAGCAGTCTGTCCTCAGCAGTGGTGAGGGCAAAAAAAAAAAAAAAAGGAAATTTGTGAATAACTGTGTGATAAATGCTATGATAGATAATTTGCACAAGATGAATAGAGCTGGTAGGATAGAGTTGACTTGGAAATGTAAGCACAAGCCAGATCACGAAAGATGAAAGACCAATAGGCCATGCTACAGATTCTAGAGTTAATCCCGAATTATCAGGAGCCCTGATGTTTTTCAGGAAGGCAAATGACATCAGATTTGTATTGTAGAAATAGACACTGATGCAGTATGGAGAGCAGGAGAGACTGAAGCAAATACTTTCTCCAATACATAATTCAGTTTTCTATAAAATAGACTGCAGACTATGATCAGATTATAATAAAAGTATTTCCAAAAATTATATTCTACATATGCAGAACCCAGGAAATAGATCTGAGACACTGAATCTAACGTCAATGAAAGAATAAGTGAATGAACACAGTAAGACAAAGAAAGATGCCACCTGCAGCCTTCTTCTCTCCACCCCCTTCACCCCTACTGCATCCTTGTGTCAGCAGGGTTGGGGGTAGTCTGGATTGATACAATGGTGAGTGCTAATATCAGAAGGTAACTGCTACCAGGATAAGATATTTATAAATAGCTTAGTAACAAAGACTCTTTTTTTACCACCTACCAGGAAAAAGCAGATATTCAAGCTATTCCGAAGCAAAGACCCTGTTAAGAACCTAAGAATGCATGTTAAGCAAATTTTCAAAGGCAAATCAACAAAATGCTCTTTCAATGAGTCATCAAGGTCACAACTTCTTCCAAAGACATGCAATCTGATGGGGTATTCCATCTCTGAATATAAGAAAATCTTCCTTGCTATCAGGTTAAGAAATGATCCCACTTTGGGCACCTGAGTGGCTCAGGTCATGATCCCAGGGTCCTGGGATCGAGTCCCACATGAGGCTGCCTGCTCCGTGGGGAGCCTGCTTCTCCCTCTGCCTCTCATGAATAAATAAATAAATAAAAATCTTAAAAAAAAATGATCCCACTTCTCAGTCTAATATGGACCACACTAAACTCAATCTTTAAAAAAAATCTTCTAACTTTAGGTTATCTGTGAAAGGTCTGTGATTTGCTAAACAGAAAACTGTGTCATGAAGGAGAGCTCTAATTTAAAGGAGACTTGCTTTTTCCTTCCTCCTTTTAATAAGTGTGAACTACTTGGGGTCTACCAAGATAAAGCACCTTCAGTGTTAGTATAACTAAAACTTAGCCTTAAATCAAGACATCCTCCTATCAGTGAAGGGGTCTGATTTCCATTTAAGTTGCTTCTATCAAAAAAGGAAAATAAATACTTGCCTTACTTTAGAACATGATGTAATATTATGTATTTATGTCAATGCCTGAGTTTTAATAGAACAATAAATTATCTATTCCATTTATATAAGACATTGTTTTCTGAGGACCACACCTAAAAGTCTTTATGTTAAGCTAACCATAGGTCCCAATACAATAGAGCTTATATTTAACAGATCTGGTAAAGCAGAGGTGATGAACCAGCAACCCAAGGGATAAATGTGGCCCACAAATAGGTTTTCTTTGGTCTAGACAGCCTTTAATTGAATTAGCAGTCAACATTTACTTGAAGATAAACAATTTACATGTTTCTATGTTAGCATAAAGATACATTATAAAGTATAATGCAAAATTCACATGAATTTAAGATAAAACATAGATTTGCTCTTGATTTCCTGGATTATTCTCTTGACATCTCTGCTGTTAGGTTACCTTCTTAGAAAAGTTTGAAAAGCATTCTCCTGAGTTGTCAAATTGAATATGCACTGTAGAAAGAACTGCATTGAAATGGTTAATTTTTAAGTTTTTTGTACTTGGAGAAACAAATTTCACTTATTAAAAAATTAGTTTTTTGTGGTTTTGTTTGTTTATTTTAAGCAGGCTCCATGCCCAGTGTGGAGCCCAACATGGGGCCTGAATCACAACTCTGAGATTAAGACCTGAGCTGAAATCAAGAGTTGGACACAACCGACTGAGCCACCCAGGCACCCCTAGAAAACTAGTTTTAACAAACCAAATCATTTGCCGATTATGTTGTATTAAAGCACTGTTATCTGAAACAAAAGAATTTTCAGTTAACAAACCTGGTAGAAACTGAGCCTTCCTGTGATTAATATGTAATGTGGAAGAAGAGCTAAATGTTTTTACAAAATAAATGACATAACCAGATATACAATGTGACATGAAACAATCTTGATTTAATTAGCTAGTATTTTTAGGTCTCAACTGAGAGAGATCTGTGTGGTCCTAGAAAGAGTTCTCAATAATCATTTAGTTTATTTCCCTCAATATATATATGGGAAAAATGCAGAAACTGTGCAATATTTACATAAGTATGTAGCCTGGGGACAAAAATTAAAATATACTCATTGTGCATCATAAAGTGCAAAGAAAACTTCAGAGATTGAGCCCACCTCTCTGATAGAGCAAGAGTCCTACAAATCAGTCCCAAATCAAATACTATTTTTAAAAGAAGGCAATTCTCCAATTTCTTAGTTACATTTAAATGTCTGACAAACCTCATATTTAACATAGTAATTCTTATAAACAGCTAAAATCCATTTTGTTATTGGTTGAGAGGGCTGGGTTTTAAGATATTATAAAGATTAACAAATGCACATTTATGGAGTACTCTGGTATGCTACAATGGAAACATGATGAAAATGTTTTATTGTAGGGCACCTGGGTGGCTCAGTTGGTTAAGCGACTGCCTTTGGCTCAGGTCATGATCCTGGAGTCCCGGGATCGAGTCCCGCATTGGGCTCTCTGCTCCGCAGGGAGTCTGCTTCTCCCTCTGACCCTCCCCCCTCTCATGTGCTCTCTCTCATTCTCTCTCTCTCAAATAAATAAAATCTTTAAAAAAAAAAAAAGGAAATGTTTTATTGTATGTTTTTGACATAATATTTTGTAAACATATCTGCACATTTCTTCTAGTAACTATAAGCCTTTAACATCTGTTCTTCATCCATACTAACATTCCTCAATACTTAATCTTGCATCTTTCCTAACTATATATTTTCCCCCAGAGGTTAAGATGCAAGATGTCTAGAACTAAATCAAAATTCAAAAGCTTTCTTTATAAATCAATTCAGTGCTTTTTACTTAGATGTTTGATTTTAAGCATCATTTCCTTCTACAATCTCCATTTCATGCCACTGTTTGCGGCCTTTTCTATTACTGCATTTATTACCTACTACTGACCCTAATGAATTACTCATGGCTGGTGTAGCACTGTCCCAGCAGGAAAGCAAAGGTGGCTGCTTTGATGAGAACTATTCAACAAAGAGAGAGAAGGGAATATCTTCCTATTTTAGCTAATTCATATAAATGTTTCCTTCCGTTAACATGGGTAATAAAAAACTAACTATTGGGGCACCTGGTGGCACCAGTGGTTGAGCATCCAACTCTTGGTTGGCTCAGGTCATGATTCAGGCTCATGAGATCGAGCCCCGAGTTGGGAGCTGTGCTCAGCATGGAGTCTACTTGGATTCTCTCTCCCTCTCCCTCTGTCCCTCCCCCCCCCCCCATGCTCTGTCTCTGTCTCCTTCTCTAATAAATCTTTTTTAAAAAAACTATCTCTACAAAGAATTATTTTGAAAAATATAAAATCTTAGAAATGGGAAACACTGGATACACTATTTCATTGTAGAAGAAATTCCTGAAAACTATTTTCAATTATTTTGTTTCATTTTAATTACTTAATTTTAACACTTATCAATTCTGGATTGTGTGTACTTCACATGAAACAGGGAAGAAATGAAATGCCATAGTTAGGATAGTAGTAAAAGAGAAAAGGTATATACCGTGGAAGCTTTAATGGAAGGGATGTTTCTGCTTTGTTTCCTAGCAGAGTCACAGGGGCAAGAAGAGAGAAATAATGTGGAATAGTCTTTCTGAGGAGCCTTTTTATTTGCTGCTTTTAAATATTTACGCATTTTATAGACTAGGAGCCCAGTTTTGACCTTGACAGTCTTCCTAAGGCACTAATTACCAGTGTACTGAGTTGAGACTGAAGCCATAACTGAAAGATGCCCTTACAGGGAGATATTTTTGTTTTACAGCTTCTAAAAAACAGTAATCATCGCTATTTCATAGGTATATCATAAAGGGCAAAAACAAATATCTTCAATATCCCTATAATAAGCTCATGCCAGAAGCATGGATCCTTGCCAGCAAAATGAGAGGCTCTTTTCATCTGGTGCCCTTTGGGTGCAGGAGGTGGCATCAGGGTTTGGAAAAGCCAGGTGAAAACCACGCTGTGTGAAACAGTGGTATGCTGGGGCCATATCATACTGGCTTGTGAGAACTGACTGAATTTTTATTAATTTGCAAGCCAGTTGATATTACATTGCTTGAAACAGGCCATGGTGGAAGCATTCATATTTATATCATGGACACTGAGAGCTAGTTTGCCAACATGCCATTGTGTGGAAAACAGTAGTACTTAGAAGAGACTCCTGGTTCTGCAATTTACTATATGTAACCTCAGGAAAAGTTACTTCACTTCTCCAGATCAATTTTTTCAACTGCTCTAAGTATTGCATCTCATGTGAGGAACTAAAGATGAAAGTACTAAGCAAACAGAGTGACAAGCAAGTATTAAGTACCCTATCAATGCTAGTTGTAATCTGTCACACACTGATGGTTCACGTGACTTTGTCCTTAAATTTCAAAGCAATTTTAATGGAATAACAGAGGAGTAAGGATCCTTAAAAAAAAAAAAAAAAAAAAAAAAAGGCAGTGTCAGCAATTTCATAATAATACAAGTATATGGAGAACAAATATGCTTTTTTTGTTCACTCTTCCCCATCTACCCTCAATGCAAAATTTCTAACTTAGCATACACTTAATTTACCTGACATTCTGTACAAATATCATACAACTAAAAAGTATTAGAGAAGTATTATGATGCCAAAGAACCCCATGCTTATGGTAAATATTAACCCTATTGTATAAATGTAGGGCCCAGGTTCAATTTGTTGACAGTCCCCCCTGGAACTGTGTAACACAATGGCTATAGAAACCAGACCTTAGAACCGATCAGGAATCTCAAACTGACAGCGAATACAACAGCCCAAACACATATTTTGAGTACTGAATTTTTTCTTCTTCTTTTCTAAAATCTCAATGTAAATAAATGCCTTTAAGAGATCAACTTAAGCCCACCACCCCCCGTTTCTTACATCCAGTAAAGTCTGAAGGAAACCAGAAGCAAGCTTCCAAGAGTCCTCTCTGAATGAAGTCAAAAAGGATGCAATTAATTTCTCCAGCAACTGAGTTCTAAGAATGTGTAAAGAGTGGTCTACCAAGGAAACTTGTTACAGATCAGTACCCAAGGTTTTTCCTGGGGGCTGGTACATAAGTACCCCTACGCCTAGCATGTTCCAAAATTCCAGACTCCCAAAAGGAAAAGAGGTGTTAATATAAATAAACACTGTTTGCACAGTTTAGGCACAGCAAGCTACTCTTATCATTTAGGGAAAGTTTTATTTCAGTGTAGGAAACTGTTTACCAGTTAAGTTCCCAGACACCAGGCCAAGGTTAATCTTGCAAGCAGACTTCCTAAAGTCAGCAGTCTTGGGCTTGCTCTGTCAGCTCATTTTGCACACCCACCTTTAACTTTTCTTCCCTATCAGCCAGAGGGTAGCCTTGTCCCAAGGTCTTTACCCAACACCCCAAAGCCTTCCTTCTCTCACACAAAAGCTCCCCATTTACCAACTGCTAATTATCTCCACTGCTCCAGTTTTATTAACACATAAGAAAATAATTCAACTTTTATCTTACCTAGCCAAACAAAAGTTAACTTATTTTCCCAATGTTATTAAATACCACTCTACCAATCAGAACTTCTAGATAGCATGAGCTAGCCTGGATCTACACTAAGATATGATTTCAGCCGGAGGCAGAAAACAAATCACTTAAGCTGTCCATTGGCTTTATCATGTAAATATATAATTTCCATTTGACTGCTGGAAATACTGAAAATAGTTCAAGGACTCTTATTACCACCCTGAAGACTCTTCTCATCTCTCACTATCAATCTTATTCAACAAAGTACAGAATGCAAAGCCAAATGGATTTGGCATCTAGGTTTCCCAGGGGTAGTCAGCCCTCAGGAAGTAGGACAGAAAGTGCACTGGCTGTCAGTTTTACTGCACAAGGGTGCCACTAAGGATCCACTTCTGACCCACTGGGGAGGATGCACCTGACCCTTAAAAGCTTTCAGCATTCTCTCATCCCAGATCCCTTCAGCCCCCAGGAAGCACTGGACTCTTTCCTGCAAAGGTCCAGAGCCACAGAAATCAGATATTCTCAGTTTCTGTCAAGCTTAAACACACTCAAGGGTTGGGGAGCTGAGGGCCACCATGGCTGTCAGCAAGGGGCTAGCGGGAAGTTATATTCGAACATTCTATTCAAGTCCTGGAGTTATATTCAAGTCCTATAGCCCATGCTAGATCCCATGAACCACCTCCAGGACCTGACTCTCTCCTGGGGAACCTAATGCCTAGACCACAAAATCCTGAATCCTGGAACTCCTTGACATTGATGGGACCATCAACTGGGAATGACCAGAGCTTGACCATAGCTTTGGTTCTACTCTGATAGACTTATCTGTACATGGAAAATTTTGCATTGTTCTGCCAATCTGTGAATTTTGGAGGATCATGCTCACTCTCCAACAACAGTGTAGACTGCCTGCCACAGAAGGATTCAGATATTGACACTAGGAAGATGATCTCCTAGAGAATGACAAGGCCTTCAGGGTGGAGGCCAGAGACCAATGGGCAACTTAGCTATCCTGGCCTCTTTGTGCAGCATGTTTCTGAATCATGCTAGCTCTGAAGCTGTGCTTTTGCTTCACAGCTGGGGAGGGGAAGGATGTATGACATCATGTCATAATTCACTCAGATACTGAATAGGAATTTAAGCATATTTTATAGAGGGCTTGTTCTAATGAATCCCTTTTATTTGATTAAAGTGGTTTAAATAGTCTACTAGGCATTGTTGGGAGCATTCTCCCAAATGGTGGCATTTGAAGCACAGCCAGCTAGGACTGCTGGTGCTACATTATATACTCAAGCACCCTAACTATACATTTATCTCCTCAAACTGGAATTGAGTTAAAATAGATTGTAAAGTCACAGGTCAAGCAGTGTCAATTCTCAGTCTGTGGAGCTGCTGATGCTTCCTAATTGTCTTCCAGGGAAATGAGAGAACATTTACTTTGATCCAATGGTGGGAAATGTCCTTCCCAACTGGCAGGGGTAAGGACAGGATACCAAATTAAAAAATATTGGTAAGTAAATCTCAGCCATCTCTTTTAGCACTAATGGGTGGAAAAGCAAATAGCATTTTTATAATTATCATAAATTTTAAATGAGTGAAAGCCCTATTCAATCAATTGCAATTAAAAAAAAAAAAATCAGAAAATGACTGCCAAAATAGGAATAAAAACAATAGCTGACCTTTTTATTACTGTTTAGCACAATCTCACCACATTTAAATAAAAAGTGAATACCCATTAAAAATCCAGAGAAGCAGATGAAAAGGTTTCTTCTAACAAAGGAAAATAAATAGGAAGACCAAAATTATTGTAATCCTAAAATAAGCTTTACATAATGGCTTCAAAAGACTGGTCAGATTTTATGTCATTTATAACAACAAAAAATCTGCTGGCCACAAGTCCAAGGAACTGTATTGTGGAAAAATGCTAAAATAGGGCACACACCACAGGCAAATGGAACCATGCAGTTTTACCTAGCCCACAAACAGATTTTCAATCACTTCCAAAGCCAAGTTGAACTTCATGTATTATAAAAATGTGTAGAAAGTTAACTGAACAAAATGTAGTCTACCTATATGATCTCAACACTACACCCTTCAGCCAATTTCCCCTCAATAATTTAAATGGATTTCAAAGTTTATTAAGCCTTGTAATACACAAAACTATGTGCTAAGTGTCTAAATTGAGCAATTCGGAAAGTGTTGTTCATAGCATTTACATCATGATTTGCTAACCTTGGAAATAATTTTTAAAACTCCATTATCTTCTTCTTTAAACGAGTGCTGAGGGGCGCCTGGGTGGCTCAGTCGTTAAGTGTCTGCCTTCAGCTCGGGTCATGGTCCCAGGGTTCTGGGATCGAGTCCCACATCGGGCTCCCTGCTCTGCGGGAAGCCTGCTTCTCCCTCTCCCACTCCCCCAGCTTGTGTTCCCTCTCTCGCTGTGTCTCTATCAAATAAATAAAATCTTTAAAAAAAATAAAAAAATAAAAAAATAAATGAGTGCTGAAATATTTATTTGATGATGATAAATAATTTCAGTAAAGCATTAAAAAGTTCATGGGCAAGTATCAAACCTAGCTCCCCAAAATGCCTATGGAGGCTAAGTAAGGTGGAAATGTAATACAACAGGGGAACCAAAGATTGTGTGATCCACCTAAGGCATACTCAAATAGAAAACACAAACACAGTGTGAGCTACGGAACACTCATCTGTGGGTTGGCTAATGGGCTACAAGTATGTAACTCCCAAATGAAAGTCTGGAACCAGAATCTGAAGCTTTTTCCAAATATAGATGCTTCTTATCACAAAGTCTAACAGATTCATCATAGATTCTGACTAGTGCAAAATACTTTACATACAGACTATGGCACTCATCTGGAGATTTCTTGTCACATATTTACGTGTCCTGGACAGGAGTTAACATATAAATAACCGAAATATTTTTTAAAGTCTTTTTCTAAGATTGCAAGTAATTGCTTTAGTTACATAAAAATGAAATGCCACTACTGAAGTAGTGTTTTACCTGTTTAAGGAATCGGTCAGATGCATTGCTGTGTTTGGCTAACACACTTGGCAGAGATGGGTTTGCATATTCAAACTGAGGATTGTAGGTATAATCAGATTTGAAGAATCTCAGTTTCTCTTTCTCCAGGTTGGTGGGCTTTATAGCAGTCAGTATACAAAATTTCTTCCCAGAAAAGTCATCTCCTTTTTCAAAACTTCTAGACAATTGAGGCTGCAGCTTTGGCTTTGGCAGAGCAGAGAAATGGCGTCGCTTTACCTTGTTTTTGGGTTTAGGTGGCAGTACTATGCTGTTCCCTGTAACAGAGATATCATGTGTAAACTTTATGGGACTCGACACTGAACTAGTGACAAAAACACCAGGCTGCCTTTCTAGGCAGTACCAAGTACCACTGCTCATCACAGGCACTGGGACTTTCATCTTGCGAAGATCTTTACTACGAGAAGAACTAGGAGATTTGCTGGGTTTTCTACATCTTTTGGAGTAGGTAGAAGAAGACTGTTTTTGTGAATAATGCTTTTTCTCCTCTTTGCTCTGTAGTAGGACATTGTAACTACTGGTTCCAGTTGTGAAAATGTCCTTTAGTATCCCAGAAGATAAATGTGAAATGCTTCTTTTGCTGTCAATGATCAATGACTCTTCTGCATTTAGAACAGACTTCTTCGCAAGTTCTTGCTCAGGCCAGTGAAGCTTTTCTGTGTTAATAAACAAAATCAAAACAAAAGAAATAACAAAGATACCAGATGAAGCAAATTGCTTATTATACAAAAAGTATTCTGAAGGTTCTGTAAACTTTATAATTTTGCAACAATCTTTAGAAAAGACATTTTAAATATTAAAAAATATGTTACTAAACTTTGGTCATGCTAGACAGTGTCACTTCTATACAAGCATATATATGCTAAATTATCTATAAAAATTATCAGCTTCAAACTATTTAGATGATCAAAGTTTAATATCAGTGTGAGGTAATACACATAAATAATCTGAATAGTCAACTCCACCAAAGAATATGATTTCACAGAAAAGATATAATTTTCAATAGTATCACCAATATCAAAGTAAAATCCAAGGCATTTTCAAAGCCAACACAATCTTGAAATTGGATGCTATAAATAAAGATAGCCATCAGTAAAAGGAGGACACTGCCTTATTTATCTCAAAAATCATTTTTTAAAATTAAATAGATGATATGTGTATGTTAAAGCATGTTTTAGTAATGTCACTCAATTGGTTGATTTTCTTAATTCTAGGCTACAGGTTAATATGAAAGAAAATTAAGATTTTTTTCTTGCCAAGTCTGAAAAAAATTATAATTACTATTACATAGACATTAGAATATCATATGGTAAATGAAGGAGAGGTCAGCTTTGCCTTTAGGTTTCACAAGTGCTTTAAAGAGGTACAAATCACTTGATATACTGATGCTCATGCTCTGCTTTAAAACTGTGTTGACTTGCATTCTTTCATTCAACATATGGAATACTACTAACTAGATACATGGCTACGAGAAACATCTTTATAAATCCATTGTTCCTGCCTTCAACCAGCTTCTAATCTGGCTCTGAAGGCAAGGCAGTCCTCTGATGATTTGAATAATAATACAAGGTAGTGTAAGTTTAAATGTGAAAACCAGAAAATACAGACAATAACCTAGAAATCAGAGCAGGAAGAAAGCAATGTGAAGAAAACAGATGAGATTGCGCCTAGACCTTTAAGAACTTTCAGATTTAATTCTAAACCAACAAAGTAAGTTTGTCTTAAATCCTACTTATCAAAACTAGATTCCAGGCCAACTCCTATCTACAAATCTGACCTCTGGCCAAGCCTGCTTATAAACCTTTCCTCCAAATTACATATGATTCTCTGCAAGTGATATCTAATTCTCTCAACCAGTTCACTTTTCCAAGTCTCAATGGACCCTAATGCCTCCAGCCCCCAACCTTTGACTCCTATTATGGAAGCATTTTCAATGCTAGCCAACTTGGACAGATAGATGCCTGCCTTGCCAAGAAACACAATTTATTTCAATTTTTTGAAAACTTTCTCCACATACATCTGTCATTCACTCATTTAAGATTAGACATTCAGGAATCCTTTCTATAATAACCAGTGGTTAATAATAATGATGATGATGATGATGATAATGACAGATACCATTTGTTGACACATTTATGTGAGTTTGGGATTTCACAGAAAACTACATGTTATATCACTTAACTCTCAGAAATGTTAAATAATTTGCTCAAGGTTATATGACAATAAAGTAATAAACTGCAAACGGATTTGAATGCAGGTATATGTGATTACAGAGTCCATGCCTGTTGTGTTATATACGGCCATTCATTCAATTATCAGCACATATTCAATATTAAGTCTGCTATATGCACAGCACTGCACCTTTTCTTCCCCTGTACAGAACACAGACCCTAATAAGACATGGTAATCTGAATAACTGATGTACTAAGATAGATACCAGAACTGTGTTTTATTCATTTCTTCCAACATCTAGCATGATCTGATAGACATTCAATAAATGTACACTGAATGAATGAATGAATGAATGGCAGGACCCTAAACATGTCACTCTCCAACCATTCTAGATAAACAGGTATCTGTAGTTCTGGAACCATTCTACAGTTCTAGGAGATAACTGCAGAAGTGAAAATATAACAGAGGAAAAACCCTGGGCCAGTGGTTCTCAACCAGAGGCAGTTGTGTCCCCCAGGGGACATATGGCAGTGTCTGGAGACATTCTGGTTGTCACAACGAGGGAGGGGTGCTACTGGCATCTTGTGGGTAGAGGCCCAGGATGATGCTAAATATCTGTCAATGCACAGGACAGACTTCTATGACAAAAATAACCATCCCAAAATAGTGCTATGATAAAGAAACCCTGCCCTAAACATAAGTTTTTAAAGCTTAGAAGTCATAGGGTTTAGGGTAAAGACCTGGTAAAGTACCAGATCAAAAATGAATAATAATCCAAATATGTAAGTACTTAAAAGTCCTTCCAGTTAACATTTTCTGGCCAACATGTTAAACTTGAATTCTGGTGTCTTAAAGATAACATAAAAGCATTAAGTCTGCAAGGGCTAAATGTCTACTACATGTACAAGTTCAGAGGTAGGAGCTAGACTGCGCAGGGTCAAGTTGAAGGTTGATTACACAAAGAAGGCATTCAATAAATGGAAAAAAAACAGCCAAAAATAAACAGAACAAATAAAACTTTCATTACGGGCTGGTAGGTCTCAGTTCTTCAGGGGTTTCAGACTTAAGTGTTGCCAAATGATAGTCCAAATTGGGCAGGCTGGGCAAACATAGGCTAAGGAACACCAGAACCCAGGCTATATAGCTCAATGCCCATGAACAATGTCAGTTTCCCTAAAAAGACACAACTTTACAAGACAAGAGGTGACTAGGAAGGGAAGACTGAAATGGACACTAAAAGGGAAAGAACAAGAAACCGGAGATAATAAGGGTATCGCAAACTTAGAAAAGTCAGGTGAGGAATAGGCACAGCCAGGAAGGTAAAGGGAGGTAATCAGGTTCTTTTCTCATTTGGTCTTCATAATAAAAATGGAGAAAGTTAAACCAAATTAAAATCAGTGAATAAAACTATTCTAAAGAATTCCTAAATTTTGATGGCTTATTACATGATATTTTGTTCATTTTTTAAAAAATGAATATTCAGTGTAAAAATGCTTTCTTTGGTTCCTAAGACTTAGTGGCTCTATGACCACAGAGCTGAACTCAAGAGTTCTTTTGTTTTGTCATAAAGCATCAGTGACCTCTAAATTCAGAGTTTTCTTTCATTTCAAGCAACCTATACACTTCAGGACACTTAACGAAAGTCCTAAACCATCTGCCAAATCCCTCAATGGGGAGTGGGGGTGGGAGAGAGGTGACACTGTGTGTAGGGCAAAACTCTTTCCCCCCAGGAGTCACAGAATTTCAGCTCACTTGCTAATTATCTACCTGAGAGGTTTAGCATCAGTCCTTTTTAAGCTCATCTGCTGATGAGTAAGGTTTGGGAGTGCCAATGGTGTATTTATTTAATAAAACACCAATCCTGCCAAATGCTGATCTCCCACGAAGTTCATAAAAGTGGGACAGGTGATTGAATAAATTAATTTCTCAGAGTCACACTGATCTTATTTCAGTTGCATTAAGATGTACTATTAGAGAACCTAAAGGTTGTTTTTGTAATTTTAACTATTGTCTACTTTAAGAAAAAATGACTTTTTAATGATGTAATGTATGGTGATTAACAATAAAAAATTTTAAAAAAGGAAAAAATGACTTTTAAACATGCATAAAAACATAATAAAAGGCCTATAAGAAGATTTCATTGAAGAACATCCTATTCTTTTTCCTGAAAAATCAAAACTTATTAAAAGCATATGCAGGCTTCTTTGGGGGAAGTGTACTCATTTTCTCTCAGAAAAATAATAAGGCAATCAATCCTACTTTCTTATATTAAAAGTCACTATGTATGGGCGCCTGGGTGGCTCAGTCGTTAAGCGTCTGCCTTTGGCTCAGGTCATGATCCTAGAGTCCTGGGATTGAGCCCCGCATCGAGCCCTGCATCGGGTTCCCTGCTCCGCGGGAGGCCTGCTTTTCCCTCTCCCACTCCCCCTGCTTGTGTTCCCTCTCTCGCTGTGTCTCTCTCTGTCAAATAAATAAATAAAAATAAAAAATAAAAAGTCACTACGTAATTTGACATTTTAGCCATCAGCAATCTACTTCACTATAACCTTAAACAAAAATAATTTGTTGATCAAAGAAATCATTCACCCCAACCTGATTACCTTATTGAAGGAAAAACCTGGAAATAATAGCACATTAAAATTGATACTCAGTATATTCACAAGTAGGTGAATATACTGAAATTACCAGCACAATGAAAGCTTAATTTGTATCTAGAACAGGAGAAAAGGATACCAGGATTCTTGGCTTCTATTCCCAGTTCTTTCAATGACCTCTCTGTAATATTAGCCTAATCATTAAACACATCAGTGCCTCATGTTCCTCATCTAAAGGAATGGGAAAGAGAGGAACTCACTAAACTTTGTTTTTCACAACTGTAAAGAGGTGAGGTTTCACAGTAATTATGGCTGAAAGGAAGATTAGATCACCAGAAACAAAGCCTGCTGGAAAATACCATTCAACCAATTTTGACCCACAAAATGGCAATTTCATACAGTTCACTATATTGATGAAACCTGAGAACCTGGCATAATTTATGTAACAAGACGATAGGTTACTTGATTACAAACAGAAGGCAAAACAAAACAATATGGCCCGAAACAAAATTAACATTTTATCAAGTACTTCTTCATCACTTAAAACTCAAATGATATAACATCAAAAGAGTACATACTGTATAATTTCATTTTTACGTAGTTCAAAAACAGGCAAAACTAATTTATGGTATTAGAAATCAGAATAGTGGTTACCACTGAGGGATGGGTTATAACCTAGGAAGAGGGATCAGGGCACTGGGTGCTAGAAATGTTCTATATCTTCATCTAGGCAGTGGTTACATATGCACAAATTCATTGGGCTACACATTTAAGACTTGTGAACTATACTGAATGTGAGTTATACCTTAACCTTTTAAATGGTATATGAAAAAATCAGTATCTTTGAAAACATATTTATTGCCCAATTTGTCTGCATTATAACAGATAACCTACTAATTTTAGTATCTCTAAATTCGACAGAACCCAATATAGTTTCCCAATCGTAAGTTAAAAAAAAGAGAGAGAGATGAAAAGGCACTGCTCATGTCACTCAGGAACTGAGAAAGTCAACTTTACTTCAGGATTCCCAAAAATGTCACACTCCCAGTTAGGAGCACTTCAGTGTTACTCAACAAGTAACAATGATTATAAGGTGACATTGTCATTTTTTGGTTAGAAACCGTTGTGTTATTATTTTACAGTTAGAAATATGCAGGGTATTCTATAATGCCACTCTAAACACCATCTGAAATAACAATGAACATGCCAGAAAACCACCTTCCCCATGGCTTTCCACTTACCATTCTCTCTCCAGACACAACACCTCTTCATACACTGTCCCCTATATTTGGAGAGCTCTTCCTCCCCTGTGTTAGATTAATTCTCACTCACCCTTCAGTTCAAATATCACTTGTCCAGGACAACTTCCCCAGAAGGTTCTTTGAAGCACCTGTCACAGTTGCAGTTTTACATTGGTTTGTATGATGGCCTACTCCAATACTGAAATTGTCTCTTTATGGCATACACCTGTTTGTTTTTGCTGGCTCACTGCCTTGCTTATGAAAGGATGGCCAGAGATGTAGCCAAGGGAAGATAATATTTGAGAGGAAGGAAAGGATACAGGATTTGAATGCCTGAAGGTTGAAAAAAAGAATCATACCAAAATGGCATAAAAAAAATGAAACAGTGATGCTGAAGACAAGTTTTAATGGCAGGTACCTACTGCTATAACACAAACAGGAGCTATGGGCCTAAGTGTATTCATCCCATATGGCCAAACAGTGGCCTTAAGATGACTTTTGTCTCCAGTTATTTTTAAACATTCACTTTTGTTACAAAGGAGCTTCATTTCCAGATGACTCGTTAATCATTTCTTTTCATTAATCACTTATAGCCCATACAAAATATGGGCAGTAGGAAATCAAAAATTAACATAATCAATACGGCTTCTGAAGCTTTTTGTTACTCATTGAATGAGCCAGAGGTCTGTCTATCTTGAAAATTTTATAATCAAGTAAAGTACGATTTTTCCAGGCAAAACTTATTGACAGCTTGCTTGTGATAAAAACTTAAAAAAGAACAACCTGAGTAAACTATCAGATAATATACCACTGATGTTAAATGAGATCTTCATGTTGAACTTTGTGGCTTAAATCAACATATAGTCATTGTTAATAGTGTTCTGCCTTTCCTAGTGGTTGAAAACATGGGCTTTGGAATGGAACTTCCCCAATCTGAATCTTGGCTATTTATTAGTAGCTGTGACCGTGACCAAGTTAACTTCTTTGTGCTGCAGTTTCCTTATCTGTAAATGGGGTAATACTACTACATATTTCATAGTATTGGTGTGAAGATTGAAAATGTTAATGTATATGAAGTGCTAAGAACAGTGCCAGCCTGTGGTAAGCAGCCTGTGTTAACTACCAGTATTGTTAAATTCAATATTATATTCAGCTCCTACAGAAATACTCCATGGGATAATATAAATGGGAAAGTAGTTAGAATCATTACATTTGGACTTCCAAGGTAAATTTAACAGTAATTGCATCTACATTCTAGAATCAACATTTTAGTGGCTTTAGTATAATAAACTATGTTTCAAAAGATATGAGAAGGCAAACAAAAACTTTTCTGATTTGATTCCATTTCAAACAGTATACATAGCATAGACATCTTATTTTACTTCCCCCGTCAGCAGTTCTACCAGGACATTATATTTAGATTATATTAAATTATGATTAATAAGTCAAAAGAAAGATATTATACAGAAAGAGATTTCAGAAGTATTTAATTGCTTCACTCCTGACATTAGAAACCACCAGAAGAACACGGGCTTCTTAGGTATCAATGAGTAGTGAGAGGATAGCAAGGGAAAAGGGGGGCATGTTTTCAGCTATACTCTCTTCATAAGTTTCTAGCTGTCCAAAATGGGTTTTCTAGTATGTTAGTGAAACTGCTTGTCATAGGGTTCTGAAACTACCATTTTAACTAGTCAAGTACTATATAAAAGAAATAAACTATTTTGAAAAATCACCTGATAAATTATTTTTAAAAGGGCTGTAAATTTGATGCTCTAGCTGCCTCAAATGGCTGTTTTAATTCTTACTGAACTATAGAAACTCACTGCGAAATTATCTATCTCAGGGTATGCAACACGCAGAGTTGGATTGATTTTTGCTGCTAAATTACAGAAATGGAGTTGAGACAAGAGGAAAGAGTCTACTGTTTCATAAAGCACCTCTCTTTAACTTCCACCTCCACCTACTGAAAAGGAGATCTACTTTCTGTTGCTGACTGGTTGGTCAGAATACCCACTTTCTAATACTACTATCATAATCGTATTCTCTCTCTACAATGATTGTTTTGTTTTGGGGAAATTATTTTAATTGATATTATTCTAAATCGTTGTCTAAAAACCTTCACTTTGACGGAATCAAACTATATTTTTCCCCAAGGCAGTGGTTTTTAGATGGGGAGGGGAGTTATTTTGCCCTCTAGGGAACACTTGACAATGTCTGGTGACATTTTGGTCGTCACAACTGTGTGTGTATGTGGGGGGGGTGCTAATGGCATCTAGTGAGTAGAGGCCAGGAGTACTGTTAAACATTCTACAATGCATAGGACAGCCCTCCACAGCAAAGAATTATCCATTAATTCAATGTTAATAGTGCAAAGCTGAGAGACCCTGCTCCAAAACAAAAAGAAGGTATGGTATTTTTGAGTAACTTTTTCAAATTTTTCATTGTAATTTAAGATGAAAAAATAGTGTCCACATCAAATTACATTTTAAAAAACTAATGTTAATTTAAGTTGCTTCTTAGATCTTGTGCTTCCTGTCAACATAAATAATAAGATAAAGTACAGTATCAGCTCCCTATTTTAAAAAACCGAACATGAAGTAAAACACCATAAAATTAAGACCACAAGTATTTTCATTGGAAAGGAATTCAGTTTAGAATTTAAAAACCGATAGGAAAAAAAATGGTCTGTTTGGTACTGCAATGCCTGATAGTAAAAAATTCCAGCCTTATTTTGACACTAGCTTCAGGATTAGGCATTTCCCTTTACTCTGTTGTTCTTCATCATGATACTGGACTACCACGGACCCTGTCTTGCAGAAATGTTATACAGAATTGAATGCCAGGATAATGGCCAAGAAAAGCCTTCTAATATGTAATATAATATTTAAATGGTTAACATCCATACTTTTTTTTTAAATAAAAGGCAAGTAAACTTTCTGACCTGGGGTCTGAACACCTATTTCTTCAGGTTGGTATAATACATACTATAGAGTGACCTACTAATAATACAAACTGAAAACGTTCTCACTGACTTAAGAATTAAAGCATAGAGAGAAATAAACACTGTGTAAACACTCATATACAGGAATGTGTTCTTTTGCTTAGCTCTGATTTTTCTGAACATTCTAGAAAATTAGACGCCAGTACCGTATAGCACCTAATACGTTTTGAAATGAAATGTTTAGACAGCACATTTGTAGGGCCAGTAATGTGTATATCATAATTTACTTCCATAGATTCCATGGCACGTGCTTACTGATAATAAGCGACAAAAGGAAAAGGGACCGTTTTTTCTGTCTTCCCTCCGCGCATTTTCTCTGAGCACCGCCAGCGCGCCGCGCACTGTTCCCGGCGCCAGGTTGAGCGCCCGCGCCCCGCGCGGAACCCACATCCTACCGTTACCTCGGCCTCTGGGCGGTTGGGGCCCCGAGTCGCCCCACACCCGCCGCCAGCGGCCGGGAGGACGCTGGCCGCCCCTGCCAACCCAGGGGCCAGCCTTTCCCGGCACTCACCCGTCACGCGAATGGACTCCAGCATCGTCCCGCCGAGGCCGCGGGCGGCTGGCTGGCTCCACGGGCGCGGGGGGCGAGGGCCAGCGGGAACCGACCGGACCGCCTCTAGCCCAGAAGGCCCGGGCCTCAGAGGCGGGTCGCGGCGGGAGGCTGTTCTCCGTGACCTGGGGCAGGATAAAGCGGGTAAGGACAGACGAAGAACGTTCGGACACGGCTGTAAGAAGCGTTCCCTCCAGCCCGCAGGTGCCGGAAGGTACACACACCGACTCTACAGTAGGCAGCTGCGCTTAGAACCAGCCGCCGTGACGTTGCCGCTCCCCCGTTGCTAGGAAACGCTCCTCGCCGTCCTCGTGCGCTGCGCTTCACAGAGCCTGCGCGCCGCTTGGGGCGCTAGCGCGCCGGCGGCTACACTCGAAAGGACGTGAGAGAAGGGAGGGAAACTACAACTCCCGGCGTGCACAGCGTAGGCCCGTGTCTCCGGGGTCTGTGTGGGCTGGGTCCAGGGAGAGGCTTGGGTCTCCAGCCACTGGTATACACGCATCTTGTCTGATAATTCCTATAGACGTTTGTGCCTTGTTCAAGACGGCTGAACACTGCGGGAACTTCACAAGAGAGAGGCGGTGTGACATGACCGCTCCAGCTGTGAATCGCAAAGCCAATCTTCTCCGCCCTTTAGTTAAGTTAAAAGGTTAGGAAAAGCTAAAACAACTTCAGGTTGAAAGGTGTTAATGAGCATCTTTATTATTTGAGGAAGCTCAAATACATTTATCAGTTGAGTATTCCAGCTTAATATCTTTAATAAAATACAAATTTTATTTTTTTTTAATATTTTATTTATTTATTTGGGAGAGAGAGAGAGCACAGAGGGAGAATGAGAGGGAGAAGCAGGCTCCCTGCTGAGCAGGGAGCCCCACGCAGGCTTGATCCCAGCAGTCTGGGATCCTGACCTGAGCGGAAGGCAAGCGCTTAACCGACTGAGCCACGCAGGCGCCCCTAAAATACACATTTTAATTTATGACTGTGCAATTGATACCGCTGGATGTTGTCTTCAGTTTGTTATTCCGTGGAAAATGTAGAGACATTCAACATTTTTTGAGAGCCTGATGTGTGCAAGGTTCTGAGACAGGCCTGGAGGAAATAAGGTAAGAACTAAGTCTCCCCAAGCTTACAGTTTAGGATGAGCTCATAAGATAGTGTTGTCACTGTCAAATTTCTGAGCCACATTTTCTCTTTACCCTTCCTCAAGGTTGAGACAGGACACAGAAATCATTGAAATATGTTTTAAAAACTCAGGAACAAAAGTTATGTTAACATCATAATCTAGGAATGACAGAAAATGTGTGAGAATTTGTAACTTTTTGATCAGTTAGGAGGGAACAGTGGAAATTTAACTATCACAAATAGTAGAAAACCTTACATCGTATTCTGTCTGAAAATCCTGTGAATACTATATTCAAAATATATCCAGAATCCAGCCACTTCTCACTATCACCACTGCCACCATCCTGTTTCAAGCCACCATCTCTTGTTGGCTTATAGCTGTAGCCTAAATGATCTCCATATTTCCACCCTTGCCCTCTTCACTTTATTCTCAAAATTCAGTGGCCAGTGTGATCCTGTTAAAAAGTCAGATGTCACTCTTCTGTGCAGAACACTTCAATGGCTTCCATTCTTACCTATGAGGTCCTTTATGACCTAGCCTCCTATCATCCGTTTGATCTCATGTCCCCCCACTCTCTGCCTTGGTCTCTTCCAGACACATTGGCCTCCTTGATATTTCTCAACTATGCCAAGCACTGGTTCACTTCAAGGCCTTTGTAACTTGGGATTCCCCCTGCCTGGAATGCTTTTCCCCCCAGAGAGCCAAAGGACTAGCTCCTTCACCTCTTTCAGGATTTAATCCAAATGTCACTTCTCAGTGAGGCCTTTCCTGGCCACTCAATTTAAAATCCTACTTCTTTCTCAGATTTCCTACCCTACTTCTCTGTTTCATTTTTTCCCCCTTAGTACTGAACACTAATTTATCAAATATTTTACTGATTTGTCTCCATCCTTAGAATAAAATCTCCATAAGTGAAGTGATTTTTGCTTGTTCACTGCTATATTCCCAACATCTAGAATAGAGCCTGGCACACAGTAGGTACTCAATAAACATTTGTAAATTAATGAACAAGTAGACAGTAGAAAGTATGGATTTTCAATGATAACTCAAAGAAAATAGAATGATATAAAATGGCCATGTAAAGAAGGAATCTTCAGGTTAGAGCACTTGATAGAGTTTTGAGCAATGAATCCTTGCATTCATGAGGGCAGTTATTCCTGCAACATATGTCCTAAGGAAAATAGAAGGCTATAAATGAACCTTACATACCTATCTTCCTTACGTAACTAAAACTCTGAAATTTGCTTTCCAAGTTTGCTATAAAAATGCATCTATTACCACTGCAAATTTCTAGTTTTTAAAGTCACTGCAATTTAAGAATTATTTCTCAAAAAAAAAAAAGACTCCTAAAAGATGTTTCCAAGTCATGTATTCAGCATTTATGTAAAGAATTTACTCAGAATGCTTTTACTAAAGCATACTTAATCATATTGTCCATTTTAATTATATTCTGAAGAAATCAAAATGTATTTATTTACATATAAGGCACTGGGCTTAGTGCTTTTAGAGTACATTATAAAACATGATATTTATCCCCAAGAAACTTATTGACTAGTTAGGAAAGGGTTTATACACACATACACACACACCAAAGTTAGAAAAGGATGTGCCCTAAAGATATACCTCCCTCTTCGACATTTCATTAAACTTAAGAATTCCAAAAATAAACAATTTGATGCCCCTGTAGTTAGATGCACCTAGAACATTATTTCATTATTTACCTTTAAAATTATGTTTATGGTCACCCTACCAATATTTCTTTGTGGATAATTTTGATTTCTAAATAATCCTTAGTGATAAGTGTTATTAAAGGTGCATATCAATTTAATCAAAGCATTTTGAAAAGATATTCCTTGTGTACTATTAGGCATTGAAGTACTCTTGCTAACAAATTTGTGAATACAAAGAGTTTATCTAATTTCTTACAAAACTAGTACTGTTATCAGCTCCTTTTACCATTCCTGCCTATGCAATTATTCATCCTCATCAAGCTTTGTACATCTGCTTTGTTAATTATTGATTTGTGCTATGCCTGCTTAGTATTTCCATTGGGTACAGCATCTGCAGCTGTCCACTTGGCTGCTTTTGAGTCAGCATTGTTTTTACATATCCGCCAGAACAATGAACAATTCCATCTTTCTGAGAAACTTTTCTTTATATCCGTTTCTATATAAACCATTAATATTGAGACAAAAGAATTGATGTGATTATCAATTACTAGTCCATTTTCAAAGCACTGTTGTAAAATAAAGCTAAAAATTTATTAAAATTTATTAAAACTCCCTTTAATAATTTATATTTATCTTTAAGGATGCACCTTCCCTAAACTTAGGTTTTCCAACAGTAGCTAAGGATGCCATTGTAGTTATCCTACTATAACATTATATTTCATTTTACTTTTATGGTCATTTTTACATACACTACCAACATTATATTGTGGATCATTTTGATTACTGAATATCTTTAATGATGACTTCCATTCAATTTTAGATATGAAAAACAGAAAAATAGGAATTTTAACAGAAATTCTTTTTTGTGTGGTGGGATTTTTATGTTATGGAAAAAGAGCTTATATTCCTCTTATTTTATCAGTAACTTTTACATAGTTTACATAGTAAACTATTCATAATCCATGGAGTTTCTGAAAAAAAGTCAAAACATCTCTGTAATAAGAGGGGATCATTTTTTTGTTTTAGAAAACAGATCAACAACCTCCTTTTTAAAGACTTAAACACATTTATTTGATCATTTACTTTGAATGAGGGAGTTGTGTAGTAAAGACTAAGAAAAAGGAAGAGAGAGATGGGGAAGACTGGAGAAGGCTGCTAATTAATAAGTATTGCTACTGCTAGTGGAAAGACAAATAATTACAATATTTCACCTTCTATAGAAAAGGTTCATATTGTTGAGGGCCGATCAAGTATACATTATGCTTGAAACTGAGAAAAAGTTTAATTTCTTAAGAAGTTATCTCAGTAACTAAAAGGAATTAGAACATTAAAATAATATTCACTTAAATTTTAGATAAGAATTTAAAAGAATGGGGGGAGGAGAAGGTTCGAGAAAATATTTTTGACTTTCCTTCCTGTTTATTGGAAGCCATTTATAACATTCTATGTCATTGAAAATATATGAGTTGAGGAAAATTAATCTGCAGCAGTCTGCCATTATAAAAGAACAGAGCAACTCTACTTGAACACCCCATTCTAACAAACATTAACAGAAGCCTCAGGGCAAGCTGTAAACAATGTTCCTTGACTCATAAAAGAAAAAAAAATCCAAGGAATAGTTGGTTTCTGTGGCTTTTGAAAAAAATTTTGAGTGACATTTGAATGCCTTCAGGATGTCTGTATTGAAAGAATGGAATGTTTTCAGTATGTCTTTTTCAGGAGAATGAAAAGCATTAAGTGGGAGACAAATCAAAGAATGCTTTGTGAAATCTCCTCTGCCTTTTCACCTCAATGAAAATAGAACAGCACAAAAATCCTGAGAAACACTGATTTTTTTGATAGGATGTTTTGTTGTAAATGATTGGGGGAGGAAGGATATTTTTTAATCAGACAAAAAAAAATTTCCTGTCTTAATTTTATTTTGAAAAGAACAAGATGTGCATTAGTTTACTCCTTCTACAGATTTGTTAAGTGCCTCCTATATACAAGGCAAAAAGATGAAGAAGATATGATACCTACCCTCAGAGAACTTACTGATAGTGCATACACACATATGTAAACATGATGTACACACATCAACCAGTCTTTGAGCACGTACATCAAGGATGCTGTGGTGAGAGTCCCAGTTCTCTTAGAACATATGTTAAATGGGAGAAACAAACAAGGATCAAGTTAACCAAAGTATAATTACAGATAGGTGCTATGAAGTACAGCAAATCAGGGAAGTATGCTAGATGGTGACTTGTCCTAGGCAGGGTCTGAAAAGGCCTCTTTGACAAAGAGACTTTTGAGCTGAGATCTGAAGGATAAGAGTCAGCCATAGTAAATTTGGCTGGGTGGGGGGTGGGGGGTTGGGGAGACAAGCATTCTAGGTGGAGGGGATTGTAAATGCAAAAGCCCTGAGATGGCAATGATCTTGACATGATCCTGGAACTACATGAAGGTCAACATGATTGGAGTCCAGTGAGCTGGGGGAAGTGGTAGGAGAAAAGATCTCAGGGGTAGGCGGGGGCCAGCAAAAGGAATTTGGACTTTATTCGAAATGCAATCAGAAGCCACTGGTTGATTTTAAACAGGGCAGTGACATAATATGGCTTATTTGTTTTTAAAGATTGTACTGACTGTTCTGAGGACAATAGATAAGAGGGTGAGAATGGAAGTGGGGAAACCAGATAGGAGACTTAGAGTGGGCCCAGTGAGGGTGATGATGGCTTAGGAGTGGAATAGGAGCTGTAGAGAGGAAAAGAAGTAGACAACCCAGCATATATTTAGAGGAGTTGATCAATAGGTTGAGTATGTGGGGAGGAGAGGAAAAGGAATTGAACATGACTCCCAGGTTTTTGGCTTGAGCAACTGAGTGGATAGTAGTATTATGTGTGGAAATGAAGAAGATGAGGGAAAAACAGGTTGAGTGGGGAATTCTATTTTGGTTATGTTAAGTTTAATATACCAGTTAGAAGTCCACATCAATATTTCAAATAGGTGGTTGGATCATGCTAAATAAATAAATAAATCTGGGAGCCATCAGTATAAGGACAGTATTTTAAGTCAATGGGACTGATGAAATCACCCAGGGAGGGTGTATAGGTAGACAGGAGAGCTCAGGGTAGAATTTAGAGTTCTTAGCCATTTAGTTGTGGCGCAAAGGAGAAGGAGCCAACAAAGTCCTTTTCTCAAATATACATATATATACACACACATATGCGGAGTAATATATACATAACTATACAACTATATATATATATATATGTGTGATACGTGTGTTTTTTTCTGACCTGTTTAAGATTAGCTGGCAGACATGATGCCCTTTTACCCCTAAATACTTTAGATTATGCATATATATGTAAATATGTGTATCTGTGTATGCGTACAGAGAGAGAGAGAAAGAGAGGGAATGAGAAGAAAGCAAATGTAGTAAAATGTTAATATATTAAGAATCTGGTTGAACGACATCTGAATTCTATTTTTTTCTATGTGTATATCTATAAAACTTCGGCAACTTTTCTTTTTTCTTTTTTTTTTTAAGATTTTTTATTTATTTATTTGACAGACAGACAGCGAGAGAGGGAACACAAGCAGGGGGAGTGGGAGAGGGAGAAGCAGGCCTCCTGCTGAGCAGGGAGCCTGACGGCATGGGGCTTGATCCCAGGACCCTGGGATCATGACCTGAGCCGAAGGCAGATGCTCAACCATCTGAGCCACCCAGGCGCCCCATAAAACTTCTGCAACTTTTCTATAAGTCTGAAATCATATCAAAATAAAGTGGTGCAAATTGAGTACTAAGGTGGAAAATGAACTAGGTGGTGACCTTTTGAGACATGATATTCAGCTGGCCTCATACAGATATACCCAAAGGTGCTATGAGGACATTTCAATAGCAGGATCAAGGTGAGAAAGCCATGGATGTAGCAGAGCAGGGTATGTTCAGGAAACAGCAAATAATTGAGAGTTTGCTATTAAGTTACTCTCCTTGGCATTAAACATTAAGCAAAGTGAGTAGTAAACTCATTTGCAGAAGTGTAAGAGAGTGGGATGGGAAACTGATAGAGAATTTAATAGGGACTCAAATGGATAAGAATGAAAGGATTCTGAGCAACATGAAACATTCAGTTAGTTGGGATAAATTTGAAATGGAATTGGCTCAATGCTCAGCAAGCCAAGAAAAATAGAAAAAAATAGGTTAGAAATTGGCAAGTTAAATGCAACAAGGACAAGGGCCCAAGGAAAATGATATTGAAGTGGTTTCCCTTGGGGACTGGTTGGGTAGGGAACAGGTAAGACATAAAGGAGTGGGGCAGTGTTTGGGGGAGAGACCTGGAAAGGGCCAATAAGTTCTGGAAATCTTAGACTAGTCATAATCTTCTTGTTTCCTCCTGTACTATTTTAAGGGGCGGAATTAGGATCCTTACTAGCTCTTAAATTTTTTTTATTTTTTATTTATTATTTTTTTAAAATTTTATTTATTTATTTGACAGAGAGAGCGAGCACAAGCAGGGGGAGCTGTAGAGGGAGAGGGAGAAGCAGGCTTCCCGCTGAGCAGGGAGCCCGATGCGGGGCTCGATCCCAGGACCCTGGGATCATGACCTGAGCCGAAGGCAGACGCTTAACGACTGAGCCACCCAGGCACCCCTTAAATTTTTTTTAAACTCCCTTTTCTCTTACCCTCCTTTTCACAATAGATTGAACTACTTAGCACATGGCCTCACAGAAAACGGCAAGGTGGGAGATCAGGGCTAATTTAGAGTACGGGCTATAACATTTTTAATGTGCCCAAAAGTTAAGAAAGGAGAATGGACTGAAGGTTAGGGTTAGGGGGGCTTGCAGGTTTAGCAAGAGTGAGCAGCAGTGGAGAAGAGGTAAGGATTTGGGATTACAATCAGGAGGCCAGTTTTTGGGTTTGAAATCTTAGAGATGGAGCACTTCCAAATGTTGATTAGCATACCAGTATGGCCATACATGTGATGGCTGAGCAGAAGAGAGGAAAAGGTCAGTCTAGTGGGAAGCTTTGAGGAATGGTGAGGTCAGGGTGTAGGAGACTGTGGTCTCTGTGTTTATCAGCAAACATTTCTCGATGGCATGTTTCACGTCAGGCCTGAATGGTGCAGAGAAAGACCAGGATGGTACCTGACTCCGAGAAGCAAGGAAGTGGGGAGTGAACGTGAATGTCACACATGCCAAAATTTGGAAGCATTAATGAGAGAGTAGAAGAAGCATGGTCTAAAAGTAGTACGTGAAGAGACGTTTTTGAAGTGTTTGGAAGATAAACAAGTTCATGACAAACATCAATGGAGTACAATGAATCTTCTTCTGACATCCATTTTAAGAAGATTTTATTTTTGATATCCAATAGAGAGACTTTGATGTTTAAGGAACATTGGCTTCTGCTACTTTGTAATATTTAAGATCTGCTTTTCTTTAATATGGATCATTTTTAACATCTAAAAATAGGCTCTGTGAATATAGCTTAAAAAAAATCTAGGTATGGGGCACCTGGGTGGCTCAGATGGTTAAGCGTCTGCCTTCAGCTCAGGTCATGATCCCAGCGTCCTGGGATCGAGCCCCGCATCGGGCTCCAGCCCCGCATCGGGCTCCATGCTCAGCAGGGGGCCTGCTTCTCCCCCTCCCTCTGCTTCTCCCCCTGCTCATGTTCTCTCTCTCTCTATCTCTGTGTCTTGAATGAATAAATAAAAATATCTCTAAAAAAAAATTAGGTAGAAAAAGTAGTTATCAATATATAAATTATAGTGTGATAAGTACATAAAAGAATTGTTCCTCTTTATGAAAGGATTTGCTGTATTCCTTTAAATATGAATTCTCTTAATACCCTTACTCACCACTTGAGAAAGTAAAAAGGAGATTAAAGCTGTATAGATTTTGAAAATAGTATGACTGTAGTTACATTGAGTTTTAAGAACAATACAGTATGTTCAGAAAGCACAATTTGTTTTCCCTCACTCTGGAATATGAAACATTTTCATTGATTAAATTAGAAAAGAAAAAAATCTGATGCTAAGAACCATTAAAATGTGATGCTAGGGACCATTAATAGCAGAGATCGTAACAAATAAAACAACCCTTTTCCGTAACATGTATACAACATTCTTTGATGGTTCTTATTTCTTCATTATAATATATGTGTAAAAGAAGTGGCCCTTCAGCCAGATAACCTGAAGTAGAGAATTTCACTTTAATCCTTCTTGCCATTGCCTTGTGGTTAGACCTTGGCCTTTTCTCTTCCTGTAAAAATAAGAATATTTACATCATTGTATTATTTTGTGAATGAAATGAGTGCGAATGTATTTTGAAAAATTAACTGTAAATATATAACATTTGGAGTGTCTTTATTGAGTAAATGCTTTCCAATGCTTGTTTTTAGCCCTCCATCAATTTTATCTGTGAAAGATATGATTATTATTTCCTTTGTTGAAAAGGAAGTCTCTTAGAAAGAGCAAATACTCATTTATAAGTGTCACCTTTAATCTACATAGCCTTGATTCTATTCTTAAGTTAATGTAATAAGCTGTGGTCTTTACCTAAATAACTTGAGAGGTTGCGATTTTCATTTAAAAAACAGGGAAGATAGTTCTAATGACTTTTAGAATCTTAACATCATTTAAGCCAAACTGCATAGTCTAACTACTAATAATCATGTGATTACAGCATACATTTCTTTTCAATAGTTAAAAAAGAACTTTTTTTTAAGAAAGCAATTCCAAGAGCAAAGCATGGTTGCCATTTTTCAGGCCTTTGGATGTAGCTCGAGGGCACATTTACATAATTATTGTGTCTTTGGTGATCCAAATAAATAAATTAATTGAAATGTCTAAATTATAAACAGTCTAGGATTTGAAGTCAGACAGATCTGGTTCAAATTATTAGGTGATGGTCTGATCACTTAGCCTCTTTGTATCTCAGTTTCCCTATCTCTAAAATAGGAATAATACTTGGGGCGCCTGGGTGGCTCAGTCGTTAAGCGTCTGCTTTCAGCTCAGGTCATGATTCCAGGTCCTGGGATTGAGCCCCGCATCGGGCTCCCTGCTCCGCGGGAAGCCTGCTTCTCCCTCTCCCACTCCCCCTGCTTGTGTTCCCTCTCTCGCTGTCTCTCTGTCAAATAAATAAATAAAATCTTTAAAAAAAATAAATAAATAAAATAGGAATAATACTTATTTTATACTCATTCATTCAATAAACTTCTACTGAACTTACGTTCCCAGAAGGTGCTGGGTTACAGCTATAAATAAGACCTGTTCTTGCCATTCCATAGCTTACACTCTAGTAGGAGAGACAGATAATAAACATAAATACATAACAAAACTAATTCCACATAGGGACGCCTGGGTGGCTCAATCGGTTGAGCGTCTGCCTTGGGCTCAGGTCACGATCCCAGGGTCCGGGGATCAAGTCCCACGTGGGGCTCCCTGCTCAGCGGGGAGCCTGCTTGTCCCTCTGCCTGCCGCTCCCCCTGCTTGTGCTCTCCCTCTCTTTCTCCCTGACAAATGAATAAATAAAATCTTAAAAAAAAAAAATTCCACATAAGTGGTAAATGCAATGAAGAAAATAAATCAGCGTAATAGGATGGAAAGTGACTGGGAGAGGGGGCAGAGAGGAAGGGTGTGGCCACCCAAACAGGGAAGTCTTCTTTGAGGAGGTAGTATGTTCCAGCTCACACTCAATTAATGAGGAGCCAGACATGGGTAGATCTAGAGGAGAAGCATCTAGGAGGTGGAAAATTCTTGAAGAAAAAAGGAATTTAGTCTTTTTTTGTCCAGAAAAAAAGCCTATGAGGCTGGAGCCTAGTGAAAAAAAGGGAGAGTACTGTAGAGGAAAACAGAGTCCAGATCATTTAGGGCCTTGTAGATATGATAAAGAATTTGGAAATTATTCTAATTGCAATTAAAGACATGAACTAGCTCTGAATAAGGAATTGACACTGCTTAATTTACATTTTAAAAAGATCCTTCTCTATAAATAAATTACCAAAACTAGTAAGATAGTTGAGTAGGTTTACAATAATCAATTATGTTCCTACATACCAGTGATGATTTAAAAATAAATAAAAAGATATCATATGTAAAAAGTAGCAACAACAACAAAAGTACAAAGGAATAAATCAGTTTAAAGATTTGTAGGGAAGCACATTATAAACATTTTTGGAAAATACTGAAGTAGGCCTAAATTAATGAAGATCTACCATGTTCACAAATGGAAAGGCTCAATGTCACAAAGACATCAATTCTCTCCAAATTATGTGATAAATTTAGTACAATTCCAATAAAAATCTCAAGAGGATTTTTTTTCTTTGTGGAGTTTGACAATCTGACCGTAAATTGTAAAAACAGGGAGCCAAATGAGCCAAGTCAATTAGCCAAGTCAATTTAATTTTTAACTTGCCTACCAGGTATCAATACTTATAATTAAGACAGTTTAATATTGGGAGAATAGACAAACGAACCACTAGAATAGAATAAAGAGCTCCAAAATAGACCTCCATATACATAAAAAGTTGATATATTACAAAAGTGGCATTACAGGTCAGTGGGGAAAGAATGGACAAAAAAGTGCTGCTCAGACATTTGGTTATCCAAATAAAAAAAAAATCAAACCAGATAATTTAAAGACAAAATGATGAAAACAATACATTTTAGTAGAAAATATGGGAGAACATCTTTATAACCTCAGAGTAGGGAAGGATTTCTTGAAACATAAAAAGCACAATTCCTAAAGGAAAATATACATATATCTAATTACATTAATATTAAACATTTCTCTACATCCAAGACATCCTAAGGTGAAAAGATAAACCATAAACTAAGAAAAGATAATTACAAGCTAAAAATAGTTATTTTTCCAGAAAATACTAAACAAACAACAAAAAGCCTATGAATCGATAAGAAAAAACTAAGTAACTGCATGGAAAAATAGGCGAAGCATATAGAGTTGAAATTCGCAGAAAAGGAAAACTGAAAGACCAATAATCACATGAAAGTAATGCTCAAGTTCAGGAGTAAGAGAAGTGCACCCAGACAGGAATGGCAAAATCTAAATAAAGTATCCATGTGTTAGGGAGGCCCTGAAGTAGCAGGCATGCTCATGTACTGCTGACTGAAGTAAAAATTGTGACAATCATTTTGAAGATTAAATTTATTTTTAATATCTGGCTATAATATTGAAATATATTTATCAAAGTAATTCCTGGGTACATTACTGTAGATAAAATTTTGCATGTGTATAAAGGAGACATAAAAAAATTTATAGTATCACGGAATCTTTGGAATGAAATATTGTTCATGAGCTAAACATCCATTAACAGGATAGTAGATACATAAATTGCAAGTATATTCATACAATATAATATAGCCCTGAAAATGAAGGAAATACAGCTATTAGTGAGGATGAATCTCATGAAAAGAATATGGAGCAGAAAAATAAACAATTGCGGAAAGATACATATAGTAAAAAAATTTTATGTAGATCACAACACATTGTTAGGGATATATATGTAGATGTAATGAAAGTACATAAATTTCATGGGGATGATAAACATTAAAATCAGGATAGTTTTACCCCTGGGGAGCAGAAGGTGAATGGAATTAAGAAGGGACACACAGGAGACTTCAAGTATAAAATTATATATCTCTTTAAGCTAGGTGGTGTGTACATGGTCATGTTTTATTCATTACTTTTTTGTAAACTGGAAATATAATACAAGTTTTAAAAGGAGAAAAGTTAATTCCAGTTTATAAACTGAAGAATGAAGTACCAGGGGTAAGAATGGAGAAAAGGAGACATGTTAGGGTGACAATGGCTGTACTCCAGGAAGAGTAGACTTGAGTATCTAGCACAGTTTCTGGCAGCTGGGAGGTGTTTAACATATTGTAGCTACTGTTTTGGCGGTTGCTATCATCTTCACCGTCATCATTATCAGTGTGAAGACCAAAGACATAAGGGGATTATGAAAGAAGATAAACTAAATATTTGGAGTAGTTATACTGCACTATGTGCTTTATGTATCTCTTTTAGTCTTGACTAGAACCTGGTTATAAAGAATCTAAGGCTCACAGAAGCCAAAGTGGGAAGGCACACTGACTACATAAATTTCTAATGACTTATTTTCCAGTGTTGTTTAAAACACTCTCCTCCCTCCCCTCCAACACACATACACACACCTTTCCTGTCTAGCAGTGAAAAAAATGCAAACATCGTTTCCTCTTTGGTTCATAAGTAGCATATTTTGAGTTAAATATTAATAATTTGATACACCAAACACTTGAGTAGTGGCTTATTACAGAATACTTCTGGTTCTGTTTCAGTTTTTCATCTGATCCTCCCAACAACTCTGAAGAATGCAGGGCAGTTGATGGTTCCTGTTTTATAGATGAGTAAACTAAAATCCAGAGAAGCCAAACCATAAGTTGCTAACTTGGTGACTATGAACTTCATGAAATTCTGTGTCAAATACTTTATGATTAAATGGGCGTTTTTCTAGGTAGAGGGTCAGCTTTAACTATATTTTCAAAAGGTTTTAAAAATAGTGGATTAAATGATTTGCCTAAGGTCACATGGTCCTTGTGGAGCCAAAATCCCAAGCAATTTCTTCCTACTCCACACTCAGAATTCTTTTTATTACAACCTATAGCATCAAAATTCAAATTAAATATATTATTAGTGAAATACTTTTTGTAATGTCTACTGAATGCTAGGATGGAAAGGTTATTAAATATACCAAAACATCTTACTTGGGAGAAATAGTTTTGGTTTGTTCAGCCGTTAGGCAGTCACTCCTTAATCTACATGGTGTTGTTTTTCAGCTGAACAAGTCAAGAACTGTTGTCTCTACAAGCCCTAGCACACACCTGCTGAAGAAAGGAATCTGATACAGTAATTACATAATGTATTTTACAATTCTGAGTAATCTGTAAAGAACAATCGTGAGACACAGCTGATCTCGTGATGGAAAGAGGACCATGAGCTGAGAATGGAATTTTCATTTCTCCTGGACAAGAGTTATTTGTCTCAGGGTCTCCCCGCTCTCGGCTGTAAAAGCATCAAGGTGGATGGCTTCTTAATCTTTCCAGCTCTAACACTGTATAAATTTGGATGGGATTTAAAATAGAAAGGCACCACAGGAGTTTTGTGTATGAACTTTTCACACAGTCTGTTAAGGTTATAGCCTTATCTTCCCAATGAGAAAGGTATCTAGCGCCCGAGGTGGGTCATTAGCCCCAATTATCCGGGGACCCACACTAGAGAAGCCCCTCGTGAGGGTCAAGCCCGCAGTCCCCATTAGGGCGACGCAGGGGCGGGCGGAAAGCTACAGAAGCCACCAGGCCAGTGGGATTTCAAACACAAGGGCTGTTAATCCTGTATTAAGGAATGACGGAAGGCGGTAAGGTTCCAAGGGATCAGCTTAAACAGGCGAGCGCTGGGGTGGGGCTTCGGGCCCCGAGGCGCCTGGAGCGCCGGGAGCGCCGCACCTCCGCCGCATCCCGGCCTCCGGAGCTGGGGTGTGACCGACAGGAGGCCAGCTACCCAGGGGAACCACCGCGGCCCGGCACGGCCACGTGACCGAGAGCCGGGGCGGGCAGAGGCGTGTCCCGCTCCGCCCCGCGCGCAGGCGCGCTGTACAGGCGCTGAAATTCAAATTTGAACGGCCGCAGGAGGCCGAATCTGATACTGGAGGCTGAGGGGTAGAGGCGAGTAGTTTGGGAGAGTCCTCCCCGCCCCGGCCTTCTGGTTTTCTCCAAGTGACACACTGAACCGAAACTCACTTCTTTTCTTTTTCTGAATTTGAACCACCGTTTCCGTCGTCTTGCAATCGACACGCGAAGTCCGGGGCGATGGACCCGTTTACCGAGGTGAGAAAACTTGCGGGCGCAGCCTGCCATTGCCACTGTCGGCCCCTACCCTAACCTTTCCCACCTTCCGTCGACCTCTGGGCCCACCGGGCGGAGGGCGCGTGCGCGCGCCTGCGCAGCGTGTGGGTGCGGGGGGTCCGCCTGGGAGAGCCGTAGGGGAGAAGGGGGTGGGGGGAGGACGCAGCCGGCTCCGCGGCTGCGGTGGGTCCGCTGCTTACGTATTGCGGTCCTGCAGTGGGAGCTCAGGGAGGAAAGTTTTGAGTCTGTCCTAAAGGGCGGTAGCGAAAAGCCTGCTGTCAGCCCCGATTACTGTAACGCCCCTCTGTAGTGGAGCCCTGTCCTTTCCGAGGGGGAGGTTGGGGCCTGGCGGAACTGATCCTGCTGGAAGTGAAAGCGGGGATAAGGGGTAGGGTGGAGTCGGGTGCTTGAATGACTCAGTGCTGTGTGCAGCCGCCGCCTGCAAATGGAATGTGATTTGCGGGGTTCATGCGGCCCGCAGAATGCTATGCATTTAAAAGATGCTGTTAACGAAATGACAGCAAAACGTTAAAATAAGCCAATACCCGAAACCATTGCATCCGTTCCTACAGAGTCAATGGTTTCTTCAGATTTGATTACTCAGTTAAGTAGGGAAGAAGTTTCATCCCCGGGATTGACACTTGAATGGAAAGGAAACAGTGCTAGCCGAATATATACAAACAAAATTAAAAGCCGACAATTTAAAGAAGCAGAGTAAAGAAATAGTAAACCTCTTTGTGTGTGTTTATGGAGCATAACATTACAGCAATGCTTGTCTTTTGTCCTTTGGAAATTGAATGTGGATTAATTGCGTCATTGTGTCAATTATTTCTCTATCCTTGGGCAGTCTTGTTGAGAATGTACATGGACATACTCAGGAGTTTTCGTGTTGTCAGTTGTCCACTTCCTTTTCTTCCAGGACAGTTCCTGTTTCTTTAGGTTGTTGTGCAAGTTTCAAACTGTTATTTCTTGAGTTGTTGCAAAGTGGGCCTAAAAATGTCTCTACACTAGATTCAAAAACTTAAATGCTATGGAGACTTTCCTCCCTGAGCTCCCACTGCAGGACCGCAATACGTTTCTACTCTTTTTTGGGAGATGTAGTTACAATTCCATAAGTTTAAGATGCTAAAAGTTTCAGCAGTTACAGTTTACTTGTATTCAAACATAAGACTATTTATTTTTGTTTCAAATTCTCAATCTTTTAGGGGAAAACATTAATTTGTTAACCTTACTTAAGGATTCTGACAGAAAACCCAGAACACATTTTTGTATTAGCTTTAAGGAATAGGGGTGATCGTGCACCAAATATTTTACACATACTTTGAAGTTAAAAAGGATATTTCATGTTACTAAGCTAGGATAAGAGTCCTTAAAACATTAGCCCTATGTGTCCCAAATGTTCTTTTTATTCTCCTAAGTAGCTGACAGGAACAAAGCATTTTGAAAGTTGGCTGAAAATTGTATTTCATTTTACTTGAAAATACCATTCCGAAGCTAGTACAAATCTCAGCTGAAAGAAACTTTTGTTTGAAAGAAAGCTTTCGCTTTACAGTGTGCTCAGAAACATGTACGGTTTACATTATAAAAAGTTAGATCGGTTGCAGTTGGAATAAACGGCTTTGACATCTTTTCCTTAATTGGTAATGAGTGATCTGTTTGAATTGGTTCCAATGACCAGGTGCTTAATTATAGCATTCATAACATTTTTGCACACGGAAGTGGACTGGTACAGTTCTTTGTCTTAAAGGACTGAAAATAAAGTGATTTTCTCAACCAGAGTTCCTTATCAGAACCACAGAAAATGATTTGAGAGACTATTTTGTTAATTTTCCCAGAGGTGATTCATAACCATGCCATCCTACAAGCATAGCAGAGATGTTAATTCATTACATTAATGTCAGGGCATTAGGGCTAATTCTCTTGGTAACTCCAGTTGAGAAAGCTACAACCATCCTACACTCTCTTCCTCAAACGAGGCTGTTGTGCATTGCTTCTCCTCCTGCTGACACTGGTGTTTTCTGGCACACTCTTCTCTCCCTGCCCCTGCTGCTTGGCAAACTGATTTAACCACCAGCTCACACTCTGATTTCCCTTCCTCAGAGGGCGGATCACCTTTCACAGTGCTCCTCTCACTTGCATTTACTTGTTGAATATACTTTCTGCCAGATTGTCAGCTTTATGAATGCAGGCCTGTTCTTTCGTATTCAGAGAGATGTTTCCCTAACATCAAGCACATCCAATAACATTCTGCTGAAATAATAAAGAAAAGAGCCATTTGGTGCAAATTACTTTACAAACAAATAATTATATACAACAGTAACTGTTAGAACATTTTTGCCATGTTCTTTCCTTTATTGTAGAAAATTTCAAATTCTCAAGTATAACAACTCCTCATGGACTCATCACCCAGCAACAACATGTGGCCATATTGTTTCACTGTATTCCCCTCCAATCCCTCCCACTGAATTATTTGGAAGCAAATTGTAGAGATCATATAATTTCAGTATTTATCATTAAGCACTTGAAAAAAATCATAGTGCTGTTATCACACCTAAGAATTTAAGAGCAATTTCTTAATATCATCAAATATTCTGTCAATGTTCAGATTTCCTTAAGTGTCTCATGGTTTTGCAATTTGTTTGAATAAGGATCTAGACAAGGTCCACAGGGCAGTGTCTTTCTATATTCTTCCTGGACCAACCAGAAATAAAAAAGCCATCTTGATTCATGGACAAACAAGCAAGTTAAGGCAGATGTTTATTATTATGATCAGCTGATAACATTTAAAAAGTTATGTTAATATGAAGTTAGTTCTCCTGACAAAAAGTTCTTAAAAAGAACAATTGGATTTAGTCAAAAAACAGTTTGGTGTGAAGCCCAATGCAGGGCTTGAACTCATGACCTTGAACTGAGATCAAGAGTCTGATGCTTAACGGACTGAGCCATTTAAAAGACAGTTTATAGCAAACTGATTAAGAGCCCAAACTCTGGAGCCTGATTTTTGAATCTTGCCTTGCCATTTCTTTCTTTTTATTTTTAATCTTTTTTAAAGATTTTATTTATTTGAGAGAGAGAGTCTGAGACTGAGAATGTCATAGGGCACCCCAGAGCTAGGTGTGCCTTAAGTCAGAGCTTTCTGTGTAGGATCCTTAAAAAAGCCACAATTAAAATAGTCTGTAAAACATCTTCTCTTGTGCAATAAATAAACATGCTGTTATTGTTTTGAATGGAGTTTCTCTTATTTTTGAGAATTAAATGAAACTCTCTGTATTGACCTGGGAAAGAATGCTGCTAGAGCATATTGAAAATAATAATTTATATTGAGTGTACTTTGTTTAAGAAGGTAGGGAAATCAGTAATACCTCGTAGAAAGATTTCTATCAGAAATGATTTCAGGTGTGTATGTGGCAGAAATTGCTTAAGGACTAAAGCTTCATTTATTTTAGATTCATCCATGTGGAATGTCTTATTTCCCAGTTACGTTATTGTAGTTTTTTTTTATGCCTCTATTATTTAAAGAAGGAGGTGTGATATTTGAAGGAATGTACCTTATAAAGAACCCTTGAATTCCTGATGCATTTTTGTAGAGACTTAGATTTATTGAACTGTTGAGTTTATGTTCCTTAGATATATAATTTCTTTTAAATTAATCTTTAGTTCTTATTTTATAGACTAGGGAACTTTTGCTTATCTGTTTCAATTTTTTTTTAAATTTTGAAATCTTTGAATCTAATATAGACAATAGAGTACTTGTGTATGTTTGAATGGCAAAGCCACATTCTTTTGTAACCGACCTCTTGCTCATAGTAACTGAAGATACACTGACTCACAAGTATTCTAACTGACCAGAATGGAATGTGGGCATGTCCATGAATGAATAAAATTAGTCTAGTTGTGTATCTGGGGAGTGATATATTTTATCATGGGGAAATTAGATATATATGAATTTATGTATCACTTTTGAGTTTGAAGACTTTATTTAAAGGTTGAAGGTCTTGTGTCTTGGGAGGCATTTGGTTCATAAATTAACTCTTTCAGTGACATGGCATTTAGATTTAGCCTCACTTCTTATAGTGAGGAAATCATTCCTAAGAAAATTGGAGAGTTGTACCTTCCAAATTTAGTTCATGTTTCTTTTGCATACTCAGAGGAATTTTAAAGAATAATTATTCTATTTTAATTAAGGAAATTAAAAAAGTCAAATGGGAGTGCAATTCCTTAGTCTTCACTAATACTGTATCTGTGTGTGCAGGGCAAAGAAACTCCAACCAATAATTTGCATGCCTCCTTTAGTTGTGTACTTTTGAAAGAAAAAGAATTGTTTTACAGGGTTTTGTGTTTGTTCTACTACGCTTATTTGAATAGAAGCATTAGTTGATTCAGGGTAAGAACAGAGTAGTCATGAGTTTATGGAATGGTTAAGATACCAACTTAAAATCATTTTAGTATATATTGATATTGAGTTAAATAAAACATGGGATTTTTTTTAGTGGTTTTTTTCTTGTCATCTTAGGAAATGTCATGTTTTCAAAGGACTAAATATGTGTTATCTCTTGCTATTTACCATTATACCAAATCTTAGTGGCTGTATTAGTTTTGTTGCTATAACAAATTACCACACTCTTAGTGGTTTAAAAATCACAGATATTTATTACCTTCTGAAGGTCATAAGGCTGGTGGATTTTACTGGATTAAGATCAAGGTGTTGGCAGGATTGTGTTCCTTCTGAAGGCTCTAGAGGAGACTGTTTCCTCACCTTTTCTAGCTTTTGGAGGCCGCCTGCATTTTTTGACATGTGGCCCCTTCCTCCATCTTCAGAGCCACCAATCCCATCACTCCAAGCTCTGCTTCTGTTGTCACATCTCTGACCTTCCTGACTCTTTTTGTCTCATAAGGACAATTGTGATTACATTGGGCCCACCCAGATAATCCAGGATAATCTTTCCATCTCAAGACCCTTAATCACATCAGCAAAGTCCCTTTTGCCCAGTAAAGTAACAGATTCACAGGTTGACGGGATTAGGAAATGAACATCTTTGGGAGACTATTATTGTCGCCACCAAAGTGCTTAAAACAACCACCGCATTATTTCTCATGATTCAGTGGCTTGGCAATCTGTGTTGGGCTCACCCGAGGCTGTGTTTCCAGTGGTGTCCCCTGGGGTCATGCTGGAGGCTGCAGGGATCTGACAAATGATCTGGGACTGGATGGTCACAAGTCTGGTGGTTGATGCTAGCTCTCAGCTGGGCCAGGTGTCTCTAGCACACTTGACCTGGGCTTCTACACCTGGTGGCAGTGTTCCAAGAGAATGAGAAGAGAAACTGTTAAGACCTTTGAGGCCCAGGGTCGAAAGTCACACAGTATCACCTCTGCCTCATTCTGTCGGTCAAGGTAAATCATAAGGCCAGCCCAATGCAAGGCTGTGAAAATAGATTCTACCTTTGGATGGAAGCAGAAAAAACTTCTGGCCATTTTAAATCTCATACAACCAACTTTACACATTTTATTCTTGTTGCATCTGTAGTAGTTTTGACTTTGGGGTGCTTATTTGGTAAATTTTGACTTAAATTACATAGGATTTCACTTTTGAAATGTATTTGTTACCCTACCTGGCAACTGGTGATTTTAGAAGGTACCTCAGGTTTTGTGAACTTTTGACTAGACTTGTGTTTTAATGCCGCTGTGTTACATATGTAGAAACTGCTGGAACGAACCCGTGCCAGGCGAGAGAACCTCCAGAGAAAGATGGCCGAGAGGCCCGCGGCAGCTGCAAGGTCTGTGACTCACGCCAAGAGGGCCAGAGAGCCGCTTTCAGAAGCAAGTAACCAACAACCCTTACCTGGTAGTGAAGGTAAAAGACTTTGTGGGGGAAAAACAAAATTTGCATCTTTTAAAGGAGATAAGCCCCAAACATTTTACTGTGTGTGTAGAAAGACCCAGGTCTTTGGGAGACAAATGTAGTAATAGCCTCTGGGGGAAAGATCAGCCTTCTGTTCTAGTTCAGGCTGATTGTATTAGGCCTAGACCTACCAGACCAGAGCAGAATATCTAATAAATACTTCAAATTAATTGCTCGAACTTCATTTTTCTCAACCCAAAGACATCCTTAAAACCCCCAAGGGGAGAAAAGTAAAGGAGCAGAGGAACAGTGCCCAGTGGTGGTGTGGAGTTTATCTACCCCAACAGTGCCGGAACAGCTGACCACCAAGTTTTCAGTTGGTCTCTGGCATGAGCAGGGTAACGAAAGGCAGACCTGCTTGCAGATGCTTGAAATTTAATGAGCCTTTTCATCCTCTCTTGAACCAGCTCTCTAGAGCTAGGCTCAAGGTATAGGCGGTTAATCTAAGAACTGGTGAATTAGACAAAAATAAATAAATATACACAAACAAACCTAAACTCACCTAGAAACTTATCTTATTCTTTCGTAAATCCTGGCATCCCTAGCCTGTATCAGTAAGTTGCCACCTTAATCTTTTCCTGGAGTGTGGAAGAGTCTGGAGATTATAATTTTCCTTAGCATAGATTTAAAAATGCATATAGAAAGAGAGCATCACAGAAGGTAAAATCAGTATTACAAAAGTGATGAGGGCATGGAGCGGGCTCACGATTATTTTGTAAGCTAACTAGAGAATGGGAATTTATTTTCATGTATTTATACATTTTGAAGAGAGGGAATACCATATACATCACATATATATGTGGTATATATATTACATGTACATGGCATATATATATTATACATATGTGGTATATATATCAGAGATACATGGCATATATATTGCATATGTGGTATATATATTATATACATATGGTATTTGGTCAGGAAAATAGAGGCTTAGATCCAGTTCAGAATCTTTTCCTGTTTTTGTTGTGACACAGGTTTATACAATGAAATGTTGATTACTGTGTACTTTAAAACTAGTGCTTGCAGCTATGTTTTGATTTTGCAGTGGAAATATTTACTGTTTTATATGAGAACTATAAACTTAAAGAATTCTGTATTTCCAGATGGTGATGCATGTTAAAATTGGAATACTTTCAAAAACTTATTAGATGAGTTAATAGAAAAGAGATCTATAAGTGAGTTACAGAAGATGAGAAAGTTTCATAATGTCTATTTGATTAGATTGATGTCTATGAGGGCAATCATGGCTCCCACTTAACAGAACTTTGGGTACTGCCAGAGCGAGAACACTGGGTCAGACCACCAGGGAAACTGGCCTCATGTAATTTACATTCCTATATCCTAAAATGTTAATTTCCCAGGAGATATATTAAAATTCATTCTTGGGTAGAAATAATATACCTTATGTTTGGGTAGCTCCTTTTTATTTTAGGACTTTTTAATTTATCTTATAGGTGTCCATGGCAGTTTGAAATGTGAAATGTTGGGGCGCCTGGGTGGCTCAGTCGGTTAAGCGTCTGCCTTAGGCTCGGGTCATGATCCCAGGGTCCTGGGATCGAGCCCCGTGTCGGGCTCTCTGCTCAGCAGCGAGTCTGCTTCTCCCTCTGCCTCTGTGATCACTTTCACTCTCTCTCAAATAAATAAATAAAATCTTAAAAAAAAAAAGTGAAATGTGATGAAAATATGAAAACATTTGTGCCAATGGCTTTGCACATGGTTGGTATTGCACATGTGCACATGGTTGCACATGGCTTGGTATTAACCAGATAATTCCGTGACTGTTTTGGTTCCCTGCCTTTCCTAAACCTCAAGCCAGGTTCTCTTCTAACCTTGCTTATTATTGTTCATAAAAGATTGTTTTAAAAAGAGAAAGCCTGTTTCTACCCTTAGCTCTGTTATTTTAGGCAGGTAATGTAATTGCTCTGGGCTTGGTTTTCCTTACCTAAAAATGCGGTGATTGGGCTGTGTGATCTTCAAAATCACTCAAAGCATTTGTTCTATGTGTACGCACTTTTTATTTCCTAGTGTCTTAAGACTACATAAAGTATTAGGCCTATATCTTGAGCATATTATTTGAATATCTTCTCATTTGGGTGTTTTAAACCATAAATTATATGTTTGCTTAAAAAGAAATCTCTCATCAGATTCCTAAGTTACTGAAGGTAGAATTTTACATATTTCTTGTTATAAGGAAAATCATTTAAAGCGAATAGAGAAGCATCATGTTTTAATAATTTGTTAAGTACCTACTGCTAGTTTTTCAGGCTATGAGAAATTACGGAATTTTGAACTTTTTTTGTGTGTGGGGGGGTGTCTTTTTTAATCTAGAGAAATCTGGTACAAAACCATCACCATCCAAAAAGCACTGCTCTGACAACACCGAAGTAGAAGTTTCTGACTTGGAAAATGAAACACCGGCTGCGTCAGCTTCGGCCAAACGCCGTCCTCCAAGTCCTCCGCCTCCTCAGGCGCAGCCGCAAGCACCTGCTCCCGCCAGCGATGCGGAGGCTGTCCCGGCACCCGTGCCAGGCGTGAGGCGAGGGCTCGGCTCAAGACTGGAAGCCGCTGCGGGCTCCTCCGTGAAAACACGAATGCAAAAGCTGGCGGAGCAGCGGCGCCACTGGGATAATAATGATCTGACAGGTATGGATAACCTGTTTCAATAAGATTCAGCTAGGTAGGTTGAAAATTTGATATATCAGTTAACACACGAAAGATCGATGCTTCTGTTGTATCTGTCTCCTCAGTATCCATCACTTACAGTGTGTTTATCAGTTGGTTGTGTTCTCATTGAAGTAGATGCTGCTGAGGTTCTTAGACTAGTTCACAAAAGCTTGGTCTCATAACCATAGCTCTTACTGGCAATAAAAGACAATAGAGAACAAACTATACCCTCAGCATTATTAGCATTGCTGATCTTCAGCTCTATATTCAAGAAATCCTATTTCGTGGATTAACTAAATAAATTTGAGTGGCTAAGGTATGCAATGCTATTTGATAGAGGGGAGAGAAAACCTAAGCACTTACTGAACACCTACAACACATGTTATGCTAAGGTGCTGGGAACCAATGAAGTGACCTGATGCTTGCCTCCCATGGGCTCATGCTCAGATGGAGAGTCTAAAAGCAAATCAGCAGTCATGCAGCAGGGTTATGTGTTCTGTGATCAATTTTGTCTTCTATCTTGTTACCAAAAAAGCCTTAAGATGACTTACAAAAACAACTATATTACAAAACAAGAAAAATAAGGGAATTCTAGGGTGAAGAGAAGGAAGAACAAAGTAAAATACAGGTGTTAAGGTCCACCTCACTTGCCAGAGTTATGAATTTGCTAGCAGCCAAGGTAAGGAGGAGAAACACTGTCACTTATATGACTATTTATAAGATTAAAGCAGAACCATGGCTGGAACTAAGACCCAAGAGAACTTTCCTCCCTGGATCTTCAAAGATGACTTTGTAGAAGGTAGTTAATGTGTAAGGTTACTCAAGGTAGTAGGCAGGTGGCCTGTCTCCAAGCTCAGTTCAGTGAACACAGTTCCAAAGAGAGCCAACATAGTACAGGTGGACAGCTCAGTGGCAACTGGGCCTTACCCAAGGCAGTGTTCCTCAAGCTTTGGCTTTCAGCCTGGCTCCTGTGTAACAGAAACATTTGGACCATTGGATTAGAATCTCAGGAGTGTGGTGGAGCCCTGGGGTGTGCTTTTATCTTTTTTTTTTTTTTTTTTAAATCTCTGTATGTTACTCTGATGCATAGCCAGAATTGAGACTAAGTGATCTGAAGAAATGGATGGACTACATAGATTTTAGGCAGTCTTTCATAAATGTCAATTCTTTGGTCTAAAATTTTGATAAGTATTGGACAGCAGAGCATTTAAGATTACCCTTTTTGGCAGTGCTGGTAATTTCAAATACTGTGTAAAGCAAATTCAATTTCAAGAGCAAATACTGTGTAAAGTGCTAAGGCATTCTAAATATCTTTTGTTCTAATATAGTATAGAATTTTTTTTTTTTTTTTAAAGATTTTATTTATTTGACAGAGAGAGACACAGTGAGAGAGGGAACACAAGCAGGGGGAGTGGGAGAAGGAGAAGCAGGCTTCCCGCGGAGCAGGGAGCCCGATGCGGGGCTCGATCCCAGGACGCTGGGATCATGACCTGAGCCGAAGGCAGACGCTTAACGACTGAGCCACCCAGGCGCCCCTCTAATATAGTATAGAATTTAATTCTTATAAAAATCTTAGGACATACATACCACTTTTTTGTTCACGTTATAGAAGAGGAAACTGGGTTCCAAGAAGCTAAGACACCTGACCAGAATCAGCAGCTAAAATTCCAACCTCAGTTGTTTGATTCTAGGGCTCAACTCTTGCCTGCTGTGACCTACCTGATGCTCTCGGGTACGGAACGATGCAGATATTCCATGTTGTCTATTATACCTAGTATCCCTATTTAACTCTTTTTCTGAAAACATTTCCAGATGATATACCCTATTATACCATGTTGTCTATTATACCTAGTGATTTTAGGAGTGGGCAGGGCTAACCGTGCTTCTTTACAATGCCTGAGGAGGCTAATTGGTAAATGTGCCTAAATACAAGGATGTCTCATTTCTCTTTGGTAAGAAATCTCTATGGGAAGTAGAAAGAGGGTTGTGATTTCATGCATGGCCAGAAGAACAGCCAAGGCCATAAACATTCTAGGGCAGAAAGCATTTCCGCAGGGATTTTAAACATTTTGAAAGTAAATGTTAACAAATGCTTACCTCAGCCTTGAAAATAAGTCTCATTAAGGCATCATAGCCTGTCTAATTTTAAGCATTGAAACTTGAAAATAAAATGTTTGTGATGAATGATTTAGTGGATGCTCTCCAGGACTGTGGGTATAAACCAGTTAAATGAGGGATTATACTAAAATGTAACTTAACTGAAGCTTCTTTTCTGATAGAGAATAGTTAGAAGAGCTAGAGGTCTGTTAAGCCCATTCCTAAAACATGATAATAAAACTGTTATCTGCTTAGAGGACAGGGCTTATTCTTAGGAACACGACAGAGGTATGCAAAAGGGCAGGGATGGTGGTAGTCAGGGTAGCTTTTCTAGAGGAAGCAGAGGCAATCAACCTGGACATTGAGGGACTGCTGGCTTCAGACAGTGGAGGAGGTAGTAACAGAATGCATAAAAAGCACAGAGGTACCGTAAACATAGCGCGGACACAAAGAGTAGGTATTTTCTGGTGGAAAAGCAAGAGGTAAGTTTGGAGAAAGCAGCAGGGTCCAGAGCATGTGGAATTTAACCAGGAGGTGATGGGGAGGTACTGGGAGAGCTTAAGTAGGCAAATGTTGTAGAGACATCAGATTTGAGAATCAGAATTGAGAAGGGATTGAACAGGGCAGAGACTCGAGCAGGAGCAGGAAGACCAGTTAGAAGGTTAATGTTATAATCCGGGTGCGGAATGATGAAGGCCGGTGGGAGTGAAGAGCAGAGGCGGGATCTGTAAGATTTAGGAGGGAGAATCTCTGGGTTAGGTGTCTGGGTGGTGGAGGAGGAGAAGGAGAAGGAGGCCATGATGAGGAGGAACATGTTTGGGGCAGTTTCAGAGTCCCATCTGTTATTTGGGGTGCCTGGGGGATAACTGAATGGAGGTGGTTGCTGGGTAGAAGGACCCCATGGAGGATATGGCCCAAGGGCAGAACAGGTAGAGGATGTCGTCACAGGTGGAAACACAAAGCCTGCAGAGTGTGTCCTGGCCTCTAGTGACAGTAGCAAAAGCAACCCCAGGGCAGCGGTGTAGGCAGAGGCGGGTTCAAGTGGGTCGAGTGGTGAGAGAATGTTGTGCAGGGCAAGAGGGACGGTAGCTAAAAAGGGGTGTATGTTGATGAGAGGGTGTTTGTTTTAGCTCTAAGATGAGACAGAGCTAGAGACAGATGAGCATATTTATGTGTAGAGAAAAAAGAGGTTTTGGAGGGATAGAATTGAGAATTCAGGCAGAAGTATAAGGCTTGGACAGTAGGAGGGATACCTCTTCCATTGACTGAATTTGTGGAGTAGAAGGTGCTGTGAATTTTGACTTCCCTCTATGTGCTTTATGCCTACAGGCCTTCGTAAGTTAAGTATTACTATTCGAGATCTATCTCCACACGAAGTAGCTACGGGAAAACATTTTTGTCTAACCCTGTGCTATCCAATACTGTAGACACTAGCCATATATAGCTTTTAAGATTTAAATTAATTGAAAGGAATTGAAATGACGTTTCTTAGTTGCCTAGCCACATTTCAAGTGCTCATGAGCCACATGTGGCTAGTGGTTACTGTCCTGGATAGCATGGATATAGAACATGTCCATCAGTGCAGGAAGTTCTATTGTATAGCACTGGTCTTCTCCATTTTAAAACAAAACATGCCTGTGGAATATGTAATCTTAAATTGTGCAGTGTTGTAACATCATGAATTCTAAATTAATTCTAAAATTATGACCTAAGCATTCATAATCCATTAAAAATTGGAAAAAATAGGTGTAAGAAGTTTGTGCGTTTTTTTTTTTTCTAATTTGGATCAAGTATCATCTGTTTTGAAAAGATATTGTCAAATTTAAGCAGCTTGGTAGTTTCATGCATTCGAGAGCTTTTTTTATTAGTTCTTAAACCTACCAACTTCTTTTAAAAGTTCTGAGTGGAGCCATCTTGGTATTACACATATGCATTACTCTTGAACACAGGTTTTAACTCTTTTTCTGAAAACATTTCCAGATGATATACCCGAAAGCTCACCCATCTCACCAATGCCGTCAGAGGAAAGGGCTACCTCCCCTCCCAAACCAGCCCTCTCAGATGCCTCGGCAACTCCAGTTGGTAGAAGGGGCCGTCTGGCCAACCTTGCTGCAACTATCTGCTCGTGGGAAGATGATGTAAATTACTCATCTGCAAAGCAAAACAGTGCACAAGAACAGCCTGGTACCACTTGTTTATCCAAGTTTTCCTCTGCAAGTGGAGCATCTGCTAGGATCAATAGCAGCAGTGTTAAGCAGGAAGCTACATGCTGTTCCCAAAGGGATGGCGAGGCCTCTCTGAATAAAGCTCCATCCTCGAGTGCTGTGGGTGTATCTTTGAATAATGCTGCAATCTCCAGCTCTGTGGTAAGCAATGCAGTATTGGTCTTTGGAAATCTTTCTGTTTTCCTTATGAGTAGTAATGTATATGTATGTGTAGTATTTTATAACCTATAAGTGGTGTGTTTATATGTATTTTTAGAAATTGGTGTCATAGAAAGTAAAAGTCATAAATTTGGTAGCCTATCCTAAGATAAATTAGTAGTTGACAAGTAAATTATACTAATTTCATACAATTTCAAGATGTATAATGGAATGATGGCATCAGGGAGAGCACTGAACATCACTTTCCCTGTAGAGTGCTTTATGTATGTGTATAAATATAAGATGTAGAATTTCTCTGAAAAGACATGTAATAAACTAGTAGCTAAAGTTGCCTTCAAAAGGCAAATTGCTGAACAGGATTTTTAAGGGTGGTTATGATAATTTTACCATATATCCTTTTGAAATGTTTGAAAGTTTTACCTTGTACATGAATTATGTCATCAACTTTCAAAACCAATCTTAAAAAAAAAAAAAAAAAAGGAAGGTATTATGTTTCTGCGCATTGTTTTTAAATGTGAAGCCAGGTTTTGGAATTAGATAGACCTGTATTCAATTCTAGCTCTGCCACATAATTAAAAATGTAGCTTTGGACAAGTTACTTACTCTTGCAAAACCTTATTTTCCCATCTGTAAAATGGGAAAGAAGGGGTTATTGGGAGGATTAAATGAGATAATGTGCATGAAACCTTTAGCAAAGTGCTTGGCACATAGCACTTAATAATATGTTATAATTAGCCATCAAGTACATGATATGATTTTGTTAAATTAATATTGACTTAATTAAAATACAAAAAATATGCAATGTGGTCTCATACAGTTAAAATTTATAAAGGTGCTAGTTAGATAATCTGAAAGGAATTGTTATTTAAAATAGGGAGTGACTCTACCCCTTATATGAAATTACTCCTCAATGTATTATACACGCTAAACTACATAATTTGAATAATAGCATTTTCTTTTTTAAGATTTTATTTATTTATTTGAGGGAGAGAGAGAGAGAGCACAAGTGGGGGAGGAATAGAGGCAGAGGCTGAGGGAAAAGCAGACTCCCCGCTGAGCAGGGAGCCCAATGCGTTATTTATTTGAGGGAGAGAGAGAGAGAGAGAGAGCACAAGTGGGGGAGGAATAGAGGCAGAGGCTGAGGGAAAAGCAGACTCCCCGCTGAGCAGGGAGCCCAATGCGGGGCTCGATCCCAGGGCCCTGAGAGCATGACCTGAGCTGAAGGCAGACACTTAACTGACTGAGCCATCCAGGCGCCCCTAAATAATAACATTTTCTAAGTTGACTTTTTATCAAACCTTTCAAATTGGTTTGATCAATTAGAGAAAAAGAAATTTTTTTTCATAAGTTTACATAAAGGCTACTACGCAAATAGAATTAAACTTGTTTTGTTAGAAGACTACTGTTAGATATCATGAATATTGTTATTTACCCTAAGTGTTATCGTGTTTCAGAAAGCTGCTTCTTCCCCAGTGAAATCTTCTACTATATCCATTACTGATGCTAAAAATTGTGAGGGACAAAATCCTGAGCTACTTCAGAAAACTCCTGTAAGTCCCCTGAAAACAGAGGTATCGAAACCAATTGAGAAGTCAACTGTGTCCCAGACAGTTCATCCCAAAGAAGAATTAAATAGAGAAATTTGTCGGCAGTCTCAATCTAAAGACAAATCTGCAACATCAGGTTATGTATCTTTTAAAAAATCTAGTTAGTGCTGACTATTTTCAGGGTGTCTGTTCTCAGCATTTTAAATATCCAGTTGTGAATTGTACAGTGTTGGTTTGCCATGGCAAGTGCCTGAATGTATAAGATGAGACTTCTTCAAATTTAGCTTTAATTTATTGAATGAATATTCATTAGTGGGGACTTTGCCCATTTACTGGTCAAGGTACATAACTTGTTACACTTTAACAGTTTAAACATGGGTTTTTTCTAGAATGACCATGGTAGATACTTTCTTCTATACTTTTCGATGGAGACAGAGCATATACAACTGGAAATCACATTTTAAGGGCATAATGGAGAAACATTCTTGTAACCAAGTATGCAGAGCAATGCTTTTCAAACTTCAATATGAAGGCACCCCTAATAACAAAGGAAAGTGAATGTGTATACAAATGATTCCATTCCCAATTATATTTGTATATGTGTATATTGTGTGTGAGTATAGACATGTGAAAGTTAGAAATTACTCCCTGTAGTAAATTGATGCTCCTGGAAATCTGTATTCATTTTGTGAGGATTTACACCTTCTGGCATACCCTCACATGCTGTTGGTTGAGAAACATGGGATTAAAAAATATGGTTCAAATATACAGAGATATAGTTCACTTTGAACTATATTCTGTTTTCAATAGAATTGCTTTTGGAAGGACTTTTAATTCAAAATTTTAACTTCTTAAAAATATAATCTCTCTGAATACTGTAGTTCCTCATAAGAGAGAAGTAGACAGAGAGATGAGAGTGGGAATCCATTAGTTCTGGGCTAGGAAGCCAGCAGTCAGTTTCCAGATGAGGCGAAATGAGAAATGAGCTGGAAACAATTGCAGAATCCCCACATGGACTAGGACTAGTTACTCTCAATTTTCCAAAGACTTAGGGCATAGATAAAGAAGCCTTTTTTTTTCTTTTTTTTTTTTTATTCTTGGCTATTGGCTATGCCCAGTAAATGTTATCAGGGCCTCAGAGGTATTTAATTTATATGTTTCTTTGTATTCTTAATGCATTCCAGTTTGAAATATGGTATGAAGTGACATGTGGCGTCTTCAAACTATGCCTGTGGGTCAAATTGTGCCCTTTACCTGTTTTTGCAAATAAAGTTTTATTGGAACACAGCCATGCCCATTTATTTACACGTTGTCTATGGCTGCTTTCATGCTTCAATGCAGAGTTGAGTAATTATGACAGTGGTCACATGGCCTGCAAAGCCCAAAATATTTACTCTCTGGCCTTTTGTAGGAAAATGCTGATTTCTGATAGATATAAACCTCTTTTACTATAATAGTACAATGCTATCATCCCATTTGTTCTACTTGAAGTGTACCTCATACTATTTCAAATGAATACTGTTTTAAGACTTTGTAGAACCAAGATATCCCTTGATAAAGTCAATAATCTGTAATTTTTCTTTTGAGAGAGAAAAAGGATTTAATCCTTGGATTTTATATTGGGCTTCCTAAAAACAAGATAAAATAAATTGGGCTGTAGAAATATAAGTAGTTGGGTTATCATGGCTAGAATACTTTGGTGATTAGGGAATACTGTTAATAATACACATACAGTCAATTTCCAGTCATTTAGGTTCTGCTTATTTAGTTGAAGGGTTTTCTAATTTCCACTGTCCTCTCACGCTATCTTTTAAAAATTCCTCCTCTTCTTTCTTTAAAGAACTAAATCCAATAAATGAATTTTAAGACATGGAATTAAATAGAATAATATGGTAAATTTTTTTTTAAAAGCTGTTTTCATACTGTTTACTTTCTGAATGAGTAGTTTAAGTGGAATCAAAGCATTTTAGAGCCATGCTGGATTTTAGAACTTTTTCAATACAAATTATAATTGCTACTTATTCTAAATAGCCTCCAAAATGTGTGTGCTTTCTGTAGGGGGAGCAGGAATTAAGCCTTTCCTGGAACGCTTTGGAGAACGTTGTCAAGAACATAGCAAACAAAGTCCTGCTCGGAGCACACCCCATAGGACCCCCGTTATCACTCCAAATACAAGGGCCATCCAAGAAAGATTATTCAAGCAAAACACATCTTCATCTACTACTCATTTAGCACAACAGCTCAAGCAGGTCTGGCTTACTGCTTTTAACATTATTCATTACATGGTCTCGGCATAGAATCTAGAAATCAAATCGTGAATTCCAATACCAGTCTTTTTGACAGAGATAAATAGCATCTTGGTTCCCTGTATCACTTATTTCAAATCAAAAATACTGTCTTGTGTTCCATGCATATCATGAATTTTTTAATCTTAAGACTGAAGACAAGCAAAATTTAGTAGTATCTGAATATTATTCTTAAACATACTATTGGCTCTTGTATAAGATAGCGCTTTTGGTGGTTTTAGGAACGTGAGAAAGAACTAGCATGTCTTCGTGGCCGATTTGACAAGGGCAATTTATGGAGTGCAGAAAAAGGTGAAACCTCAAGAAGCAAACAACTAGAAACCAAACAGGTAGTGTAAACAAGAAAAATGAGAGTGAACCCCATGTAGTGCTGGGGTCTAACTTGTGGTCCTGCCTTGTCAAACAGTTTTTTATCCTGTTCCTACTAACTGCCATTTCCTATTCATAAACCCCTTCAATGTTCATACCGACTCTGCTTTTTCTCTTGTGATACTTTCTTTTTAACGTATTCAGTAATGACCTACTTAAAATCAAAATTTTAAAACGTGTTCTCATTATTCAATTGATTTCATATTTCTTTTAATATTCTAGTTAGTTGCTAGTTCTAAAATGTTTCTCAGAATCTACTTTTTTGATTAATGATGGTAGACTCTCCCTAGATGCCACTCCATAATCCTTTCAGATCATCAAATATGTCCCAGATTTCTCTTTATTCCTCTATTACTTACTGTCAAATTGCATTAATCAGCCTTCAACAAAGTCCCTACTTGTAAACTACTTTGTTTCATTTACATGCCTACTATGTACAAAATACTGTATTAGGATATACTTTTAAGCTAAAAATAATAGAATTATATTTAAAGTGGGTACCAGTAGAAATAGAAAAATACATTTAACCAGTATTCTCTGAGAAAGACCTATTTAATTGATTTTGGTTTTTATCAGTTCTCTTGCTTAACAAATTGTGTTTTCCAGGGTTCTGACCTAACCCTGTTTTCTTCTCATTTGCCCTGGGACATCTCTTCTCTGTCATCACAGAAATGGTAATGTGCTTGACTGTGCAGTGTTCACCTCTCTCCTGAACTCCAGGCCTGGTTGGCTGGTAGAGCTCTCTGCACTTAGCAGTAGTATATTCTCCATGTTTCCTCTGTCTTCACCTAGGGCTTCATTCTATACCTCACCATCTAAAACAGTCTGGGAGTTCTTCCTTGCCTCCTTCCTCTTATTACTGCGTCTTCCCCTAGCACACACACATGAACACATACACAGCCAATACACCTCAAGCTGCCTGTCCTCTCTGTTTTCCTCCACCATTACCTTAATCACTTCCAGAGCTTTGTATTGAAAACCTTGCTTCTAGTCTGGCTACTCTCCTGTCCATCTTACCCACTGCTGCCAGAGAAGTATTTTTAAAAGGCAGAGATCTGTGTATTCACTTGCTTAAAGTCCTTAGAAAGCTTTCCATAGCCAGCATCAGAAAACAGTCTAAAGTGCTTGGCTTGCCATCTAGAATCATCCAGAATCTGGCTTCTCACTGCTCCTCCACATGTGTGCATCAGTGCAGTCATGCAGACTATTTGCACTTTCTCAAATGGACCCATGTTTTCCGATCTCTTTGTCTGTGCCTTGCTATTTCTCTCTGCAAGGAGTGTCTCTGTGGTGAGCTCCTCCTTCATTAGGAATAGGTCAAACTTTAATCCCCTCTGGAAATCCTTGCCTGGCCCTTTTCCTCAGGGGCCCCTCTTTTTTCACCATGTCATCCTGTTCTTTACCTCAGCTGGAGTATTTATCTTCCTGTAACTGTTTCACCTTTGCTTTCCACCACTGTCTACGAGAGCCTTATCTGTCTTTATTTGTGTTCTTAGTGGTTGGCTCACGGGAGGAGCTCAATAAATTTGTCCTTGAAGGAAGGAATGAATGTGCTAATCCTTCCCATCAGCATACAGCAAGCTGTTATCTGTCATCTTAAAATGAAAACAACTCTCTGGACCCCCTATTCTCCTCCCTTTCTTTACCTCCTTTTCATTAAGACTCTTCCAAAAGAGTTATCTCTTGCGCTTACATTTTTTTCCGTCCCTTCTCTCTGGATCTCTCCACTCAGGCTGTCCCCACTACCTCCTTATCTAATTCACCAGGGATCTTGAGTAATCAATTTTTAGGCATTTAACTTGACCTGTTAGCAGCATTTGGCATTGTTGATTACTCTCTTCTGTTTGAAGCACCTTCTTCACTAGGTTACCAGTATATCATTTCATGGCTTTTCTGCTACATCCCTGGAAATACAGGACAACAGTTCTTAAACTATTTTGTGCTAAATAATTCCTGCTAAACCTTTGGAATTCTTCCCTGGATGATTGCACATTGCATGTAAAGAACATTCTGAACACAATAACAGCAGGTTCAGGAGTCTGCCTCACTCAGAACTCATCTATGGTACCCACCAAGGAAGCAAAGAGGTGGGAGGAAAAAGTAATTGAGTGTGGTGTTAACTAGAGTCAAAGGAAGAAAGAACCTTTCAGAAGGAAGGGATGGTTGATATTGTCAAGTATGTGTTGTCAAATGTGGACTGGTCCGAGACCACTGGGTTTTGGAAGAAAGAGCTAGTTGTTACTTGGCAAGAGCAGTTTTAGTGAAGTGGTGAGGGGAGAATACAGGTAGTGGTGAGTGAGGAGCAGGGCGGGAGAGCGGAGGCAGTCCTCAGAAGTTTGGTTCTAAAAGGGAAGGAAGAAAGGAGGTGATAGCTGGAAGGGGATGAGGAAGTGAAGTATGGTTTGTGTTTGTTTTGTTCTTTCTGAGGAGACCTAAGTCAATTTTAATGTCAAAAGTAAGAGGCTTATAGGGCACCTGGGTGGCTGAGCCAGTTAAGCATCTGACTTGATTTTGACTCAGGTGACCTTGGGGTCATGGGATCCAGCCCCACGCTGGGCTCCATGCTGAGCGTGGACCTGTTTGGAATTCTCTGTTTCCCTCTGTCTCTCCCTGCTTGTGCATGTGCATACACTCTAAATAAATAAATAAATAAAATCTAAAAAAAAAAATTAAGAGTTTTATGATAGAGGGTTAAGTGATACTGATAGGTTGGGGTAAACCTTTCAAGAGGTAAGAGTGGATTGGATGAACTCCAGAGCACCATGAAGGGAAAGGATTAGGACAGGTTCCAGGTGTGATAAGGAAGAAGGAAAGCAATATGTTTGGCGGCAGGTGGTTTTAGAACTATGGTGACAGAAGACTGGTAGAATTTCTATGTGGTTACTTCTGTTTTGTTCATCCTTAGGGAAGGGGAGGTGACAGGTGTGATACACTGGAGGATGGGAGAGAGAGCTGACCCGGAAAGAGAAGGACTAAGGAGTAGTGTTGAGACTCAGGTGGGGTATGAGAGCATACATTCCTAATGGGATCAAACTCAGTTGTGAGTTTTTCCTCTAGATATGTCCAAAGAGCCTGGATATAAACATGGAGAAGGTGGGTGGTCCCAGGGATAGGGTTTGCTAGACATGAGGAGTGGAAGTACAGTTGAGGTGAGGGAGTTGAAGGTATTGGTGAGATCGTGGTTGAACTGAAGGGTCATGAGATCTAACCTGGATGGAGGCATAAGAAAATAGGCAGGGGTGACAGGAAGAAAAGCATCAAACGACCAGAAGTTCCCATGAGGCCAAAGAACAGGATCTAGTAGAAATTCCTGAGTAAGAAAGCTAGAGAGATTGGAGGGTTTCAGGGAAGAAGCTGACTCCAGGGGATGGCTGAATTGGAGTGGTGGTGAAGGTCTTTGCAGCTGAAGCATTTATGCAACTGAGGGCCAGGATGTTGGCTAGAAGGTACTTGCGGCTACCCATACCACCCAGATGATGGCAGGTCTTGGACTGCTGAAGTGGGGATGGCGCCAGCAGGAGAGAATTACTAAGAGCGTGGAATTATTGTTAGACACCTGGGAGGGGCTGTCCCTCATGTTGTCAGGGTGTAGGGGAGAGAAAGGGGAGAGAACCACCTGTATACAGAAGATTGTAGGTAAGTCCTGCCTTCACAGGAGAGTCGGGTCTGCAGCACAGCATTCGATAGTTTACTCTGTGTTCATGCATCAAAAGCTCCTTCTAACTTGAGAGTCAAAATAGTCTGGAACTCTCTCTGGAATGAAAATATGTGGGTTTGTAAACTGGCCCTGCCAGTTACTGGCCAAGTGTACAAGTCACTTAACTCCTCTGTGTCTCAATCTTTTCATTGGTAAAATGGCAGTAATAGCACCTAACTTACAGGGTTATTGGGAGGACTGGGGAGGCAATAATGTCAAGTGCTTTGAAAAATGACTGGCGTGTATTATGCTCTATTAAGGATTAGTTGCTGTTATTCTTACTCTTATTTGATTATTTCTACTGTTGCTTTAATCATAGAGCCTTTTCAAAAACAGTGAATGTTTTTCTTCCATGGCCTTGTCAATGATAAAGACTCAGATGAGGGATTTTTTTTTCCTTTCCTTTTTTTTCCACATTCTGTTTTTGTTCTTTGTTTTCTTTGCCTTTTACCTACTGAGTAAATGTTAAGGGGAATCTTGATGTAGGAACTGTCAGTAGATTTTATAGGTGTGGGATGAGATAAGTGGCCCAGGGGAATTGCTTTTCTCTGTGTGTGGCTTTCACTTTAATCGGTTTATCTAAAACTACTCTGATGGGAATTTTCCTTCTTGCCTCCTAGTCTCTTAAAGTACATCCTGGGAATTACTGAGAATACTGAACCCGCACCGAGGGCTTCTTGTGTTCTAAACATAGCTGGGATCTTTCACATACATTATTTTGTTCTGAGGAAGCTTATATAATGACTTGTGTTTGTTTCATTTAATAACACGCAAAAAGAAAAAAAAAATCTATAGTTTTGAGGAATAACATCTTCATTTGCTTTTTGTAGGAAATTCACTGTCAGAACACTCCCCTCAGAAAACATCCTGCTGTTTCAAACACCCCATCGCTTCCAGTAACAGAAAAGGTGACAGAAAATCAGACACCAGGGAAACCTTCCGACACAGAACCTACAGGTCAGCATTTTCTACTTCTGCTCCACTTACGTGTAGCTTTCCGTCTACTATAGTTTTGGAAATTGCATCGGAAAGCAGAAACACCGCTTTAATGTAAAAAGATAGATTAATTTCTTTATTGCTACTCATTCTTTCATTTCTACTGTACAATATGCTTCTTCCTTAGTTCTCTTTCCGACTCAGAACTCATGCTCTTGATGGGAGGATAGATCACTACAGCTCCCCCCTTTTTTTTTTTCCCTGAAAAAGATCCAGTAAGATCTGTTGAATTGTAGAGTGTGCATGCTCTTTAATTTAGCTTCTCTGTAAGTGTTTCTATAAGTTGAATTCTTAAAACTAGTGTGTAAAGATGTATATACAAAGAGATGAATTGCAGCACTATTTGTAATAGTAAAAAGGTGTAAATGACCTCAATGTCCATCAGTACAAAACTGTTTAAATAAATGGTGCTAAATCCATGTCCCCAAATATTATGTAGCTGCTTTAAAGAATAAGATAGCTTTGTATGGAATGACATTTAATATATCATAGACACTTAAACATTTTTTTTTAAATTATAGTAAAAAGCACATTACTAAAATTTACCATCTTAACAATTTTTAAGTGCATGGCTCAGTAGTGTTAAGTACGTACACATCATTGTGGAACAGATCTCCAGAACTTATTCATCATTAGAACTGAAACTATACACATCAAGCAACAACTCCCCATTTCCTCTTCTTCCGAGCCCCTGGCAACCACCATTCTACTTTCTGTTTCTATGAATTTGACTATTTTAGATAACTCATATAAGTGGAATCCTATAGTATTTATCCTTTTGTAACAAGCTTTTTTTTTTTTTTAAAGATTTATTTATTTTAGAGAGAGAGAGCTAGAACGCAGGGAGGGAGGGGCAGAGAGAGAGAGGGAGAGAGAAACTTTAGCAGACTCTGCACTGAGCATGAAGCCCAACACACGGCATTATCCCATGACCCTGAGATCACAACCTGAGCCGAAGCCAAGAGTTGGACACTTAACTGACTGAGCCACCCAGGCACCCTGTAACTAGCATAATGTCCTCAAGGTTTATCCATGTCCTAGCATGTGACAGGAATTCCTTGCTTTTTAAGGCAGAATAATACTCCATCATGTATATATATACATTTTGTTTAGCCACTGTCTGTCAATGGACATTTTGGTTGCTTCCATCTCTTGGTTATTGTGAGTAATGCTGCTAGGGACATGGTATGCAGATATCTCTTTGAGACCCTGCTTTCAATTCTTGGTATATACCCAGTAGTGGGGTTGCTAGATCATATAGTGGATCTACTTTAAGTATTTTGAGGAACCATTATGCTATTTTCTGTAGCAGTCACACCATTTTACAATCTCACCAACACAGCACAGGGGTTCCAGTTTTTCCACATCCTTGCCAACACTTGTTATTTTCTTTGTTGTTGTTTTTGTTTTTTTGTTTTTTGATAGTAGCCATCCTTAGGGGTGTGAGGTGATAGCTCATTGTGATTTTGATTTGTTTCTTTTACAATTAGTGGTGTTGAGCATTTTTCATATGCTTGTTGGCTGTTTGTATATCATCTTTGGAGGAATAGCTGTTCAAGTCCTTTGCCCGTTTTCTAATCAGGATATTTTATTTTTGTTATTGAGTTTTAGGAGCTCTTTATATATTCTGAATATTAACCTCTTATCCCATATACAGTTTGCAAATATTTTCCCCATTCCGTAGGTTGTCTTTGCAACTCTGTTGAATGTATCCTTTGATACACAAAAGTTTTTAAGTTTGATGTCGTCCCATTTGTCTGTTTGTGCTTTTGCGGCCTGTGCTTTTGATGTCACACCCAAGAAATTGCCAAATCCATTGTTATGAAGCATTTCCTCCATGTTTTCTTCTAGGACCTTTATCGTTTTGAGTCTTACATTTGGGTCTTTAATCCACTGTGAGTTAATTTTTGTATATGGTGTCAGATAAGGTCCAACTTCATTTTTTGCATGTGAATATCCACTTTTCCCAACATCATTTGTTGAAGAGACTTCCTTTCCCCACCAAATCATCTTGGCAGCCTTGTCAAAGATCATTTGACCAAATATGTGAGGTTTTGTTTTGTGGCTCTCTATTCTATTCCATTGGTATATGTATCTATGTTTGTGCCATACTGTGTTGATTACTGTAGCTTTGTAATATGTTCGGAAATCAGAAAATGTCAGTCTTCCAATTTTGTTCTTTTACAAAATTATTTTGGATGTTCAAGGTCCCTTGAAGCTCCATATGAATTTTAGGATGGACTTTTCTGTTTCTCCAAAAAATGCTATTGATAAGAATGCATTGAATCTGTAGATTGCTTTGGGTGGTATTGACATCTTGACAATATTAAGTCTTCCAATCCATGAACATGGGATGTCTTTCCACCTATTTGTGTCTTATTTAATGTCTTTCAGCAATGTTTTGTAGCTTTTGGCATACAAGTCTGTCACCTCCTTGGTTAAGTTTATTCCTAAGTATTTTACTCTTTTTTTCCCCTAAGTATTTTATTCTATGAACAGAGGTAATTTTACTTCTCCTTTTAAAAATCTGGATACTTTTTGGGGCGCCTGGGTGGCTCAGTCGTTAAGCGTCTGCCTTCGGCTCAGGTCATGGTCCCAGGGTCCTGGGATCAAGCCCTGCATCGGGCTCCCTGCTCAGTGGGAAGTCTGCTTCTCCCTCTCCCTCTCCCCCTGCTTGTGTTCCCTCTCTCACTGTGTCTCTCTCTGTCAAATAAATAAAATCTTAAAAAAAAAAAAATCTGGATGCTTTTTATTTCTTTTTCTTGCCTATTGCTCTGACTAGGATTTCCAAAGCTATGCCGAATAGAAGTGGTGAGAGTGGCCATCCTTGCCTTGTTCCTGATCTTAGAGGAAAAGCTTTCAGTCTTTCACTACTGGGTATCATGTTAGCCATTGGCTTTTCCTATTATTATGTTGAGGTAGTTTCCTTCTATTGCTAGTTTGTGAAGTGTTTTTATTGACACTATTTTATTTTATTCTTTTTAATTTTATTTTATTATGTTAGTCACCATACAATACATCATTAGTTTTTGATGTAGTGATCCACAATTCATTGTCTTTCACTACTGGGCTCAAATCCTGGCTCTGCCATTGGCTTTTTTTCTTTTTTTTTTTTTTTAAAGGTTTTATTTATTTATTTGACAGAGAGGGACACAGCGAGAAAGAGGGAACACAAGCAGGGGGAGTGGGAGAGGGAGAAGCAGGCTTCCTGCTGAGCAGGGAGCCTGATGCGGGGCTTGATCCCAGGACCCTGGGATCATGACCTGAGCCTAAGGCAGACGCTTAACGACTGAGCCACCCAGGCGCCCCTCTTTTTTTTTCTTTAAAAAAAAAAGTAAAAAGCAAAATGCAGAACAGCATACATAGTATGATCACCTTCTGATAAGACAAAAGGATGTACACATTTGCATACATAGCAGCAAAACTGGCAGAACAAAAAATAACCTGGTAATACTGGCATCCCCTTTCTCTTTGGGGAGGAAGAGAGAAATGAGACCGTGAAGAGAAGACCGTTGGCTTGGGGGATTCTCTATACATTTCTAGATTTGAAATGCATAGTTTTATAATCAGAAAAAAAGAATAAGTTTCCTTAACTGAAAAATTCTAGGTTCTTAACATACACTAATATGATTTTTCTTACAATTTTTTTTTTAGGTTTTACTGAATGTGAAATGACGAAGTCTAGCCCTTTGAAAATCACATTGTTTTTAGAAGAGGATAAGTCTTTAAAAGTAACATCAGACCCAAAGGTCAAGCAGCAGACTGGTTGGTTTTTATGCTTTATTTCCTATTAATATATTGGTAGAAGCACATACTTTTTTTTTTTAATTTCCCTAAGCTTCCAAAGTGTGTGATTTATTGATACTGTCTAGAATTTACATTCATGAGAAGTAAATTATCTAAATTTTTATTAATCCCATCTTGTTCTCAATTTGCAAAATACAAAACAACAAACAAAACACTCACTGTTGCAAAATAGTCTGCAACTAGAAGGGGTGCTGACTTAACCATTAAACAAATCTGGTTTTCAATTTGGCTTAGGCACTAGATAGCAATGTGACCTTGGCCAAGTCTCTGTCATCTCTTCAACGGAGAATGATGGCAGCCACCTCAAAGGAATGTTGTTAGGATTAATCAAGGATGCCTCCTACAGTTCCTGATACAGCAGATGATAAATGGTCCATAACCAGATCTGAGTAAAAATAAAGTCATTTAACCCAACGTTTTTCACTAGATACTCCCCTCAGTGCCTTGAATTTAAATAGCACCCTTTTCTTGAATGTGAATTTCCAGGGGATCTTCTTGCTTGCCCCAGCATCTTATTTCATTTCAACCATGCTGTGTGTCAGGGAGCCTGCAGTAAACAAATCTCAGCTCATCGTTTGTTATGGATGGAACTGTACACCCCCAAAATTCATATGCTGAAGCCCAAACCTCCAATGTGACTAGAATTGGAGAATAAACTTTGTGTCTGAGGGTCTGACTGAAGTCCTTCTGTTGTGGCCCAAAGTGGATAGACTTCAAGGGTGCCCAAGACCATCCAGGAGAGATCTGGATCCAGGGCAGGATAGGAAAAAATCACCCCCTTCCTTTTCCTCAGCAGATTTTCTCAAGAAGCACATATTCAAATATATAGTGTCCTGTATTTCAAAATGTCTTGTGATTTTGTAATATTCTCTCTCTCTCTCTCTCTCTTTTTTAACTAGGAAATACTCTAGCTTCCACAAAGAGATAGCACTGTTAACAGTTATCTTTAGGTCACAGACCCCTGTGAAAATCTGATTAAGGCTGTCACTCACTTTCACGGGGAAAGGAAATGTGCTGTCCTTCCACACTCTTTATATACTCTTAGAGGAATTAGTGGCTCTTGAAGATTATTTGGGACCCCTGTCTTAAGTGATGTTAATATTTCCCTATTATTCACTGCCATGTGAAAGGGAACTCCCCAACAATAGAAAACGAGTTACTTGAAAGAACATTTTTTGTAAGTCTGAAGCTTTTGGCTATTATCTTGTCATTTGCATTCTTTGTTAATATTCTTTCTTAAACCCAAAGCATTGAATCAGCTTTTGATAGTTCCAACTTTTATTTATTTTTTTAATATTTTACTTATTTATTTGACAGAGAGAGACACAGCGAGAGAGGGAACACAAGCAGGGGGAGTGGGAGAGGGAGAAGCAGACTCCTCGCTGAGCAGGGAGCCGTATACAGGACTCCATCCCAGGACCCTGGGATCATGACGTGAGCCGAAGGCAGACGCTTAACCGACTGAGCCACCCAGGCGCCCCTAGACAGTTCCAACTTTTATTGCTTTGCTGTTTATTTAGTAAGCACATGAATTTGAGATCTGCTCTGCTATCCCTTTAATTCTGAAAGGTCTGAGTCACAGAATCCACCTACTGAAATCTTTTTCAGAAGTGGTACGTGAAACTGAGATGAGTGTGGATGATGATGATGATGATATCAATAGTTCAAAAGTAATTAATGACATCTTCAGTGATGTCCTGGTGGAAGGTGAGCTAGATGTGGAAAAGAGCGAAGAGGAGATGGACCATGAAGAACAGGAAGATGCACTGAATATCTCCTCAATGTCTTTACTTGCTCCATTAGCACAGACAGTTGGTGTGGTAAGTCCAGAGGTAAGGAAGGACTAAATGTTACCAGGCCTGGGACACATACAGTTATAATGGGATCCCCTTTTGTTTTAGTTGGTACATGGGGATTTGGCCCTCTGTAGCCAGGGGAGTTCTGGAACTCTGATGTCAGTTCTCTTAAAAGAGAGCTTAAAATGCTTCAGTGGTTTCCTGTGACCTTAGATAAAATACAAACCGTGACATGGTTTAAAAGGCCAGACGTGGGCTCAAATTCTGGCTCTGCCATTGTCTGTTTATGGCCCAAGTTATTTAACCTCTTTACCACAGTTCCCTCACCTGTTAAACAAGGTTAAAACTAGTGCGGGTTGATGTGAATATTACATCATTAATATATTAGTATTTAGCACCAGACAGAGAACTAACATTTATTGACAGCTGACTGTTATTATTAGCTATCACCCTAAATTGAATAACTGTAGCTCAGGAAATTGATTCAATTAGAAATATATATATATTTTAAGATTTTATTTATTTATTTGACAGAGAGAGACACAGCGAGAGAGGGAGCACAAGCAGGGGGAGTGGGAGAGGGAGAAGCAGACTTCCTGCAAGCAGGGAGCCCGATGTGGGGCTCGATCCCAGGGCCCTGGAATCATGACCTGAGCCAAAGGCAGACGCTTAATGACTCAGCCACCCAGGCGCCCCAATTAGAAATATTTTTTAAGAGAGTTGCAAATGTAGGTTTTAGCAGTCTTTGAACTTTTATTCATTTACTATTTAGGAACTTATTTTAGTTGGCTTTGTTTTTATGATGAATCAGTTGACTTATTGGATGTTTATTCCTAACAATAGAGAATTTATACCTTCCCTCAGAATTATCATTTAGAATCCATGTCATCCATAAAATCTACTAATACCTGATGTGCTCCACTGCAGAGTTTAGTTTCCTCACCTAGATTGGAATTAGAAGACACCAGTGTAAGTGATGAAAGTCCAAAGCCGGGAAAATTCCAAAGAACCCGTGTCCCTCGAGCTGAGTCAGGTGATGGCATTGGTTCTGAAGATCGTGATCTTCTTTATAGGTAAGAATGTTTCAGAAGGCATTCACTCACTAAGGGTCATGGTTTAGATATAGCAAGTTGTGTTACAATTTATAATTACGTTATTAATTCACCTATAAAACTTTGGAATAACTTTTGTCAGCCTCTCTTTTACCAAATGGCATTTTTCATTCCACATGTTCAATAAAAGAGAGCGCTCAATGTGTTGCTGGATTTCTAATAGAGTATACCTTGTTTCCTGAAGCATTGATGCATACAGATCTCAAAGATTCAAGGAAACAGAACGTCCTTCAATAAAGCAGGTGATTGTTCGGAAGGAAGATGTTACTTCAAAGTTAGATGAGAAAAAGAATGCCTTTCCTGGTCAAGTTAATATCAAACAGAAAATGCAGGTATGTACTTCTGTGGAAAGGAGATTTGGAATGTTTTCTGTACATTCCTTAAGGACAAGGGCCCAGCCTTATTCATCTCTATATCCCGACTGATTAGAGCATTGTCTGACACACTCAGTAAATTGCTCTTGAATTCAGTGTAACTTGAGAAAGGAAGGTCTCCTTTGTTGGAAACGCTGGAAGCTTGTTTGATATTTCTGAAATATTTAAACATGTTTGTCATAAATATCCTTAAAGTATAACTGTAAGTTGGATGGTGGTGAAGTGTGAAATTTGTTTTGCCCTTACAAGTTCTTTTATGCTGAGGAAGGCATTTTTAAAAGTATAACATACGTGTAATTTAAATTAAATGAATCAGATAATTTCTAAATCTTTACTACTTTGTTGAACATAGCCCCAATTATAATTTTAATAAATATGAGTAGAAAGTCTTTTCATAAGAAAGAATGTTTACAATGTAATTATAGCAGCATGTTGAATGTTTTTGGTGCATAGTATATACACTTGAACTGTGAAACAGTAACATTTTGACTTTACTCTGGATATTTTGGAAATTATCCAACAGGCTTAGTAAGAACTGAAGTTTAAATAAAGTAAAAATGGGGCGCCTGGGTGGCTCAGTCGTTAAGCGTCTGCCTTCGGCTCAGGTCATGATCCCAGGGTCCTGGGATCGAGCCCCTCATAGGGCTCCCTGCTCGGCGGGAAGCCTGCTTCTCCCTCTCACACTCCCCCTGCTTGTGTTCCCTCTCTCGCTGTGTCTCTCTCTCTCTCTGTCAAATAAATAAATAAAATCTTTAAAAAGAAAAATAAAGTAAAAATGGCGATAAAAATTTTAGTTTTTTCCTCCTTTCGTTGGTTTCCCTAGGAACTCAATAATGAAATAAATTTGCAGCAGACAGTAATCTATCAAGCTAGCCAGGCTCTTAACTGTTGTGTTGATGAAGATCACGGAAAAGGGTCACTAGAAGAAGCTGAAGCGGAAAGACTTCTCCTCATTGCAAGTACGTGTGATACACTTGAAACAATTTGAAACAATTCCAACAGAATTTCAAACCAGGAAAGACTCTTTTGTCTAGGATAGTTAGAAATCTCTATTTTAAAGAAAGGGCTTTTTCTGTTTCAGTTGATCTATGTTTTTGTTTCTTATAACATTTGTGAATACTCTGCAAAATAAACTGTAGTTTGCATAAAAGGTGAAAGGAATTGGAATGCATTTGAAGAAATGTAGTTGTGAAGAGTATGCCAAAAATGAATATATGAATATATTTACATATGTGTGTGTGTATTCATATACACACACTGTCTCTGCACCTAGCTATCCACATGTAGCTAAAAAAGTATGTGAGTTTTGTTGTGTATGTATAGTGATGGATGACAGGGCATGTTAGCGTGGAGAAATTATACCACGCAAGAAAACTGGCAAAAAGTTCAAGCATTAAATTATCAAGATGTTTTAAACAGATGAGCGGTCAAGGTTTTACCCAACAACCTACCACCTGCTTGTCTTTGATCTTAAGTACCTTTGCCACATCAGTGCGTTTTCTTGAATTGGTCTCCTGTAGAAACATTTGCAATTTTTCATATTTGTGATATTGCATATTTTTACATAGCTGAGAAGAGAACACTTTTGATTGAGGAGTTGAATAAATTGAAGAGTGAAGGGCCTCAGAGGAAGAATAAGACTGGTCCCATTGCCCCAAGTGAATTTGTCCCATCCAAAGGATCAGTTACTTTGTCAGAAATCCGCTTGCCTCTAAAAGCAGATTTTGTCTGTGGTACAGTTCAGAAACCAGGTATGGTGATTTTTATTTGCATCACTTCTAGATCCTATGTTAAATTATGAGCCTTACCTAGATAGGAATTATGCAAATGGGAGCAAGTAGAGCATGCAAAACGACGCACAGCTTGTATTTGGGCCTGTAGTTCCTTTAATGAAGATATATACGTAAAAATAACCAAGGGAAAATTTCATATATGGGGTTGCTGATCCACACGGGAACAGACATGGCTCTAACTGAAAGGAAGGCAAGTTAAACATAGATTTTTGTTTGTTTGTTTTTTTAAGATTTTGTTTGAGAGAGAACGAGAGAGAGCACAAGCAGGGGGAGGGGCAGAGGCAGAGGCAGAGGGAGAAGCAGGCTCCCTGCTGAGCAGGGAGCCTGATGCGGGGCTCCATCCCAGGACCCCAAGATCATGATCTGAACCGCAGGCAGACGCTTAACCAACTGAGCCACCCAGGTGCCTCTAAACATAGTTTTGAGTGTAAAATATTTTCCTAAGATGAGATATCTTGATACAGCAGATCATTCAACTTTCATTATTTAATTTTACTGTGGAAAGTATTGGGACACTGAGGAGAATCTACTTTACTTACTCTATTCTATTTAAAATTCATCCCCAAAATCTTGAATTGTTGGTTGTAGAGGTGAAGATGACCACCCAGTGAAGATGATTCTATTGAAATTATTATTGCCTTTGTCACTCTAGATTGAAAAAGTAAACTTTTCTAAACATGTATTCTATGATAAATCATAGCAAAGTGGGCAAAGGAGAATATGGCACCAGGATCTGAAAACAGGGCAGGGTAATTATAGCAAGCTTAATAAAATCAGAGTTTCGTTAAATTTTCATGATGGATTACATATATAATATATAATATAAAAATGGATTACATATATAATATATAATATATAATATAAAAATTTTATATTATATAAAAACATATATAATATAAAAATGACTAAGGTCCAGATTATATATTATATAAATAAATCTTTTAAGATTCCTTTATGTTTTCATTTGCATGGGCCGTTCTCTTTGAGGAGAAGGAGAGTTAAACATAGGTGAGAAGTGAATTTAAGGTACAGGGAAAATAAAGAATGGAGATGTTTAAAAGTTGGAACATTCCTGTAGGAACAAGGTAACGTAGGTTCTGATTGTTGCTGTTTTCTAATTTTGGTGTGGTCTGGAAGAAATCTATCGGTAATAATAGTATGTACCTTGAGACGTGGGTATTTACTAACAGACAGTGAAGAAACAGTATGTTTTTATTAGAATTTATCTCCGAGTAACTTTCACAGAAATACAGTATTTTAATCTCAGTTTTGAAATAATAAACCATAGTTTCCCTTTTTGAGGAATATACTGTTAGTTAAAGGATTAGGGATCAATAAGTAAAATTTGAAGTCAGCAGAAATGGATGGATATGGAGTGACGTTATTTCAGTTCACAATCAATAATAGGAAGAGCCCTTGATGAAACTTATTGATGATGATTATGACTATCTGCTTATGTGTCTAACCTAGCTTTTTGTATCTGGAAAGTTGATTTTAGTAATTTTTAGATAAATTACATAAATTCATCGCAGTATTACTTTTTCCTTTGGTCTTCCAAAATGCTGATTAGCCAAATCTGATTTTGCTTGTGCTTATTATGTAATGTGATTACTTTTTGCAGATGCAGCAAATCACTATTTCTTAATTATACTGAAAGCAGGAGCTGAAAATATGGTAGCCACACCATTAGCATGTACTTCAAATTCTCTTAATGGTGATGCTCTGACATTCACTACTACATTTACTTTGTAAGTAAATTAGGCTTTTGACAGTTTAAACATATTTTTCTCTTAATAGAGAATACAGATGGAATGTATAGTCTTTTGCAGTAGTTATATTATTCTATGGACAAATAACTCCGTTTCAGTTTGTTGATTTCAATCTTTTGTATGTTTCTGATATTTCTTTCCGTTGAGTAGCGCATTTCTTCCATGTGACTACAGGTATTTAATGTGTTGATATATACGTAAAATATAAATATACATTACATATATAATATAAAAATGACTAAGGTCCAGATTATATATTATATAAATAAATTATAAAAATGACTAAGGTCCAGATTTTATATTATATAAATAAATACAAATAAAAATATATATAAAATCTGGGCCTTAATTTTATGTGTGTGTGTATATATATATATATATATGTTTTAAATCTTAAATGTACTTACTATTCTAACTCACTGAAAAGATGTATTTAGTGTCACAAATATATTGTGAAAATACAGAATCAAAATCTAGTTAGAAAAAAAGTACTTATTAAAGCTCTTGAGTTGTAAGATACTGAAGAAAAGATTTGACTTGTATCATAGGAAAAACAGACTGTTCTTACCAATTTTTATATTCTTTAATAGTTTGTAACAACTGCCTGTAGTTAAAAAACACCGTGAATTCCTTTACTGCAGAATAATGCAACACTATTAGTGGCATAACTTTTAATGGCATTAAGTCGATGTTTTCCTTACTGTTTTATTTAATGATTGATTTTTCCAGGCAAGATGTGTCCAATGACTTTGAAATAAATATTGAAGTTTACAGCTTGGTAAGCAGTGAAAGCTTTCCAAAATAACCAATATTATGTTTTTCTTAGAGATACTAGATCTTAAACTAATTATGTTTTGGGTTTGTGTGTAGGTACAAAAGAAAGATCTCTCAGGCTTTGATAAGAAGAAAAAGGCATATAAGTCCAAGGTGAGAATGAAAAACCCAGTAAGAGTATTATTATCAGGAACAATAGATATGTCAGTTTTAATTGCTCTGCATTTATTTGACAACCAGCTTCTATAGCCCACTGAAATGTCTCTCAAGCCTTTCTTCTGCACTCTTGCCTGCCACCTCCTCGGTTAACCAGCACTTAGGACTGATGTGCAGGCTAAAGCAGTAGTATCTGCATGTTGGTTTCCAGTTTTCCTAGTCTTTGCTCTGTTGTGCTTTTCCTAAGTCATCATCTAGCAGGATTTTATTTTAGTTCTAGTAAAAACAGGAATGACAGTATAGGGAAAGCCTTAAGAGAGGACTCAAGTATAATGTATTCCTATTTCAGGATTATTTTCTATGTGGGAGTATCTCAGGGTTGGTTAGTTTTAAGCTCTGAATCGTAATGGTTAGCAGGAAAGACACTGTTATCTTTTCTTCTAGGCGATTACTCCAAAGCGACTTCTCACATCTATAACCACAGTAAGTAAATTCTTAAAAAAAATTTAGCCCCCTTGAGAAATCTGCATCTTACACACAGGATTATAAATTGGTTAGCCATTTTTAAACCCTTAGCACTGTAGAAATCTTTATACTACTGGGGAGAAAATCTCTGATTTTCAAGTAGGGAAAAATGCTGAAATCTTTGCAGTGTTAAAGAGTTTAATATTTAAATCTTTGTATCAAGTAAAGGAAATAACTTATGCTTCTTTATACCATTTCTTTTTTTTTTTTTTTTTTAGAAAAGCAGCCTTCATTCTTCAGGTGAGTGAATCTTGAACTATTTCGAACAACAGAATAAGGAACAAGCACAAGCTGAGCAACGGCACACATACGTTATACACACAGGCATCTTGATGAGTGTTCACCTTAGTCTCCTTTGAATAATATTTTCTGTACGGCTTTTAGTAACATGTAAGATTACTGGGCAGAATGGCATGCTGTCAGATGTCGCCATAGGCCGCCCGGCCTCACGTCATTCAGGCTCTAGCAGGCAGTACCCGTGGGATACCCCGTTACCCGGCCACAGCTGCAGCCCGTGGCTTTACTCTTCACCCCAGCTTCTGGCGTTCTGTGCTTTCCACACTGTGGACTGGACTTCTTTTTAACTTTACTGATCATGACTGGAATTGTATCATGTCAGAGAAGCATCCTTCTAGTTCACTGGGAACCTGGGTGCCAGGAATCTGGGAAAGGCATTCTCTAGAGTGGCTTTAGGCCTGAGTTTTCCAAAGGGGATTAGGATGGAGCTGGTTTCACTCACCTCCTTTGGGCTTCTGGTCTCTTCTTGGCACAAGAAGGTAACTAAGAAGAACTTTGCAGAGACAGTCTCTACTGCTAATTATGTCATCCTAGGCTAGAGCAATGAAGCCTTTTCACATCTCTTTTAGGAAAATCGCTTTATGTATACATTTTTAAGTTTTGTGTCTTAAAAATACATCATCCCAAAGGAGTGATAAGAAATGTCTATGCTACTTCACCTAAGTTAAATATAAGGTACTCAACAGTTTCTTTCATCCTTTCAAGATGGAGGAAAATGAGGCAGTTTTCTCTGTGACAGCTTAATTTCTTTCTATTGGGCTGTGGTGAAGAGTTGTTACTTATACTCACAGAAGTCACTCTGAACTAACCTTCATTTCCTTTCTCTACAGTCATGGCCAGTCCAGGTGGTCTCAACGCTGTGCGCACCAGCAACTTTGCCCTGGTTGGATCTTACACGCTGTCATTATCTTCAGTAGGAAACACTAAATTTGCTCTGGACAAGGTAATCCAAATTTATGTATTTATTTACTTTTAGAAAAATTAGGTCAATGAAAATGCCCCAGGACTTTCAAGTATTTGAAATCTTTGGCTGAAAATGTATGTTCTTAGAATTGTACATTTTAACTAGGCATGGGTGTCCCTACATTTTTGATGTTGGTAATATTTCTCTCTCTGTCTCATAATAGTTAAATCTTCAAAGCAGTGTATACTGATTTATTCTAAATGTTACTTCTGACTACAGGAGTATTACTTCTTGCATGTAGATGTTAAGCTTACAGTTTTAAACATGGCAGCTTGCCCATTTGAACCGATATTTTGAAATGAATACTATTATATAGATTTAGTTTTGACAAGATAGGGAAGGATAGGTTACTTTCTTAGAAAGTACTCATGAATCGAAGGGATTTCTTTCCCATACTTTCCTCCCCAAGTTAAAAGCTTCAAAGTTCAGATCTGTGTTCTGTCCCTATTGAGTGCTTTTTCACCATAATGTGATATGACTAAACTTTTAATAGCCAACAAGACCATTTAAAGAGTGCTCAGAGAACTAGTGGCAAACTTTGGTCCTTGGGCTAACTCCTGTGGTATAATACAGGGATATTTTTAAATATTTTAAGAGATTTTCCTAGTCAGAATATGGAGGTGAGGAAGTATAAACATTTGGAGGCCTAGTTTCTAGTATTGACCCTGCTAGTAATTGCCTTTTTAACATTGAGCAAAGTCACTTCATTTCTCAGGGATCTTGTTTTCCCAGTAGAGAATATTAGGTTAGATTAAAACAATCTACCTTGAAATTTCTATGAAACATTTTTCTTTTAGTTAATAGACAAAAACAGATTAACTTTGAAATTTTGATTATTGTTAATGCATAAATGTGTTTTATCTTAACATGTTAATTTAAAAAAATGTATATAACTTTTTATTTAGTAATTTAGCTAGTTTAACAAATTGAGTGATCTTGAGTCTTTTTTTCTTTTTGTCTTTTATTTTGTTTGTTTTAGATAAATTATGATGTAAAAGAGCGAGAGCTACTGGGCTATATGTTCCGGGAAAAGGTTGCCATATTTTCTTTGCTTGAAACTAATGAGCTTAAAAAATCAATCTTGAAGTTTTGGCTCATATGTATTCATTTTACTAACCACTCTTATGTGTTCTTGGTTATTTTAAATAATTAAGGACATGATGTACATTATTCTTTCTTTAGATTCTTGCAGGTGGGCATCTTTTTTTTTTATTCTCATAGTTCTTTAAAGCTTTTTTTTTTTTTTTGACAGTCCTCTTTTTTTCATGCATGTTTGGTACTTGGGCTTTTCTTCTATATTCTTTTTTCACGTTACAGTTCTTTAGGATTCACTTCGACTTTGATTTCCTGGGTACTAAAACACCAAATTAATAACTAACACTAAAATGTATTCAATTGTCTAAAACTAAAATTTTAGTATTCAATATTGTTGACCTCCCCTATATTGAAAGAGCTACTGGTGATGTTTCAGATAAAACTGGTCTCAGTTGGCTAATAGGTATATTGCTATGTAGATGATGCTTTGTTTAGTGATTTTGAAATTAAAATGCATTTAACACTAAAATTATATTAAATATAATCATATGTTATAGAAGGTTTTTGTTTTTAGGATTTTTAATATCCTTGCAAAGATCAATTACAAGCATTCTGTGGGTATATAGAAATTTACACAATGCCAATTTCTGCATGTAAGAGATTTTGTTAATCTTTAAAATGAAAGAGGTTTCAATGATGTATGTTAAGTATAGACTGGTCTTGAAAAATTGTTTGGGTGCCATTTTAATTCAAAATATCACACTTACAAATTTAAAAAAGTCTGGTATTTCCATTCTCTTAGTTTCTTTGAAATTATAACTTAAAAAGCCAACCACATGATTTAGTACAAAATCAAATCACTCAATTTAATTGGTTCTGTCTAATACTCTGAAGTGTCTTTCTGAATCAAATACAATATAATCAGATATAAAATTTGTCCCAAATGTGTTTTTGTGAGTGGCAGGAGGAAGCAAATATTTATTCTAATAGTTTGTAGTTGATGTAGGAGAATATCTAAAATAGTTAAGTTCAATGTTCTTTAAGTTGGTGAGAAAAATGGAAGACCTTCTATACTCATGTAATAACCCTACTTAATTGACTTTGAGAGAATAGACAAGTCACCCATATCCTACCAGATACCAGTGATATAAGGGAGTGTTTGCTTATTTTATTGGTGCTGTGACCAACAATACAACAGTCACAAAGGTTATCTCTGAGATCACCTTCAGAATGGAATTTCTATTGAAGTTTACCCAGACTGTTTGCTCTATGGATTTAGGATACCACTGATAGCGATTGCCTTCCTATTTGAGGTTAAATCTGGCATCCTGCAATTTAAATTATGAATCTCATTGAGTCACAGGCTCTCAAATCCTTTCTTTGAATAAAGAATCCAAAATAGTCATAGATTTTATTTCACTTTCATGGATAAAGGGAGAAGGACATCTCACAGCCCATCTTTTGACGTAAAGAAACCTCATAGGTATTTATGCCCTACTGAAAATAGAGATGTCATTTTAAATACTAATAGGGCAAACAGTTGTGAAGTAAAACAACCAGTTAGCATTGTCAAATTTCGAGGTTATAGGAAGAGTGATTAGGTGTTCTCCTGTGCGCAGAAACTATCCTGGTGTACGCCCATTGGCCCAGTATACTTATTAACAGTACCCCTCTCTCTCAGAAATATCCCACTGTATGAAAAATTACAGCCATGCTGGTTATAAGTTACATTTTATAGCTCTTAACAATAATCTTAGAAGTGTGAATATCTTCAAAGACCCTTTTGTTAAACAGAAAACAGAATAGGATCATATATTTTCACATGTTTCTACACTCAGCAGGGGGTAGTGATATTGACCGTTTTGTGAATATTCCCAATTCACCTCATCAGGACAAGCTTCTGCCCAAGAATATTGTCAGCTTTTCACAGCTGTAGAGTAAAAGTGGACATTTTCTTCTAGTTTTTATGAGATTCTTTTTACCAGCAGCATTCTTTGGGTTCAATGTGGAAATCTATTAATTAGCATTGAGAGCCTGAGGAACTTAAAACCTGACCACATGGAAAAGGAAAGAACGAGGGAATTTATAACAAGAAGGATAATGAGGCACATGATGTTTTGATTCTACATTATGGATGCCTTTTAAATTCAGAAAGTTAGAGGTTTGTCTCATGGAATTAGTCTCTGGAAATCTACACTTTCTGGCCAAGATTTCCCCCTTTCACTTATCTTTATTGTGTTGGAGGACTGAATTGTTGGAAACCAGTCTTCACCTAAAAGAAGTTTTTTCCACTCAAAAGTAACTTCTCTTCGGCTTTTCTGGTACCTCAGGCCACATTTTGCTAACAGATGCACAAAATAAATCGAGGTACAGCACAGATGCTCCCAGACCCCCTCAGAGCTCCAGCGGCTGGACGCGGAGGTGCTGGGTGTGGTCCCCGGGGGAAAGAGCTGGGGCCACTCTTGCTGCCTCCACAACCACTAGCTGCAAACACAAATGCCAAATGCTCTTTTTGCTTTTTGCCTTTTTTCATGAAAGTGAAAATCCTCTTCAGATTTCTTTTAGTTAGCAAAAACAGGTACTAACGTAGGTCTTTCGTAAAAGTGAAGTGGGCAGACTTTTGAAAATCCAGGGGTTACCCGTGTACCACGTTTTCTTTCTTTTTTTTTTTTTTAATAGGAAAATTGGGTATTTATTTGGCCAAACAGTATCCTTTTAGCAAACGTTTATTGAAACGCCTGGATATAAGTTGGCAGTGTAGGCTAGGAGAACAAACACGAAAAAGGCACGCTATTTCCTCTCAAGAACCTAGGGTGCAAAATGCAGGCTATGGCTTCGGGCACAAAAGAGAACATAAACAGGGGTGTTTCAGAGCCTGGAAGACAGACTTCCTCCTTTGAGAAGAACAAGATCTGGGTGGCTTAGAGTAGTTTTCATACTGAGAAGTGGGGAGAAAGGATTCGGTACCATATTGTCTATATCCGTTCATCTGTTGAGGGGCATGTAGGTTGTTTGCCCCTCTTGCTGTTGTGAAGAATGCAGTGAACACGGGAGTGCACACATCCCTTGAGAATCTGGTTTTAATTCTTTTGGATAAATACCTAGAAGTGAGATTGTTTTTGACTATGTAGTAGTTCTATCCTCACTGAAAAGCTTTCAATTTTGATAGGGTCTAGTTTATCTATTTTGTTGTTCCATGTTGTTGCTCATGCTTTGGTGTCATATCTGAGACTGTTGTTAAATCCATGATCATGAAGATTTACTCCTATGTTTTCTTCTAAGAGTTTCCTGGTTTTAGATCCTTGATCCATTTTCAGTTAATTTCTGTGTATGATAGGAGATAGGGAACCAACTTTACTCTTGCAGGTAGAAATCCAGTTTCCCTAGCACTGTTTGTTTACAAGAGTGCTCTTTCCTCATTGAATGGCCTCGGCACCCCTGCTGAAAATCAGTTGACCATAGCTGTATGAGTTTATTTCTGGGCTCTCAATTCTGTTCCTTTAGTCTATAGATCTTCCTTATGCCCTTACCACACTGTTTTGATGACTGTAGCTTTGGATTAAGTTTTGAAGTTGGGAGGTAGGATTCCTCCAATTTTGTTCTTTTTCAAGATTGTTTTGGTTATTAATAATGGGGACCTTTTGTAATTCCACATGAATTTGGGGATCAGCTTTTCCATTTCTGCAGCTCATTATTCTTTATTGCTGAATATTGCTGCTAATTTACCAGTGGAGTATATTCTGTTGATGGAGAATGATTAAGCACATGTAATCTTGTCTTAAATCTGTAATTTTTTTTATCACATTAACTTGGAACTTACGGTTCTGTTTTTATCAAACTCTACCTTGAATGAATTTATTCTTCAAAAGCGTTTGTTGCTAAGGAACCAGTGGCCTTTGGGACCACCTGTTTTACAATCCAGCTTTAGAAAATACTGTGCTTTCAAGGCATAATCTTCTTTATTCATGGTTTATACATGTTTTATCAAGAAAAAAAATCACACTTTGAAACAGTTTTGCAAATAACTTACCCTCTGTCTTCGCAGGTGCCCTTTTTATCTCCTTTGGAAGGTCATATTTATTTAAAAATAAAATGTCAGGTGAATTCAAGTGTTGAAGAAAGAGGTTTTCTAGTAAGTAACATTGCTTAATCTATATTTTCCTTTTTCCATATTGTGAAGTATAGACTTGGTTTCACATAGGAATGACCACCTATGTGATTACGTGATACACTGGTTCAGTCAAGATTTGTTGCATGTCCGCTCTATGCCAGTCACTGTTCTGGTACTGGAATCTAACAGGCTGCACAAAATAATCCTTCCCCTCAGAAACTTTTAGTATAGTAAGGAGAAACATATGTAGACTGGCAAGTGCAATGCTGTGCTGTAATAGGTGGGAGCGTAGAGGGCCTGGGGGTAACTGGTGGGACATCAGGTCTGGAAAATGGGTAAGGGGCCTTAAAGAAGGCCACTGGAAGAAGTAGCTTGTAAACTGCTGAGTAAGTTAGCCAGGGAGAGAGAGGGGGGAGAAGTGTTCCAGATAAAGGAACTCTCTGCGCCCTCCCTCTCACCCCCACCAAAGATAAGGAGGGCACAGACAGTGAGGGGCAGGTAATTCAGCCGGCGCTTAGGGCGCTGGTGTATGTGGGGAGGAGGAAGAGCGAGGAGGAGAGCGATTGCAGAGGACAGTGTGGTTAGGGGAGACGGGCCTGAGGGTTAAAGGGCCATCGAAAGAACTTGGACTGTGTCTTGAAGCCAGCGACGTACGCTTGTAGGATTTTAAGCAGAGGAATAACATCATATTTGGGGTTTAGAAAAGTTACTCTCCCTGCCATGTGGAAAGGAGGTTGGAGACTGGCGGCCCTGAAGAAGACCAGTGAGGAGACGGTCACTCCACGAGGGGTGGCGGGGACTGTCCTGGGGAGATGAAGCAGGCGCAGTGATTTGACTGTGCAGCAGAGGGGCTGGAAGACAGAGGTGAGGCTGTCCCCTAGATCCCTGCCTTGTACAACTTGTGGGGTGGCAGTGATGCCACCAAGAGAAGGGATCTTGGGGGAGGAACAAGTGTGCGTGTTTGGGGAGAAAGTTTTTTGCCCCCCCAAATTTTCTTGTGGAAAGTTGCAGATATACAGCATTGAACACCCGTATACCCACCATCTAGATTGTGGGTTTAACATGTTCTACTATCCTTGCTTTATCATGTACCTAGTACCTAGCCATCCTGCTAGCCACCCCTCTGGCCATTGCTGAAAACACCAAATTTTGGGGGAAGAATTTTAAAGTATACTGTAGACATTAGTGTGTTCCTCCAAATCTTAAGTGTATATCCCTGAGTTTTGACACAAGCATACATCCGTATAACCCAAATTTCTATTAAGGTCTAAAACATTGCCCCAGAAAGTTCCCTCATGCCAGTTCCTTCATCCCCCAAGGTGGGAAGTTTGGGTAAGTTAAGTTTTAAATGATCTGAATTTTAGATGACTCCAAAGATCTGAGTTTGAAGCTCAAGATAGACATTTTGGTTGAGATGAAGATTTGGAAATCTGCATCATAGAGATTGTAATTAAAGTGCAGGGAGAGTTGAGCAAAGCAGAACCAGGAAGAACACTAACATTTAAACCACAGACCTCGAAAGTGAAGCTCTCAGAGGAGCCTACAGGGAGGGCAGTGTGTCATGGTTGTCAAGAAAGAGAGAATCTGAAAGAGGGAGTGGTCAAGTTAGATCAGGACCTATTATCAGAGACCGTGGGACTCATTTACAAGGCAGAGAACAAAGCTGGATTGCAGATGGTTATGGACAGGTTGGGAGGTGAGGAATGAGAATGCCAGCAGCGCTTTGAAACTAAGTTTGGCTGCAAAGGAGGAAGACATAGAGCGTGGTACTTGCAGAACTATGTAGGGTGAAAGAAGGATTTGGTTAACATTTTAATAAGATCAGAGAGATTTGAGAATCTTTAAATTCAATTGGGTGGCTTCTAATAGGGCAGAGAGATTGAAGATGCACTGGGGAACTTGCACTAGGGTTAAGGAGTAATATGCAGAACGAGGTCATGAGAGGGAGAAGAAATAAGATCCAAGCCACCGTTCACGGGATTGATCTTATTCAGAAGTACAGTTGACCCTTGAACAACGCTTATGTGGGTCCATTTATATATGGATGTTTCAATAAATACATACAGTACTGTGAATGTATTTTCTCTTCCTTATGATTTTCTTAACGTTTTCTTTTCTCTGACTCACTTTATTGTAAGAATACAGTCTATAATACGTATAACATGCAAAATATGTGTTAATTGACTGCTTCTGTTATCGATATGGCTTCTGGTCAACAGTATGCTATTAATAGTTCACTTCTGGTGGGGGTCGGGGGGAGTCAAAAGTTATATGTGGATTTTCGGCACCCCTAACTTCTGGGCTGTTTCAAGGGTCAACTATATACTTTTTCCATTATCAGAGGAGAGAAGTATGTGTGTAGAATACATAGAAGATTGTGGGTATGGTGCACAAAGTAGAGAAAATCTAATCTGGTTTTCTTTGTGAAGCGAGAATTTGAATGATACGGAGGATGTCAGCTTGCAGTTGCTATCAGGGGGCAGAAAGAAGAGTTCTGCGGCCAACGTGACTATAACCAGACTGCCTTAAGGTTTTTTCACATGTCCATCCAGTAGATGGCACTAGATGTTCTTGAAAAAGTGTTTTTATAAGTTTCTGATGTGAAGGCAGTGTTTACCTATTGACTTTTTCTTTTAATGTAAATATTTTCATATTTTACTATAGATACCTTCAGCAACTAACAGACTCTGTTATGGCCGCTAGCTCATTTGCATATGGTGTCTGACTGACTGACTTTTTGAGCTGGGCTCTTACCTAGGTTAGCGTTAGTTAGATCTCTTCAGGTTTGCTGTCTTGGACCCTATAGCCCATCACATCCACACTTACATAAATGTGCTAAGAGACTGCTCAGAACTCCCCCAAATAAATGCTATCCCCTGCCAAACAGTACCTTTTAATTACTTCTGCCCTCTCTAAAATAGAGATAGTAATTGAAACTGAAGTTGCTTGGTTCCGTTTTCCTTCCTGATATGCCAGGAACAGCTGGAAGGAAGGTGACTACCAACCAGAGAAACTTGCGAAATGATTCTAAAATGGTGCTAGTCTAGCTCTGCCTTGACTGATGAACAGCAAGTGAGGGAAGTTCAGGATTAGCTAGAAGGTTCCAGTTCTGCTTTGTGATTATGTGTTGTCATTTAGTTTCCTTGGCCTGAACTTTCCTCAGCTATAAAAATGAAAATGCTGTCCTCTTTTTATTCTTCTCTGATTATAATCGGGTGTAATAATTATAATAATGTGTTATTCTTACCCATCAAATTTTTCCTTGTCTATTAGCTTTATGATGTAAAGGGTGAGCATAAACATAAGAGGGAGCTGGTGAGTCATTTATACTAATTTTGTGCTTGAGAACAAAATAGCAACATTCCTGTCTTTTTTCCCTGAATGGTTGTGAGCCAGTGTTGCCTAGAAAAAACATGCCTTGGGGAGGAAAGAGGATAAACTGGGGAGGAAGAAATAAAGGTGGCGTAAGAAGATATATGGTTAGAGTAAGCTAATTAATTTGAGTTAATTAAGCTAATAAATTTCAGACTTCTTTCTCTCATAGAAATATATCTTCACACAAAGTAACTTTCCTCCATGGCTAGAGCTTGTACTCTTCTAACTCAAGCCTACTTTGGGTAAATTCACACAAGTTAGTGAGTCAAGAAGAGTGTATGTCCGCTATCCTAGGGTTGGTGTAAAGCTTAGTTGATCCATGTGAAGGTGGAAAAGCTGTAATGCATTCTGAAATCAGACACGAAGATGCTTTCAGATTATCTATATTAGCTGGGTCAGCAACGTGTGGCTTGCTACTTTTTTTAATAAAGTTTTATTGGAACATGGGCTCATTTGTTTACACACCATCTATGACCTATGACTGCTTTTGCATTACGCTAGCAGAATTGCATAGTTGTGACAGACCCGATTGCCCGCAGTCTAACATCTTTACTCTCTGGTACTTCACAGGAAAAGTTTGCCAACCTCTGATCTCTAGCATTGTTATATTTTTACTTGCTTTGTTCTTTAAAATACTATTTCCTAAAGGACATCTTTTTCCTTTTTAAATCCAAAGTGAAGACTTTTATGTGATTAAAACTCAGTAGGACTACAAGTAAAAAATAGTGAGGTGTTGGGGGGGGCAGCTCCAACTTACACTTTAAGTAGAAGTACTCCATGGAAAAAAGCCCCATTTGTTAGTTGCCTTTCCCAGAGTCCTGACCTTAACCGCCATGCCTGTGTCACCCCTCTTTAGAATGTAGCTTGTGTGTCTAAGGCATGCGCTGAGCAGCTGCCTGACTGCAGGGAGCTGCTCCTCAGTGTGCTTGATGGCTCAGCCGGGGGCGGGGAGCTCGGATGTTTATCGCAGTAATCAGTCAAGGCATAGAACCATCGCTGACTCTTTTCCAATCCCATTTTGTTCTGAATAAAAGTTAAATGCTGGTCTTTTACATAAAATAAGTCTAACTTAATAAGCTATCATTGGTTTTGTCAACATATAAGGTATGATATTCCCATTATTCTACCCCACAACACTTAAAGCACTTTTCTCTTGTTTAAGGAGCATTTGGTTTGGGACATGATGCTTTAAAAAGGTGTGCTTTAAAAAGGTCTAAATTAGATAGAGATATTTATTTGGGGTTAATATCTGGAAGTTCTTAAATGCTATATGCTTATAGATGATGTTGAAAATCTGGGTCAGTTTCTGGATATTAGCAATCGGTGAGTTTCATTACTAGGGTAAAAGGTGGTGAAAATCATGTAAGTCGATTTTGAGCTATGAAGTATATCAACATATTGAAGTTTAACATACAGATTTATCATTTAATCAATCCTCAAGTTTCTAAAGTTAACATTTCATTGACTTTTCAGACCATATTTGAAGATGTTAGTGGTTTTGGTGCCTGGCATCGAAGATGGTGTGTTCTTTCTGGAAATTGTATCTCTTATTGGACTTATCCAGATGATGAGAAACGAAAGGTAATATTAATAGCCCTGGTCAGTGGTGAAAGCCCTGACTTTCATGTAGTGTTTCACGCAGAGGTTCCCACTAGTCTCCACACCCACCCAGATGTCCCTTTGAGTATGTTTACTAAGCCATTATAAATGTTCTTGTTGCAAGACCTGTGTATGTATGTGTGTGTGTGTGTGTAAGTAAAACTTTCATGTCTTTTCCATTCCCTGTGATTTGACCACTCTTAAAATACCATAAGGCATATATTTGTCTTTATTTTCTCCTAGAATGTTTGTTTCATACTATTTTTTAATAACATTTTTAGCCAGAAATATGTTGAATTCACTTTTGTTTTTATTAATAGTTGACTTACCTAAATCTGGGATAAAACATTAATGGAAAACCATCATAGGAATATAGTGATTTTGATTTTGTTTCTAAAATTTGATAATAGGATTTTATGTGATAAATTGTATCTCATTTTCAAAGAATTTAATATTATTGCTCAAGTATGATTATTTATTATCCCCAAACTGGGAAATAGAAATACACAGAATTACAAAATGATGTGTGTTTCTAATTGTTGAAGCTGGTTGATGGGTACATGGAAGTTCATTCTACTGCTCTTTTAATTCTGCATCTCTTTGAAGTATTCCATAACAAAGAGTTTATTTTTTAAGTTGGCTAAAAGCTCCAGTTGACACTTTTGGTTTCTGTTTTCCTAGCAAGAAACAATAACAGATAAATATGTTCCTCTAAACCTTTTATAATTAAATTTTAACTTTTAAATTAATGGCTTTTTAAGTTTGTACCAACTCAAATACTGCTTAATGCTTATTGATGTAAATGGTCTTGTTTATTTTTATTAGTTTGTTTTTAATTTGTTTTTAAAGAATCCCATAGGAAGGATAAATCTGGCCAATTGTACAAGTCATCAAATAGAACCGGCAAACAGAGAATTTTGTGCAAGACGCAACACGTTTGAACTAATTACCGTCCGTCCACAAAGAGAAGATGACCGAGAGACCCTCGTCAGCCAGTGCAGGGACACGCTCTGTGTCACCAGGTACGTAGTAGGGCTACAAACATGAGTACTTCCATCCCGTGAGGGATGGATTGCCCACTGTGTTCCCGCCACTTTAAGAAATATCAGAGATGGTCCTTGTCTTTGAAGAGAGTACAATCTTAATGAGGAAAGAAAACCCACACAATCACTAAGGGAACAACCTAATAACTAAATTAATACAGTTTAAAAAAAAAAGTCTAACGTTCAAGCTACATCTTAGCTAATCCTGTTTTCCAGTATACTCACAGTGGAGCCATTTTCAAGGCAGTTAGCTAATGTACTTTGGGTTAAGTCTGAAGGTTTTGTGTATAATTGAGAAGGCAAGTATTACTGAAAGAGACTTTACATGTCCCTTTCTTTCCATCCCAAAAATGCCCTCAGTGAAATCAGGTGACTTACAAAAAACAGCCTCAGGCTACTCTGCAAATTTCTGGTTGGAGATTAAGAGAATGAACTGTTGGGAGTGAGGGCCAGCAAAGTTAAGTAACTTGCCATGGTTACCTTTGGTAATAAGACACTGAGTCAGGATGTAAACCTCGGTTTCCACAGAGTGACAATAGAGATTGATGAGTAAACACATTTAGCACAGTCTCGAGCTCATGGAATGAGCTCAATAAATGGTCACTATTATTGTTGTTCGTGTTGTGTTCTCTCCTTTGACTAATGGATGATCAGATCACTGCTTATCCCATTTTTAGTACCAATGGGGAGAAATTACAAAGACACAGAATGAGTACACTATAAAAACCTTCTGACAGCTGCTGTTCTCTAGAAGAATGATCTGGCTTGTGAGTTAGGGAATTCTCTTCCTCACCCTCACCTGCCCTATCAACTAGTTATTCAACTTGTGGCTCAATATGGGTGCAGAGAAGTGATTCCTGATATGGATGGAGAGGTTAGGATAGACAAAAATCTTAGGATCTTCAGATCATTTATATAGATATCATGTTCTACTAACAGTACTAACCCAAAAATAATGGGAGACCGAGCCAAATAGTATTACTGGTAGAGCCAGGGGAAGGTCCACGAGCTGGTGCTTCCAGTTCTCAGGGAGCCCGGGTCTGAGGAATTTGGGAAGCTCCCAGATTAAAGACCAGGTGTGCTAGCTCTTGCTAGGAAGTGGTCCACACTCAGTGGGTGCCCTGCACCACCAGATTACCCAGGACAGACCACCTGTACAAGACAGTTACCATTTTAGCATGGAAACTCCATCATTAACTAAACGTGATCACTGTGAATTTTGATTCAGTTAACCAACCTATGGGGATTATTTTCCTTTATTGCAATTGAAGAAGCACCTCACTATAGGGCTTTTGATTAGCATCTGTTAAAAATTGGTAATGAGTAACTCGTTTTACTGGTTTGTTTAGCCGCGCCCCCGCCCCCACCCCCCAGCGTGAGAACAGGGCAGTATGGAATGGGGGAAAGGATCCTGACTTTTTGTTTGTGTGTTCCTGTAGGAACTGGCTGTCTGCAGATACCAAGGAAGAGCGGGACCTCTGGATGCAAAAACTCAATCAAATTCTTGTCGATATTCGCCTCTGGCAACCTGACGCTTGCTACAAACCTATTGGGAAGCCTTAAACTGTGGGAAGTTTCCAGGCCGTCTAGAGGTTTTTTGAGCTTTGTCATAAATGTATCTTAAGAGCATCAGATTTGCTGATTGCATTTTATGCTTTAAATACAAAAGGGTATGTGCCAATATTCACTACATATTATGCAGTATTTATATCTTTTGTATGTAAAATTTCAACTGATTTCTGTCATTCATAAATGATTGGAGGAAAATTCATTATAGTCAATTTTGCTAAATCTTAATTTAAAAGCCTCATTTTCCTAGAAATCTAATTATTCAGTTATTCATGACAAGGTATTTTTTTAAATGTAAGAATTTTGAGTTGTCTTCTTGGAGCTGTGGGTCTTGAAGTAGAAAGGTTTCCCAGGGGTTGGAGACAGAAACCTCCGACTTGGTCATCCTTTCTCTATCCTCACTACTTCTCTCTAAAGTTTGTGATTGTTTATTGATCACGATATATCTTGTTAGTAGAATACTAAGAAAACTTCCAAGGGACTTTACAGAAACATTTTTAGTAATGGAGGTAAGAACTTTTTAAAAACCAGTGTACATTAGTTTAAAGCTTGAGGCTGCCTTCAAACAAGAGATGTGGACATGGGATATTATGTGAGATTTGGGGGTTAGTTTTCTTTAGAAGACTTAATCACATGGTTTACATTTACCCAGTTTCTATAGATGCTGTGTGGTGCACATTTTCATAGAGTACAGGCTTTTAAAAAATAATTATTTTTACTATATAGCTAAGATTCCACTTGGCATATCAGTTCTTTCAGCTCCCATAACAAGAATAAATGTAAATTGAAGAGTCTTTGTATAAAAGTAAACTCCACCAAGCTGCTATGGACTAATACTTTGCTTGCCAAAGTTGTCTTTTTTTTTTTTTTTCCTTGTCCGTGTATGACAGTGTCTAGAAGCACATTATGAAATCTTTTGAAAAACTTAAGTCATGCATTACCTTTGAAAGCCCAATTCTTTTTTTTTATTATAAAGTATTATAAAGCATGGTCACAACTTTTAAATCCACTTTGAATTTCTTCTCTGAATTGTTAAAAAAGTTATTGATGATCTCATTTATAAACACTAAATTCTGATTCTGTCAGAATCTAAATTCTGTCACCTCCTGTCATTTAATTTTGTATTCATTCAAATGTGTTTTTTGTTATGTGTATTATAAAAATATATTTTATGATCTCTTACCCAAATAAATGCTTGCAAAGGACTTAAGGAATCCGTCATTTACAAAATACTATGTAAATGTGTGGTGTGTGGTTGCTGTATCTGGGCTGTGGGGCTTCTTGAGGGGAGTGTACGGATAGGATCGCATTCATCTTTTTATCTCCAGCCCAGTGCTCAACTTATGTGTCCTTAGGGTCTTTGTTGAAGGAGTAGGTGGCTGAAGGATCCATTTCCGGGGCATTTCAACAGAATACGGTACTTAGATGTGCCTTCGTGGAGATACTTAGCAGAGAGTGCTTAGCAGAAACTGGGTGGGTAAGTGACACTGCCCTCCAAAACCGGGAGTGGGGTTGATGGCATTGATGAGAGGGTCCCTTTTATTTATTTATAGACTTGTACTTATTTGGGGTTGTCTGTCTGTATATTCGTAATGCCAGTACAGTTAACGTACAATGTTATATTAGTTTCTGTGTAATATCCCGAGCCAGCATTTCTCTGCATTACTCAGTGCTCATCAGGATAAGCGTCCTCTTGATCCCCTTCACCTATGTCTCCCATCTCCCCCGTGACCAACATGTACTGTCTTGGAAGAGGAATTACCTATCATGGCACAAAATTCAAAAGGCACAAAGAAGTTCAAGTGAAAAGTATGCCTTCACCCCTTGTCACAACCACGTTTAAGTTCTTGTGTGTCCTCCTAGCCCGATTCTAAGCATAACACATAGGCATATTTATATTCTTTTCTTCATTAAAAATACTCCATACATACTGTTTGTTGTAAGTTAAGACAAAAAAACGCAACAGGGTGTCCCTTTTCAGTCATTCCTTCCTAGGGTGTAGGGAGGGCATGTGAAGTCTAGTTTTAGAAGAAATTTGATTTAAGATGGCTATGGAACATCAAGTTCGAGATACCTGGTAAAAGTGAAAAACTACTGCTATGTCACTGGCCCACAAGGGGTTGATGGAACCATTAGTGTAGGTAAGATGATCCGGGGAGTGTGGTCCCGAAAGAGAAGCAAGAGCAAAAGGAATGTGTTCTTGAGGGGGAAGAAGAAAAAGGAGTGGCCCATGAAAGAAATACAAGAGTGATGTCTTGAATTTCTTCTCTGAATTTTTAAAGTTATTGACAATCTCATTTATAAACACTAAATTCCGTCACCTCCTGTCATTTAATTTTGCGAGAGACACCAATTCAGAGTGAGACCAAAGAATAATCTTAAGATCTGGCCACAAGATCATAGGGCAGGGTAAAGAAAATGGGAACTGAAATTTGGAACAGTCACTTTGATAAAATAATTCAGATAAAAAAATTCAAGTTATGACAAAATCCACGGAGGAAAAGAATGACAGATTTCATCAGATAAAAAAATTTCCCGCCTGATAAATGTCTATAAATAAAGTTTAAACACAAGGCATCAGACTAGGGGAATATATTTATGACATATTTAATAATCAAAAAGGTTAATGGTAATATTTAATATAAAGAGCTCCAATGCCTAGCTATCACTGTTTGAGCATTTATTATGTACCAGGTGATATTCTTGGAGTTTTGCATGGATCAGCTTGTATAATCTTCACCTGACCTTAGGAAGTAGGCATCGAATGAGGACACGAAAGCTTAGATAACTTAGGTAATGAATAAACAGAAAAATATAATTTTAAACAGGTTTAACTGCCTCATTGGCCCCCAGATTGGGAAAACTATCTGTAGTCAGTGTTGCTGAGAAACAGACTCTTGGTGAGGACAGGAAGTGTTAGAGCCTTCGTGGATGGCCACTTGGCCACCTCCAGTGATCTCTGCTCACGCACACAGGGTCTGACTCCCACGCAGCAGAGATCTCATCCATACAAAGCTTTGCTTGTAATTTCACGGACAGAAGCTGTCACGGCCCCGGTGAAAGAGGGAGTCTGCATCACCCTGTGTGCCTCCCAGGTCTTTCATCCCAACATTGGATGCTGTCTTTGGCCCAGGGGAATAGGTAGGGTGTCACGTGAGGTCTGTGGACAGCTCACACGGAGGGAGGCTGTTGGTGAGGAAGTGCTGCCATTTTATACCCTATATGGTCATATACCATGTGTGCCTTTTATCAGGAGTTGTGCCTCACAGATCCACAAATTCTCAGTTTATTTACCACAAATTATCCTTAACCAGCCACATCCTTCTAAGAGCATTCCACAGATAAGAGACAAATGGATAAAGAAGATGTGGTCCATATGTACAATGGAATATTACTCAGCCATCAGAAAGGATGAATACCCAACTTTTACATCAACATGGATGGGCCTGGAGGAGATTATGCTAAGGGAAATAAGTCAAGCAGAGAAAGTCAATTATATGGTTTCACTTATATGTAGAACATAAGGAATAGCATGGAGGACATTAGGAGAAGGAAGGGAAAAATGAAGGTGGGGGGAATAGGAGGGGGAGATGAACCATGAGAGACTATGGACTCTGAGAAACAAACAGGGTTCTAGAGGGGAGGGGGGAGGGGGGATTGGTTAGCCCGGTGATGGGTATTAAGAAGGGCACGTACTGCATGGAGCACTGGGTGTTATACGAAAACAATGAATTGTGGAACACTACATCAAAAACTAATGATGTAATGTATGGTGATTAACATAATAAAATAAAATTAAAAAATAAAAAATAAAAATAAAAAGACAGATTCATGGGGAAAAGAAAAAAAAAGAGATCTAGCAAATATCATTAGTCTGTTAACCAGGAGGTCCCACTTTCACCAGGTTTACAAGCATTTAGATGTGTCCCTGACTTCCTGGAACCAAGAGCCAGCTGCTTTAACTCCTTCCTTCCTACTCCCCTCAGATGAACTTGCAGGTGAGGAAAGAGACACATAAAAGGATGACCATTACGATAGTGTTTTAAAGGGAAAAAACTGAAATAACCCAAAAATCCAACAGGGACGAAAATGAGAAAGAATCGACAAGCCCACTAATAGGAAATTATGGTGATAATTTCTACAAAACACCATGCAGTGTTCAATAAAAGCAATATATATGTATACATATTTGGACCAATTTTCCAGAAAAACTTCTGGGGAAAAGCGATCTGCCATGCAACATGACATAATATAACATATATGTGTGTAAATACCCAGATGAAGGTGTGGAAGGAACCACGCCAAATTTTATATGGGAAAGGACAGTGGGCAGAGGCTGGGAGAGTGTTAGGTAGAGGAATGCTTTGACTTTTGACTCTTTCTAGAACATTTGATATGTTTAGGATGAGAATATTTTCATACTGCTCATGCACATGGACCTATGAACACTTCAAAAATTAAAATCAGAACATGGAGTGAGCAGAAGGCTGAGTAGAGACTACAGGCTATGGGGTTGGGAAGGGGGCAGCACCAATGGGACAACAGTATGGTGGGACAATGTGGGGAGGGACGGGTGGTTTGGATGAGGAACTGAGTATGTTAGTCCCCTGAGGGGAAGAGCAGAGGGAAGGGAGGATCTGAGGATAGTGGTAAATAGGAGGGGAAGAGATGAAGGAGGATGCGTTTGTGGAGCACGATGAAGGGCGAGAGTCCAGACCCCCTCCCAGGAGTCAGCATTTGTGAAGGGAATGTGAGTCAGTATTAAAGAAATGGGGCATCCAAATTGGGTGGTCATGCAGGACTAGGTGCCAAGGAGTGACGCGCAGGCCTTCCTCCTTGTTCAGGACGTGTGCTGCCGGGTGGCAACCACGAGCAACAATTGCACGGGGAGGGGGGGTCCCAATAGGGAGCCAGAGCATGGCCAACCGCAGCAGACGCGGAGAGCCTGCAAAGGCGTCTGGGGCAGTAATCTCTAGGAGGGTTCATACCAAAGGGTCTACCCCGAAGAAACTATATATGCCCCTCCCATGTTCAAGTTGATACCTAACATTTTTCATTAGAACTTTAAAAAGTGGCAGAGGATGTAATTTCTATCATATTGGAAATATTAGCATTTCAGATTAAAATTTTTACATTTTTTAAAAGATTATTTAAGACAGAGAGTCGAGTGGAGGGAGGGGCAGAGGGAGAAGCAGACTCCCCACTGAGCAGGGAGCCCGACACGGGGCTCGACACAGGGCTCGACCCCAGGACCCTGGGATCATGACCTGAGCCCAAAGCAGACGCTTAACCGACTGAGCCACCCAGGCACCCCTTAACATTATTTTTAAAATCAAATCCAACAGAATCTAAATGCAAGTGCAATTTTATCCCCTCCTTTGCTGTCAATTTAAACATTCACGAATAGGATATTTTTGGAAATTTTATAGCATTCTTTTTACTTCGGTTCTCTCGCATAGCTTTATACTAATGTAATTTATATTTTGTGCTTGAGCAAAATGTGTATATAAAATGAAATGGAATTTTTTAAAATGTTCTGTGACCATAAGATTTTAAATGTTAAAAGATTATTTTGAACTGAATTATCATTACATTTATTATTAGTTCACAAATGATCAAAACTACAGAAGACATTTGAAAAATTTTAAGCATAATGAGTAAAACTTTATAGGAAATATGTTTCTTAATGAAAAATAGACTTTTTATCAACTGGCTTATGTATCTATGGATAAATATCATTTATTTTTAGAATGAGATGTGGTTCAGCATCGATCCTATTTCTTTTTTTTCATTTTTACAGAAAACCTAACTAGATGAAAATGAAAGCTTTGCTATTGCAAAATCACTCAATTCTCTGGACTTTCAAGTGATCTACCAAGAATTATTTTTAATGATAAACTCAATTATTTTTAGCTGATACAGTAGGCAAGATATGTACTATGCTACCATAAAAAATGGAAAATAACAACAAAACCACAGTGGATCAAACAGGATAGAAGTTTCTCTTTCATATGAGAGTCTAGTAAAGGGGTCAATCTGGGCAGAGAGGTGAACTTGCAGGGCATCCAGGGACCAAGGACCTTACCCCTAGGATAGCCTAGGATGTGGCCTTGCCCTCATAGTCAAAGCTAGCTCCCTGGCATCACATCCAGAGTCAGCTTTCAGGAAGGGAGAGGGGGGGGGGGGGCGGCGCTCATCACTGGTCATTTTAAGATCAAGACACAGAACTTGCACACATCACTTCTTACTTCCCACCTGCAAGAACTTAATCACATAGCCATACCTTGTGGCTAGGAAAGGTAGTCTTCGTTGAGTGTCCCTCAAACCCTGCTGAGATGCATGAGCCAAGGGGCATTCGGGGCCGCCAGCAAGCCCTAACCACTGCTTCTAACTCCTTCACTTTTGTTGAAAGCGAAGATATGAAAGCTACCCATCTTGCAAAGATGTGTTATTCTGCCTTGAGAGTCCAGGAAACCACTATTTGAATTGTCATTTTCTTTTGGTATTGGGAGGTTTTTATACCCCAGGAAAGTGACTGTAGGGAGAGGCAGGAAGTGTGCTTTTCCTTTGCAAAAAGTGAGAAAGGCAATTGTGCACGGCATTCGGTCCAGAATATATCACATGAAAAGAAAGCACAGAAAACTCACCATCATGCTGTTCCTTGGGTCCCAAGTTCTCTAGATGGGCCTTCTTTTTCTTTCCACCTCTCAGAGTCTTCTGATGTTTGTTTCATATAATGCCCAGGGCTTTGGCTGCACATAGAGGGAAGAATAGGGAGAAATACATCTACTCCATCTTGGTGCCACTGATTGAGTTTTAACAGTCTGTAATTTCCAGAGTTCTCAAGCACATCTTGTGGGGTTTAATTATGTTAATTCAAATGATCCTCTCTATTATGGAATAAATTTTTTTCTTTAATCAATTCTATCAAGAAGTGTCCCAAAGCTGATGAGTTCTTTTTAATTACTTAGGCAATTTTGGTAGATTCTAGTGAGGTTGAATATCTATCTTTTTTCAAACTACATGTGTTTATTGGTCCTATTCATTTGTGAATTTCTTTTTTTTTTTTTTTTAAGATTTTATTTATTTGAGAGAGAGAGAAAAAAAAATGAGGAATGGGGAGGGGCAGAGAGAGAAGCAGACTCCCTGCTGAGCAGGGAGCCTGATGCAAGGCTTGATCCCAGGACACTGGTATCATGACCTGAGCCAAAGGCAGACACTTAACCAACTGAGCCACGCAGGTGTCCCTCATTTGTTAATTTCACGTTGTGTCTTTTGTTTATTTTTCAGTTGTCCTTATTAACTGATTTATAAGGTTATATGTTAGGGATATTAATGCTTGGTTATATGTAGCTGGATCTGTAATCAACTCCTTTATTAGCTGTGCATTCTTCAGCTACAAATTGGAGATCCTAGTACCTACCACAAAATCTGTTGGGCACATTAAATAAGACAATCAATGTTAAGGTCTCAGACCAGTAAAAAGGCAAAGAGTAAATTCCTAGTAAGTGACAGTGATTGTTCATTGTGGAATTAGCTGCCCAAGAAAATCTGGACAGAGGCAGATATAAATCTGGTTGGGCTAGCTGTCTTCCCAACACCAAGCTTTCTACTCCATCTGAAGTTAGAGATTACTGGGAATTTGAAAGTGGCTAGAAATTCACTTGGCAAAGAATAACACCTCGTGGCATTTATCGATAACTGTAATACTACAACTTTAGAATTGCCTACATGCAATATAATGCTTTTGTGTATGTTTTCAAGACTTCCTTGAGAAGTTAAAACAACTTTTACTTCTATAGAAGGATGTGTAAAAAAGGCTTAATTTTTTTTTCTTCCAAAAGTTAATTTTTTGCATGGGTGAAGTAATTTTTAAAAATAACAGTTACTCCACAAGATTCTGAGGTTTGGGTGTAGTATAGGAGATTTAACAAAATGTGAGGCTCCAGGCTGGAAAGAGGAAGACTAGGAGGGGATAGAAAATTTGTTATTATGGGCATACTATAGATGCTCCATATTCCCTATGGTTTTGCTCATAACATTTAGAAATGTTATGTGCCCCTTGAGACTGATACACAAGGTCCAGTTTGCTTTACTCCATTTCCCACAGTGCATTTGGAATAAGCATTATAGGGAGAGCATTTTCCCTTCTGGTTTCAGACTGTAGTGGAAGATTTGTGATGAAATCTTAGAATATGAAACCCCAAACAGTGTTGTCTAAATCAAAGCAAATATAAAAGTTGATGAGAAAGAAGGGCAAAGAGCTTTAACTGTACCAAACAAAAACTTGTAGAAATGCAGGAAATCTTATATAAGAACTCTTCTGAGAATAAAAACCAAAGGAAAAATACAAGTTGATCCAATCATTCATCCACTTTTTGGTTACTCAGTTGAGGATGGAATAGCATAACGAAAGAGCACACGTTGGCTCAGAACACCAAACGAGGAATGTAAAGAAAGACTTGGGTATGAGCTCCTTTTCTATGGCTTAATTCTGTGCTTAAATTTTTTCAAACTACTCTGTTGCTCTGAAACTCCGGCTTTCTGATTTGTAAAATGGAAAAAAAGCTCTGGAGGTTTTGTGATGTGAAAAATCCTTTGTGTTGCTTCTTGACCTGGGGCATGCAGCTGTGAGCCCCTTAATGGAAAGAACAAGGTATTGCTCATTAAGTGAGGAGAGAATCACACTCATCATGGTGTGTGATACATACATTGATTGGTGCTTAGTAAATGTTTACCAAATGAAGGTGCAGTAAACCAATTACAATCTATCACTAATTTGAATGCAGTCTTGGATAAATCACATTCTATAGGCTTCATATAGGCTGCTTAGGAAATTAGCAGATAACACCAGACCTCTAAGGGTCTTTACACAGATTTCTAGTGTAGCAAGGTTCAAAAAATGTGTTTAACAGTGGCTCACATCCTCCCTTCCTTCTTTTTTCTTTTTTTTTTCTTCCTCCTTTCCTTCTGTGGATTAGGTAGGAATTAAGAAAAAGGGACTGAATTCTGCATCCAGGTCAACTAGGAGAACAGCAAACAGAATTCACGTACAAGAAAGGAAAACTGAGAGTCCAGCAAGAACAGGAAATTGGGCCACGGGTGCCCAGAAAATGGAAGCCCTTGGAAATGTGCAGAAATCTTGAGAGCATTGGAGGCACCAGAAACACGTGAATGAAGCCAAATTTATCTCAGTTGTACATGACCTGCAAACTATTGCTGACCACTGACCTTCCATGCCATCATTACCACTCTCAGAGTCTTGAGTTCAACCTGAGTGATTCTTAGAATATCAACACAAACCAGGAGCGAGAGGGCGTGGGGAGAAATTGAAGAGAAAACAACTTCCATGGGGGGAAAAAAGGCTCAGAAGGAGAGAGAGAGAGAGACTTTTCTTCCACTTAATCACAAATTGGCTTTTTAGAATTAGGGTTTTTTTTTCCTGCTGCCTCTCTTTTTCTCCCTCAAACTCACTCTAGCACTGTCAAATCCCACAACCCCTGAATAATGAGGGTCAGTCTGGACGTGAGGAGTTTGGGGGGTATACTTGTAATGTGCTGGAGCCAATTCTTATTGGAAATTGCATGCATTTGTTCCCAAGTCCATGTTCAATGATGTCCAACTGGTAGCTTGAAATCCAGCATGGTGGGGGTATTCATACCAGGGGAATGGAAGAACACTAAAAATAAAAAATCAAGTCCCCAGTCCCCTCCCATAATGTACCAACACACCATTGGACTTACCTCTACTCTTGATGGACAGTCATTTAAGGTTGCTGTGCCTTCCTTCGAAATTCATTTTGTTGTTACCATGGGAGAAGGAATACTGGGAGCCAGGATCAGGCCAGAAAGGAGATTTTTTTTTTTAGCTGGGAGGTTGCCATTCCAGAGGCAGGGAAGTGGTTTGAATGGAATACCAAGCCTGCTGCCATGGAAGATATTCAATAAAGAACCTCTGGACCTAATGGAAATGAGGTGGAGGCCTGACCTGCTCATAAGTGATACCGAAGACAGAACGGACTGGAGACCTGTGCAGAAAACATGTTGATTCCTAGAAAATCCCATGATTATTCGCTCAGTTTGACCTGGTGGTTTCTGGCACCCCAGATGTAGACATTAGGGGGTCACTTTTCTGCCTAACTGAAACGTGCCAATCTTAAAAATAAAATAGCCTATTTTATCAGCAAAATGAGTTTACTTGGGAACAGCAGAGAAATTGCAATTCGGGACAAGCAAGCTGTGGCAAACCTTAAGCAAGTCGAATGAGACAAAGGGAAGGTGAGCTTTTATTAGGTTCTAGGAGGAACCTGGGGAGGGCCGTTCCGAACAAAAGGTCATTGATGAACGAGAGTTCCAGGTGGTGATGGTTTCTCATTGGCAACGGGTGGTGGTTGGTGCTTTGATGCTGAGGCAGGGAGGGATCTTCCTTACTTTTCTTAACGGCAGGAGACGAATTCCTGTGTGAAAAGTGCCCTCCCTTGTCCAAGCGGTTCTTTCTTCTATTGGTTAGGCAGGCTGCAGGGAATGGTACGTGCGTGTGAGCGCCCCCTTCAGGCCTTGCTGACTCCGTTTTGAGTGAGGTTTCTTTTATGTTCACAAATGTAACCTCATCTTTAATAAATGAGGTGACCAGCAATGCCATCTTCGTCTTCTCCATGACTCTGAAATTGCAGCCCTTTGCTACATGGGGCCCTGTATCGTTTAACGGCAAGGTTTACCGATCCTTATGTAGATTTCCTGGGACTTCCTCCGGTGGTGACCGGAACATGATTCCTTGGATACATGTGGCCACCCTAGGCTCATTCCTCACCGTGCACCCTTCTGCTCCAGCTGTGTGTACCAGTGGCAACTGTTGTTATGATCTGAACTTCATGTCCTGCTGAGGCCTGGGATGCATCTTCTCTTTGGGATTCCAAAGTTTTCCCGTGGGACTTCTTCTGGAAACTGCCTTCTGGCCTTGCTCTGTCCCACCCACTGCTGGGAGGCGGTTTCCACGGTTCTCTTGCATTTCTGCACAACTTGCACTAATTTTGGAAAGGCACTGACTACCTTTGTTCCAGACTTTCCTTTCAGGGATGTTATATAGTGAACAGCCTTGGAAGATAAAGTGTCTCTGGAGCAAAGAGCAAGTTTGCTTACAACCTTGGAAGACAATGTCTCTCAAGTGCACAAGGCAGACGTACTGCTCCTCACCAAAGATGCAGTTTTCTTCAGCCAAGGGCTCGTCTCTTGTAATGTACTGCCAAGCACTCACAGGCATCACCCAGCCCTCTTTGCTTTGCCCAGGGAACCAGCACAGATGCTGATACTTTGACTACTGCTATTGCTGTGAGTAATACAGTCCTTTGTCTCTGACCCAGGAGTCTTGTATCTTCCGTCAGCATCCATGAAACTGTGGCAGGCCACTTGGGGAGCCTGACAGTAGGACAAATCTCAGCCCGTTTACCTACCTGAGTTGGTCTGATCTGCCTCTTGGTTCTAACCGCCACGTGGGATAAATATGGAGATGCAAGGGGGAAAGAAAAAACCCAGGTTGTGAGAAGCAATGTTCATCGAAGACAGACTGAAGGACACCCATTTCTAAATGTTACCCTTGGAATGTGTACTTTTGGCTCTGGGACTTGTACTAAATTGTGTTTCCATTTTTTGCCATCTGCCTATTTTGATGGACACGATAAGAAAAAGGAATGTGAAATTTACTTTTGGAAACATCGTTGGGATAGTTTCAAGGACACCGACTGCGACATTATGCAGTGTTCTTTTTATGAGGGCCCACGGGAGAAATTTGTCTCAGGTATCAGGAAAAGCTGCATTCCAGCTGAACATCTGTGGTGTGTTTGTCCTATGGACACGATAAATCTTATAACTGATGGTATATTTCTATTGTCTCAGCATTTTGGAAGAATGGAGCCACATTTGCGATCCAGCTCTTAGAATTAATTGAGGCCAGACAGTGTGCATCTGAGGGTACCAAATTTATACCAGGTTATTTTCTTCACTTCATTTCCACATTTCTTTTATTTTTGCAACGTATGTATTAAAATTATTTTAATCAAATTTTAAGGGTCTGACATTTTAATAAAACTTATTACAAAACCAACACTTCCCTGCCCCCACCTCCCCCTTCCCATGGCCCCCGAACCCTGTCTCTCCCTCACCCTCGGTGTGAGTTCCGTTTTGGTGGCCCATCTGGGAAAGATGCTGGGAAACACATTCATGGAGCTAACTTGTCTGACAAGGTCATTACTGTCATACTCAACTGGTGATTTGGCCAGTTATAGAATCCTAGACTAGACATAGTTTTACGTAGACATAGACTTTTGAAGATTTGGCTCCATTGGCTTCTGGGTTCCAGCATTTCACTTGTGAAGTCCAAAGCCATTCTGATTGATTCTAGATCCTTTGATCCAGATGATGTACCTTTGTTGGGTCTTTTTACATCCACTGAGTTGGGCATTTGTAATATGGGAATTCATGTCCTTCAAATGAGTTGTTTTTTTGGATAATCTCCTCTCCTGCATTTTCTAAGTCCCCTGTTTCTTGAATGACTTTATTTAGGTTCTGGATCTTCTGGTTCAGTCCTCTCATGGCATCTCTTGATCCTGGTTTTCCTTCTCTTTTCTCTTTCATTCTGTTTCTTGAATTATGTATGAGTTTTCTATTGCTGCCATAACAAATTATCACAAACTGAGGAGCTTAAGACACTACCCATTTATTACCTCACAGTTTCTAGGAGTCAGAAGTCTGGGCACAATGTAGCACAGTTGGGTCTTTGCTTAGAGTCTCATAAGGCGAAAATCAAGGTGTTGAACTTGGGGAAGGCTTGGGGAAGAATCTACTTCTAAGCTCGTTCTGGTTGGTGGCAGAATCCAGTTTTTGTGGCTGTAGGGTCAAAGTCCTGGTTTCCTTGCTGGCTGTCAGCCAGGAGCCGATCTTCATTCCTAGAAGCTGCCGGGATTCCTTCCCATGCTTTCCATGAGCACCTAGAGGCCTTTCTCAGGTAGCATCCTTGCCCGAGGCCCCTGTAGTGCAGACCCTCTTACACCTCAAATCTCTTACTCTATCTTTTTCATTCTTCTGCAATTACGGGCTCATGTGATTACACTGGGCCCTACTTGATAATCTGGGATCACCTCCCTCTTTTAAGACCAGCTGATTATTTAGTAACCTGAAATCCCTCCAAGGCACCTAGGTTTGCATTTGTATCCCTAGGGGGTGGGGATCTTAGGACACTTTTTGGAAGTCTGTTCATCACACTCCTCAGCTCTACATTGCAACACTCTTGTTTCCTGAATATTTCTTTTTATAGTGTTCTGTTCTTGGGACTTGTAGACAATATCTTCTCTTCCTTTGAGAGTCTTAGTGAGTTTTTTCAAAAGGTTTCTTCCCTCTGCGTTTCCTGTTTCCCCAAAAGGGAGCATGGGGCTCCCTTTTGCAGGGGTAAAGGCTTTGCCCAAGTGTTCAATGTCAATCCGTGGCTATGTGTCCATGCTTATAACGATGAACTCACTGCTGAATACAAACTCTGCACGGCGGGCTCCACTGAGGCATCATCAGGTGGGGCATTTCACTGGGGAACCTACGATGTTAGTACATGTGGAATTTTCTTTCTAGGACCAGTTGGAATCCCTAGAAAGTTTCAGTCTCTTGGTGGAAGACCCAGCTGCCAAAGACGGAGGGGCCGTTGGGACATCTCCAGATTCAATGGACCACCTTCCCAAATCCTCCTGTTTGCAGCATGCATCTCAAACTTCCGCTCTGCCCAGTGTTCTGGGGCAGAATCCCTTGGCTTACCATTCTCTGAAAATAAACCTATACCATTTTGCTGAGGTTTGGGAGGGGATCTGGGGATCTACCATTTCTTACTAGATTTTCAAGCCCCCCTCTCGTTTTCAATTCTGATTTTACCCTCAATTTTAAGGTACCTGGCGCTGCTTGTCTCTGAGATTTTGTGAAGTTCTGTGAGGCAACTCAGGATGCTTCTGGGCTTCCTCTCTGCTGGTTTGGGTTGGCCAAGTCAACTGCTGTTCTACTTTACTCTCCACGTGCCATTGCTGCTATTTCTTCTCTCATTCACTTTGACTCTGTAACTACCTGTCTCTTTACTACAACTTCATTGCTGTCATTTCGTGGGCTTCCAGAAGACAGCCAAGGGAAACACATTGGCATAATGCACCATCATGAATCAGAAACTTCACCATCATATGTAGGGTTATTTATTTATTCATGCATTTACTTATTTTCTTTTAAGATTTATTTATTCTAGAGAGAAAGAGAGAGCACACAAGTGGGGGGAGGGGCAAAAGGAGAGGGGGAATCCCAAGCAGACTTCCTGCCTAGCGCAGAGCCCAATTCAGGGCTTGATCTCACAACCCTGAGACCATGAATGGAGCTGAAATCAAGAGTTGGGCACTTAACCAACTGAGCTACCCAGGCACCCCTGATTTACTTATTTAACAGAATCCATTCCTAATGTGGGGCTTGAACTCATGACTCCAGAGATCAAGAGTCGCATGCTCTACCGACTGAGCCAGTCAGGCTCCCTGGGTTTTACTTTTATTTATTTTTAAGATCTTATTTATGAGAGAGAGAGAGAGAGCACGAACAAGGGGGAGAGGAAGAAGCAAGCTCCCCAATGAGCAGGGAGCCTGATGTGGAGCTCTATTCCAGGACCTTGAGATCATGACCTGAGCCAAAGGCAAATGCTTAACCGACTGAGCCACCCAGGCACCCTTGGGTTTTATTTTTAAATGAAAAGCCTTAAACCCCTTTTGGAATGTGGCGAGGAAGAAAAAAAAATCACCTCATTAAATAAATTAATTAAATTGTGACTGGGAGTCTGGGAAGTTACTTAGCTTCCAAAATGACTTCCATTTTCTCATTTGTAAAAATCTGAATAGGACCACAGTGTGATGATATTTGAGAGTGCCTAGGACTGCACCTGGCATGCAGTTGACATTCACCTGATATGCTTGTTGAATGAAGGAATAAAATGCATTCACTCAGAACTAAACAATACTGGGAGTACGTATTGTAAGCCAGGGGGACATGCAAACATGTGGTGCCCGAGGCAGGTTAGGAATGAGGCTCTCCTCCAAACCAATGGACTGCCCATGTTTGCTCCACATTCAGTTAGTTGGTGGCTGAAGGAAAGAAATGGATTTTCTCTTAAAAAAATTGTATGTCCCTTTCTTCCAAATTAAGGGCTTATTATTTAGTCTAAATGAAATATAATATTTTAACTTTCTTAGAAATGTCTTTTATTTCACAATCTTCCCACCACATAACTCTATAACATTCTTCACGCTTCCTCAGGATAAAGGATCACAAACGAATGTAGTCGTAAAGTGTTATTAAAATACGTTAAAAACCTTTTTATGACTTTCATAATTGGCAAATGTTTTCCATTTTTTGGGTAGATCCTGTATTCCTTCGGTGTTAATTTTTTTCTGAATCAGACAGTGTTTTGGGTGGTGTATTAAAGGGTTACAACAGATAGAGTAAAGCAGGTGCCAGAACTCCACCTCACTTTGTCCTCGTCAGATGACTGTGAGCCCGTTCACATTCCATCACTGACAGAGAGGCCGAAAGCGGCGGGCCCTGTGCGGTTGGCTTATGGAAGGATTGCTTTTCAAACGCCCACTTCTACTTTCAGGGAGCCGGTGAGAGTAGGACCCATCATAGTTTTCCAATAAAGCAAGGAACTACAGGTGAAAATCTGAGCTAACTGGCACATTTCCTCCTACTCCAGTGATATCTGGGTGCCCATTATGAGTTGGCACCCTGAGCAGGTGCCAGAATGGCTCACCCCTCGATCTAGTTCTGCCTTCATCTTCTGCATTTGCTACCTTCCTTCCCAAGTGCTCAGTGTCCTGATAATCTCTCCCCTACATCCCATGAAATAGTCCTTGATAACAGCAGAAAAACCTATTATTTCTCAGGGAGTTTTGGACTTTAGTAAAGATCTATACTTGCAGCCACACACATGGCATTTATAGGATGGATTTTTGGTTAACAGCCCAGAGAAGAGCATCCAGACCAGTAACTATTTCCTATTGTCTTTGACATGAATATTGTAGACCCCCTCTCCCAAATTCCTGGTCCCGTGTCATTCCTTTAAGTGGCACCATTTGCTTGGGAAATACCTTAGACCACATGAAGCTAAGCTCCAGGGTGGATTTGCCATTTACATTATGAATCACCTTTGACCACCTCCTAACTCCATATTCTGTCCCGTAGCCAACCTTCCCAAATGCTGTTTTTGCTGCCTTTTCTTCCTTTTGCATCTTGCCTCCTCTTTGGGTATAGTACTTGGCTCTATTTGGCTTCTGTGGGCTGTAATTCTGACTTTTTCTACTCTGGCTAAGCTGCCTCAGGTGAGCATCCTTCCTAGTTTCACTTGGCCTCCTATTTTGACTTCCCCAGGCCTTCTGAGTGGGGCCCGGGCAGCAGGCGAAGCCAGGCCAGGAGACACACCAGAGACCCCCAGCCATGTAGAACACGCTGCATGCAGGTTAATGCTTAGAGAGTCTGTCTGAGGGACCATTGGCTTATCTTCCTGGCAGCTGAACCCATGGTGGTCTATACTGATAGATGCCTACCAACATTTATTCTCTCTCTCTCTCTCTTTTTTTACATCAGAATCACTATATAACTGGGCAAGGTATGGGAGTCAGAAGGGCAGGGCAATGTGCTTAAATTTAAGACTGCATTTCCTAATGTCCCTTGTATCTAGATATGGCCATATGACTTAGTTCTGGTCAATGACATGTAAGGAAGACTCAAAAAGGACTTACAACCAGGGAACTGTTTTTCTTTTTCCAGCTCCTTGGAATAAAGGCATGATGATTGGAGCTACAGCAGCCATATTGCATCAAGAGGATAGGCACCATGTCCTGAGCATAGTAAAGCATAAATATAAAATAAACATAGGTCTCTGATAGTTTAATGATGCCAATACACATTCTTAGACTACCTCTGGACTTTTTTGTGGGAGACGATAAACCTTTGTGGGTTTAGGCCATTGTCTCCTTGGGTTTTGTTATATGTCGCCAAACCCAACCCAAACATAAACCAACAGCTTCCCTTCCCTTACTTTTATCCTGCCATTGCCACCTCTGAAAGGGAGAGGAGCGCCCGTATTGATGGTGATATAGCTCCAGGATTGCTGCCATCTCTGCTGTTGAAGCAGAAGTACAGCCCATTGTTTCGTTAAAGGTTATAATAATATCCATGGCCGTAGACTCCAAACCCCACATACTCAACACGTTGGCATCTACCAAAAATACCCAAGTACCACTCATTAACTCTACCCTTTACTTGTGGAAGTGTTTCCTGCTTGGAAAATGTGCACACAATCTTGGCATCTAAGCAAAGATTTGAAATCACTTTATCAAAGTCAATGTAGGAGAGTAAGACCTTTAATGGGAATTCTTAGTGTTTGCTGAAAATGGCCTGTTGTCCAGGTTCACTCCTTCCCCAGCCTCCAACTTTTTAATAAAAAAAATTTCAAACATGCAGAAAAGTTCAAAACATCACAATGAATTGTACTCCTATTCCTGCCACTGAGATTCAGTGGTTAACATTTTGCCATATTGCTTTATCTATCTACCTTTTGATTTTTAAAGATTAAGTCTGTATCTAGAACAACATATTTTGTGTGACCATTTGAGATTTTATTTATTTTTTTTGACAGAGAGAGACACAGCGAGAGAGGGAACACAAGCAGGGGGAGTGGGAGAGGGAGAAGCAGGCTTCCCGCTGAGTAGGGAGCCCGATGTGGGGCTCAATCCCAGGACCCTGGGACATGACCTGAGCTGAAGGCAGACGCTTAATGACTGAGCCACCCAGGCTCCCCTTGTGTGACCATTTGAAAGTGAATTGCAGACATCCTTTTTCCATCTTGATCTATTCTGAATTTCCAAGTTGTGTTTTACATGGTCCAGAGAACACCACGGTCAAGACATTTCCTAAGTGTTTTCAGCCCAAGAGTGCGTGTGGCTTAGAAGGAAGCTTTAGCATTGGTGTGGGGCAGGTATGAAAGGAAAAACACCAGAGAGCAGTGTTACAAAGTGAATAGCAAGGCTATCTGGACTTTGTTGACTTAATGTAGGGACATATTTACTTTGTTCCCAAAATATTGCAAATTTAACTAAATTCCACCAAGTCAGTTCAAAAACATCTGAGCCATAATGTTGACTTCCTGGATATTCCTGGAAAGCCTCAAGTAGGATCACTGATTTGTCCCGGTTTACCTGGGACTTCCCTTGTTGTAGCATTAAACATCCTGGGGAATCTTGTCCTGGGCAAAACTGGGTCGTTGGTTATCCTACTTAAAATAATTCTCTGACTCAACCTCCCTGGGGAAAGACTTGATAGTTGTTTCTTCATTCACTTTAACAAACTCTTACTGAACAGCTGGTAGATGTGGGCCCTGGGCTGGCGATGTGCTATTGACTACGACAGGGTCTTAGCTCTGCAAGGATACACCCAATCCTCTACCTTCGCCTCAGGTAGTTAAAGACAGACGTCTGTGTTTCAGAATTGAAATTTCTTTTCTCTTCAGAGTCACATGCAGAAGAAGGAATGAGAGAATCATCTGGATACCGAAACATGCTTCATCCAATTGTGGGGCAATTGAGCTTTCTTTACCTTGTATCTCCAGCTATGGGTCCTCAACATAGAAAAGTTATGGAGGAAGAGTCACTGTGGCCACCGTCTCCCTCCCGAGAGCCCTCACGCTATTCTGTTGCCCAGTGCCTTTTGAAATAAAACCTGATGGCTTTTCACAGCCTAGGAGTCCATTTGCAAAAGAAAGCGGATGACAGATTCCTGGTAGGTGGTGCTTATGGCTGAGAATCAATGTCTCTGTCCCCGTCGGAGGGGACAGTATCACAGTTACCCTATTCTGGGCTTTCCCGCCTCATAGCTCTGAGCTTCTTTATGAAACGGTGCCAATTTGGAGGCAGAGAAGTGTTAGCAGCACCACATCTGTGTTCTAAAATACTGAACAGTGCCTGACCGCTGGCTGGAGGTTCCTGAAGGCCAGATGTTGGGCTTCTTCATGCCTGCTTCTGGCTCCAGCTCAGGATCTGGCTGAGAGAGGTCTCATGGTAGTTGTTTAGCTAACAGATTTGGATGAGAAAGTGGGAAAAAAAAAAAAAAAGAATTCAGATCATCTTACTAAGTGTAAAGTATGATCTGAAAAGTACAAGACAAACATTTTAGTTACAGTATGGAACCGTGGCAGGCTGGAGAAATTGTAGGGAATTCATGGCGAATCCTGTTGGATTTGTCTTTTGCTCTGACTTCACTAGGCTTCCGTACAAGTTACTTAAGATGCAAAGATTATGGGGCACCTGGGTGGTTCAGTTGGTTAAGTGTCTGCCCCCGGCTTGGGTCATGATCTCAGGGCGGACTCCCTGCTCAGCAGGGTGTCTGCTTCTCCCTCTCCTTCTGCTTCTCCCCCACCTTCCACCGCTTGTGCTCTCTTAAATAATTAAATAAAATCTTAAAAGAAAACAATGCAAAGATTACCATTCTCTTGTTTAGCCAGAAGACAAGCACGCACACACAAACCCCTATACAGAAATGTGGAGTATGAAGCTGCACATGTTTACTTCCCCGGAGCTACTGTGCATCCTGCTTCTTTTGGGTGGGGCTTATTTCTGCGGGTGAAAGGTCGGTTCTCAGCTTCAGTTTTCAAATTCAACACCTCTGTGGAATCCTATTACCATTCCCCCCTTCCCTGAATCCAGCAGCTTTTGTTACGAAAGCTGAAGAGCTGGCAGTAAACTCACCTGGGGACAAGGCGATTCCCTCGCCGAGTCTGTTCCAGACTTGGTGTGACTCTCAACAGCACCTCGAGAACGCCCTCCTATTATTTCCACTTACCAGGTGAAGAAGCTGTCTCAAGGAGCTTAAGTGGTTTGCTGAAGATCACATAGCTAGCAAGTGATAGAATATAGGTGTTTCAGTTCCCCAGTCAGTGGTCATTCTACTGATTTTCTCCCACTTTCCACATGGGGACTGATAAAGTATATTTTCCAAAGAAGTAAAACCATGACTTTCTCATGACTATAAAATAAGCACGTGTCAAAGGTTTTCTGTAACTCACTAATTAATGAGGGAACTGGTACCATACAAAAACCAGTTTAAAGAGCACTCAGGGAGTAAGGTATTTAGACCCAGTGTTTGGGTAAGGTTGCTGGGTTAGATACAAAACTGGTTAATGTCCAACAGGGCAATAAACTATAACCCTTGGGGTTATCTGTTCTACTAAACATAAATTATTTACATCTCCACTAGACAAAAATCTACAAATTAACCTCTGCCCCGAGAGATTAGTGAAATGGCTCATTCAATAGGAAGTTAAGCCCAGCATGGCACACCGCACAGGCTCCCTGTAATCTTTTCTGTCTATTTCCAAGTCTCAGATAATTTCAGATGGTTTTTGAGACACGACTTTTGGTTGAAATTGACAGACACATAAGGAGAAAGCTAAGGGACTGATAGCATTCTCTTTACACACTATACAGTTTCCTTTCTTATACCATATGTGATAAATTATTATTGTTGACAAGGAATACACATGCCAGTTCAAAACCTTCAGGAAATCTGTCATCAGCTTTTTTTATGTAAAGATAAAGCTGTGAAAAGCTTTCACATTTGGTGAGAAAAATGCCTTTTGAAACACTATGTGATTACTACTCCAAAAGTCTTGTGTTCTCATAGCGACTCATTGAATTTCTACTTAATTGAAATTTTAAGGACAAAAAGCAGTTATCTTTCTATATTAGACAAATAGTAGTTACCTGAATAGTTTTTTTCTGCAACAGTGGAAAGAGAGAACAGAGTTGGACTCAATGTTGCTAATTTGGCAACTTATTTAACCTTAGTTTCATTTTCTATAAACTGGTAATAATACTGAAATAAATGCATTCTTCAATTTAAAAGCATTTTTAAGAGTCTTCTAATCTGTGCTGTAAGTAGCAAAATATTTAACCAAAATATAACTGGACCAATATCATGCTATTTTTTGGTAAGATCTCTTGGGGAATGTAACTTGCTTTGGCCCACTAGCCACGACTGATGAAGGTCCATCCATTTTAACAGCCCCATAAAGTTAGAGGTTAACTTAGAGAAAGCTGATAAGGTGTGTGTGTGTGTATGTGTTGACCTGATGGAGGACAACCCCAAATATTATGGTATTACTGTTCTGGACAAAGTTATTCAGTTTTATATCTAACTAGACTTTCTCATTTCTGCATTCATTTTCCCACTGTTACATCTTTCAAGTTTCAAGTGCTCTTCTTGTCAGCTCTTTTATTTATCGATCTCCTCCTTAAAAATTTAAGTAAAACTTTGCCTTATGTTTCCTAGTTGTAAGAGAAGTAGGGTTTTGTCAGTTTGAGAATTAAACGTTTAACCAACTAAACAGAAACGAAGAAAACCAAGAACCCAAACCTGATCTCAAAATTTTTGAAGAACAGTGTAGATTTTTACTGAGTATTCTCAGAGACTGAATAGAGGGGATTATCAGGCCAAACTGACAAAACGTTCCCTATAAATTTCTTTGTGTCTCCCAAATCCCTGCCTAAATTCCCTGTCTCTCTCCCAACTCACTGCCTCCCATGTCCCACCAGTCCCCAGGCTCTTCTGACCCTTCTCCTCTCCTGTGGCAGAAGCATCCCATGGTGACCCCCAGTGAGTTACACACGTGTATAATCTCCTCTCTGGGTGAATGGGAGGGGGGAGGAACCTGTGACTTGCTTCTAACCAATAGGATATGGCAAAGTTTATGGGATGTTACTCCCTTAAATTATGTTCTGTTATATGACAAAGGTGATGGAAGGTCATTCCCAAGATTATGCTTCATTATCTAAGACTCTGTTGTAGCAGATTGGAGGGACAGACCTTCCTACTGGTCTCTAAGAAGCAAGCTGCTCTCAAGTGAACTGCCTATAGAGGGGGCCACATGGCAGGAAACTGCCGAGTCCTCTGGGAGCCAAGGGCCTCAATCTTATAACCATAAGGAAGTGAATTCTGCCAACACCCGTGTGAGCTTAGAGGAGGACCCCCAAGTTCCAGGAAGGAACATAACCTGGCTGGCCCCTTGATGTAGCCTGTGAGACCCTAAGCCAGCTCAGCCAGCCTGGACTCTAGATCCCCTGAAAGAGTGAGACAATAAATGGTTGTGGTTTCAAACTGCTTGGTTTGGGTTAATCTGTTACCCAGCAAAACCCTCTAGCCCTCTTGGCTTCTTTCATTTGTATTCCATAAACCACCATTTCCCATCAAAACTTAAGGATCTTTTTTTTAATTATTATGTTCAGTTAGCCGGCATATAGTACATCATTAGTTTTTGATGTAGTGTTTGATAATTCATTAGCTGTGTATGACACCCAGTGCTCATCACCACACGTGATCCACACTTCTGAAAAACCAGGGAGTGTGTGTGTGTGTGTGTGTGTGTGTGTGTGTGTGTGTGCATCCATCATAAATGGGCCGTAAGTCTCATTTACCCATCTCACTATATTAATTTGCTCATTCCCTTGGTAAAAATCTATTGACTAACAACCACCCAGATGCCAGGAGGCTGCTCTCCAATGTGTGCTTGCATTTCTGTTTCCACAAGCAAATGGCAGAAGAGTCATCGTGGTTTTTTCCCAAATCTGATATCAGTTGTAAATGTTATTGTAGATGATATAGTTAAATCTTAGATAAACTGAAAGTGTAAAAAGAACATTTTTTTTTTCTCTATGAGAACCATGAGAAGGTCTAGAAAGAAACTGCTGTTATATTAAGTAGAACAGGGGCAAATAATAGAAATCTAGAAGGACATTGGCTCTGAGACTATTTCACAAGTATCTTTAAATTGGAGGGTTTTTTTTTTTTTGGCACAGAGCACATTGGTTGTTTATGTAAGAAAGAAGCTGTATAACTCACTCTGCAGACTTCTGCTCAAAAAAAAAAAAAAAGGCCTTGTCCTTATAATATGTTTGATGGATGAAAATGAGTATTTGGAATGTGTGTGCAAACTTTGACAACGCACTCCTACTTTAATTGGCTTTTTCAATTAATTGATTGTGTTAGATAAAAAGATTCCTTCTGAATTTTCATTTTAACATTTTTTCCTCTGTCACAATAAGATTGCATAAATTTCTATTCTGTTTTTAAGAAAAGGAATGTTTTGAGCTCACCAGCTGGAAGTCTTTTAGGAAAAGCTCTAAGGCCTCGTCATAAAGCTAACTCGTGAATTCTGTTTGTCTTACAGCAGTAGCAAGAATAGTTGAAGGGTTAAATGACAGGTTTGACAAGAAAACAGGAAGGTCACCTCCAGGTAGCTCTTGGCATGTTTTCAAATGAATAACGTAACAGGGTTGGGAGATACTGTCATTGCCAAACTTGACAAAGAATTACTGGCTAGTGTGAATTAATTTATAAAAGGTAAATAACAAAGGACTCCCAGGAAGGATTTCCTTCATTCCTCATTTTCTCCTTCCCTCCCTTTCCCTCCCTCCCCCCTTCCTTCCTTCCTGCCTCCTTCCTTCCCTCCTCCTTTAATCTATATAACCCACATCTGTCTTAAGGCATAATGAAATCCTGATGGCCAATACAAACACACAAAATTATCCTATCCCTGGAACTAAAAATCCAGATAACTGGCTTACCAGTGGGGACAGACCGTTTGGAACTGGGACATTCACTTCACTTTTGCTGTGAATTTATATAAAGAAGGGCTCGTGACTGTGGCTAAGAGCATTAAGAATCTGAATTTGGACACTGCTTGAAGGGGTGTCTGTAATATTTCTATTTTATTCTTAGGCAGGCCTTTGGAGAAAACAGATACGTCTCCCAGCCAAGAGAATATTCAAAATCCTGCTCCAGAATTTGCAGATAAGGGGAGGTTAGAAAGTGGGGAAAGAGCCTTGTAGGCGATTTGTTTCTTTAGGAAGACTCGAGAAAATGGCCCCCAGACAAGAGGGCCCCTTCCTTGGGCTCCAAGCTCTTGACACTTGTCCCTTCTTGCTTTGGCTCACCTCCAACCATGCACCTCCTCTGCTAGGCCCAGGGGACATGCCCACCCAGAACCTGCATCTCCCCTTCTAGGCCACGCTCCTGGCAAACATGTCTTCAGAATCAAACGTATCTTCAGAACCCCTTGTGGAAGACTTTCCCCCCGGGTCATCCTCTCCTGGGTCGACTAGATGCCTGTGCCTCCCTGATCCTGAGGGTGGCTGTGTATAGGATGGTGTGGAAAGAGCTCGGCGGTGCGAGCTGGGGAGTCTACACGTGTGAGTACAAGGTCCTCCGAGTATGGTACCGAGACAGCTGTGGAGAGAGAACGCGGCAGCCACAGGCCAGAGACTGCTCACCACATTTTGATGTAGAACTCTGAGGAATCCATGGTTTGTACATTCAAATTTGGACATTCGAGTCCTCAGGAAGGTATATTTATCATGGCATTAGAATAGGGCATACAGACTTTATTTAGCAGCTTGTTAGCTTAATATATAAGTTTTACGTATACTTTTATGTAACTAGCATATAGGTCTTCACTGTACTTTGGCCTAGCCCCTGCTTAGAGCTGCATTGCTGGTAAAAATACAAAACAGTGTAACCCTGATGGCAGACCTGCAGTATCTGTCACAATTATAAATGTGTCTTCTTTGGCTCAGGAAGTCCGTTTCTGGGAATTTATTCTACAGTGTAGAACTCTGACCCACCATCCGTAGCAGTGAGCTGTGCAAACCCACTTGGTACCCACAGAAACCAGCCCAGGAAGCCAGCTTGCTGTCTACAAGTCAAACTTGGAGAAAATCAGGCCACCATCTCTCGTACCTGGTCCAGAAAGACAAACAATAACCTCGGTAACAACTGGCCCCAGATGATCAGGCCTTGATTAATCACTGACAGCTTCCCTAATTCTTGTCCCCAATTCCAATTTAGGACCAACCTGAGAAAACGCAATATGCACCCCCAGCCAATTACATGGGGTGCTATCCTAGTCGGCCTGCCTACAGCCTCCAACCAGGGCACGCCTAAGCCCTCCCTTTTCCCCACCGTACGGCTGTCCCATTCCTCCGCCAACACACGTGATGGTCGCTGGCCCCTTGCTGTAGCAATCCCCAAGTAAGGCCCCTTTGCCTCTTCTCATCTGAGTGGTCTTGTATTATTTCCATGGTTGCCACAGCTTTTCTGATCTCCCGAATTCTCACATCGAACCCAAAGGCAACATTTTCTTGCTAAAAATGATGACTCAAAATATTTGTGTCTTTATTATTTAGCTAATATATTAAATGCTATTTAAAGCTTTTTGAGGCAGAGTGAAAGGATTATAAGTATTGAATGTTGGGACCAGGGAGTATATATATGTGGGTTTTAATTCTTATCTATTAGTTCTTTTTTAAAAGATTTTATTTATTTGACAGAGAGAGAGAAAGAGAGAGCACAAGCAGGGGGGAGGGGCAGGCAGAGGGAGAAGCAGACTCCCCACTGAGCAGGGGGCCCCACATGTGGCTCGATCCCAGGACCCTGGGATCATGACCTGAGCCAAAGGCAGACGCTTAACCTGAGCTACCCAGGCGTCCCATAAACTAGTTCCTTACGAAACTTTTTTCATGTGAGTTTTCTTCTAGCATAAACTTGACGGATGTCTCAGTCCACTAGTGTGATTATAGACATTCTGGAACGAGGGCAGCACTTGAAGGAGCAACACTGGCTGGGGGATCAATAACGTCTCTGGTTTCAGGTCTGAGTTTGGAACAGCTGAAGGTTGTTCAAGTGCACTTGCAGTTCTCAGTTCTACCAGAGGATGGTGCCAATACGTCTCCGGTAGATTTGGCCAAGCCACTTGGGGATCCTCTCGGGCAGCATTGGACAGACACGGAAAAGACTGGTTACTTATGCTCTTCACCAAATTAAGGTTTTTATTATTAATTCAACTTTACATGTAGTTAAAAGTGAGTATACACGTATAATGTCTTTCAGAACCACTCATGCCAAAGAAATCAGACAGCCTGAAATGAATGCAGGGCTACTTATTTCCTATAAATGCACTCACACTTTATATTTAATTTATACAACTTCCCCAAACCAGTTTTTACAAGCGAGATCTTTCGAAATTTCCATTTGCTTGCCATCTGCTGCATTGTAGGCCAGCCATTTAATATTAAAATTTGTTCAGAAGCTGTCCTCTTTAACGCACGTCCTGGCTCAGCAGGGGCTTCCTCTAGTCAAGCTGTTTGCACCTAAGCTGGGAGGCAAAATGGAAGTCACCTGTCTGTCTTCTCGCTCTTCATGATGGAACTGAGCCAAGAGCATGGTCATCCCTTTGTTTCCCCTTCTTTGACTCCACTCATTTGTTCAATGGTGTCTTCTGAACAAGAGTGGTTGTAACATGTCCGCCCTGTGTCCGGGAGACTCGAGGGCTGTTTGAAGGTGGCAGGCTGCTTTGCTCAGAAACTGTGATTCTCTTTTGGAAGATGACCCCAAACTCACTGATATTTCTACTCAAAAGCAACCATAATCAACTCACAAAGACTGTTTTGAGATAAACAGAATCCATACCTACTGAGTCCATAATTGGTGCCAACAGCCCAACTCAAGGAAGTACCCTGATGAGCTGGACGTGCATTAGAGAGTGGGCCTTCTGAACAACTTTTAGTAGGAGGTCTTAACATGCCATGAAGTGGGAATAGGAAATTTATAAAGTAACAATAAAATAAGGCTGTCATACGGGTTCACTATCCCTTATCTGAAATTCTTGGGGCCAGATGTGCTTGGGAATTCAGAGTGTTTTGAATTTATAGTTTGTATGGTGTATATACCATGTATTATGCAATGCCCGAGAAGGATCTAAGGCAACTCCCTATAATCAAAACATTAGTATTTCTTCAGAGAAACATGAATATTCACATTAAGCGGGATAAATAAAGACTAACTGGCCTCTTGTCAGGGTACAGGTCAGATTTGGCCTCCAAATGAATTAGGAAACAAACCTTTGGTTTGTAGTTTTTGGATTTGGGGAGTGCAGATAAATTATCATGGAGCTGTAATTAAGTGCTTTCCATGTGCTATTTCATTTAATGCTCACAGATGGCCTATGTTAAATATAAGGATATAAGAATAGAGGGAGTGGGAGTGTCAGAGTGGTTAAGTAAGTTTCCCAAGGTCACACTTGCTTCTTTTATTCAGCATAATAATTGTAAGAGCAGAGCCAACATTCAAACTTAGGCCTGATTCTAAAAGGCAAAATATTACATTGCTTCCTATGTTTAATCAAAATACTAAATATTCCCAAATAATAAAAACGCTTTAACTTCCTTGCCAACTTTTGGCTTTTCACCCATATTCTGCACTATTGTCTATTTCCCTGGTGGCCCATGAGAAAGAATAAGATGGCATAGAGAACTATTCCACAGTAATGGATAGAGGTAAAGCCTCTGTCTGGCGTCTGCACAGGGAGAGAGCAGGGCTGCAGTGCTGAAGAGCAAACCGTCAATGCTCCAAATGTGAGCTTTTCCAGTGGTTAGAGACTCCTGTTGTGTACTTGGTCCGCGCAGCTGATCAACCCTGATGTCATCGGCACTGTGATCCAACATCTAATTAAGGTCTTTGGCCTCCTTTTGCAGATTTTGCACCAGCCTGGCCTCCCATAAAGGGATTCTGCTTCTTTGAATCGGTCTATCAGAAGTCACTTGGCTCAATAAAGTTGTCAGCAGGGAGGAACCCTTGGCTTTTTTTCTGTACATTTTCTCATGATGGGAATGAATTAAGATAATCATATTTTAAAATTGTGCTTTCAAAGTAATTCATGAGCCATGTTCCTTTTTTTGCATTGTAATTATCCTCTTTCTCTCTTCCTTTATGTCTTCCTCTCTTCCAAATTATAATCCTATTTATATTCTAAAGTTTAGAGGCTTACAGTCTTTTCTTCCCCCCTGATGTTTCTTTCTTGTAATGAAACCAATAGCTTAGCAATTGCATGGGCAGAAAACTCTTTTTATATTCTTGTAAAAATATTACAAGTCACAATAAACTGTGGAGCATTTTAATGGATTCTTCCAGTGACCTTTTATAGACTTTCAATATCTGTTAGAAAAATGATTCATCTATATAGATGTACATATATCTATATGTCATGCTTAATGTACTTAAAAAAAACCCCTTGACTTATTTTTACAGAGGAAGATAGCAGATACAGGCAGTCATGCATTTGCACACCTTGCTTCCCAACTGTCCATAAAATTTCATACAATAAAGTGTGCAAGTCGGAAGTGTTTCATTTTGCTAAGTGCATGCATCTGTGTAATAGAAACCTTTATGAAGATAGAACTATCCTTGGGCACCTGGATGGCTCAGTCGGTTAAGCGACTGCCTTTGGCTCAAGCCATGATCCTGGAGTCCTGCGATTGAGTCCAGCATCAGGCTCCCTGTTCATCGGGGAGTCTGCTTCTCCCTCTGACCCTCCCCCCCATGCTCTCTCTCTCATTCTCTCTCTCCCAAGTAAATAAATAAAATTTAAAAAAGAAAAGATAGAACTATCCTTCCTGAAAGTTCTTTAATGTTCTTCCTCAGTTCTCTCACTTCAAATGCTTTTCTAATTTTTTTCATCATAGGTTAGTTTTGCCTGGTCTAGAATTTCATATGTATACACATACCTACAAATGATAAGGTGTATGCCCCTTGTGTAAGGCTTCTTTTATTCAGCATAATAATTGTAAGACTCATTCTTCCTGTTTGTGTTAGTAGTTTCTTCTAGTTCAATGAGTGGTATTTCATGTGTTTATTCCATTTTCCTATTGATGGACATCGGGACAGTTTCCAGATTTTAGCAATTATGAATAGAGCTGCTATGAACATTCTCATACAAGTCTTTTTGTGGACATATGCTCGTAAATAATTAGGAATAAACTTGCTGGGTCATAGGGTAGACTTATAATTAGTTTTATAAGAAACTTTTTTTCTTTTTTAAATTTTAATTCCAGTATAGTTAACATGTAGTGTTATATTGGTTTCAGGTGTACGATACAGGGATTTAACAATTCTCTACATTACTCAGTACTCATCAGGATAACTGTACTCTTGATCCCTTTTGCCTATTTCACCCACCCCCCACCCGTCTCCCCTCTGGTAGCCATCTGTTTGTTCTCTATAGATAAGAGCCTGTTTTTCTGGGTTGTCTTTCTTTTTTCCTTTGTTCATTTATTTTGTTTCTTAGAGTCCACATATGAATGATATCATATGTTATTTGTCTTTCTTTGACTGACTTTAATTACTTAGCATTAGATTCTCTAGATTCATCCATGTTGTTGCAAATGGCAAGATGTCATTCTTTTTTAGAGTTGAGTAATATTCCGTTGTGTGCATATAGATGGATACTTGGGCTGCTTCCATAATTTGGTTATTATAAACAATGCTGTAACAAACATAGGGGTGCATAAATCTTTTTGAATTAGTGTTTTATAAAATACTTTTTTCAAAAGTGCTTCCATACGAGAGTTTCAGTTGCTACACATCCTTTCTAATACTTGCTGCCGTCAAATCTTTTCATTTCTTAGCTATCCTGGTGGATGCGAGGTAGTATTTTATTGTGGTTTCAATTTGCATTTCCCTGATGACTAAGGATGTTGAACACTTTTTCACATACTTGGCTCTTCATATGCCTTCCTTTGTGAAGCATATTTTCAAATCTTTTGCTCAACAAAAAAATAGGTTGTCTTTTTATTATTTTAGTTGAATCATAGGAGTTCTTTAAATATTCTGGCGTCATCCATCAGATACACATTTTGTGAATATTTTCTCCCTATCTCTGGTGCCTTTGGATGAGCAGGAGTTTTAAACTTTGTGTAATTTAACAGAACAACGTTAATTCTGTCTAAAGTTTATCAGTTTTTTAAGTTTTATTTTTGGTAGTTGTTTCTGGGTCTTGGCTACCAAACCCTTACCTATCCCCAAACTGTGAAGGTATTTTTTTAATATTTTCTTCTAGAAGCTTTTTAGTTTTAGCTTTTACATTAAGGTCTATGATCCATCTCAAATTAATTCATATATATGGTATGCTATTGAGGTGGAAGGTTGTTAAAAAATATCATGTTCCATTATTATTTATTAAAGACTTTCATTCTCCCTTGCGTTGCTTTGGCAACTTTGTGAAGAAATCAAATGACTATACATATTGAGGCTTGTTTTCAGGTACTATGTTCTGTTCCACTGAGTTATTTGCCTGTCTTGATGTCAGTAACACACTGCCGTGATTATTGTAGTTTTATAGTAAGTTTTAAGTCAGGGAGTGAAACACTTTCATTGTTTTTTTTACTTTTCTTTCCAAAATTGTTTTGGCTACCTAAGTTCTTTGTATCTCTCTATAAATTTTAGAATCAGCTTCAAATTTTTCCAAAAATATCTCTGGGATTATGTTTAGGATTATGTTGAACCTATAGATCAATTTTAGTAGAATTGACAAGTTAATAATATTTTTTCTCTTTTTTTTTGAGAGAGCGAGTGCAAGCAAGGGTGGGGAGGGGCAGAGGGAGAGGGAGAGAGAATTTCTAGCAGACTCCCCACTGAGTGCGGAGCCCGAAGTGGGGCTCGATCCCACAACCTCAAGATCACGATCTGAGCTGAAATCAAGAGACAGACGCTTAAATGACTAAGCTACCCAGGCTCCCCAATAATATGGAGTTTTCCAATTTATGAATAAGGTATATATTTCCATTTATTTAGATCTCTTAAAATTTTTTTCAGCAAAATATTGTTTTTGGTGTAGAGGTCTTACCTGTCTTTTGCTAGGCCTGCACCACCGACTACTGGATGTCTTTTATGTGAGAAATAATTTTCTCTCTTTTTAAGGCACTTTCTTCACTCATAAGCAGCTGAACCTAATCCTAGAGATTCTTATGCCCTCCAGCAGACTGTGTGTCTGTATGTGCTCATCTGTGACAACAGTGGAGTGAGCTGGGTCTTGAAGCATGAATAAGAGTGTTCCAATCAGAGAAGGGTGTGCAGGCTGAGGAGACGGCCTGTGGAAGGACATGGAGCTGTGAGGGGGCGAGGCCTGTGCTGGGAAGAACGTATTATTGTTCCCATTTCGAGGAAAAAGTGACTGAGACACCGGGGGCTTCAACAACGTTCAAACCCAGATGAGTGCCCACAAAGCTTATTGCCTCATGAAGTCCCCACTCGTGTTTTGATGTGTCCCTCAGCGCCCAAAGGCAGCAGGACAGAATTTTGTTCTTGCCACAGGAGTTGTATGAGCCTGGAGTCTCACTTATTAGCCCTCAAAAGCTCTCTGCTTCCCCAGCAGCTTCACTCAACATCCATGCTCTGGCTGATATTTGCAGAACTGCAGTGTGGAGGTCACTGTAAAAATATTAACACCTGGGTTTTTTTTCTGAGCCTGTGCAAAGTGTGCATCTCTGAGGACAGAATCCTCAGGTGAGAATGAACGTCTCTGGGGTCTGAAGCTGCCTTAAGCCTTGCCTGCCACAGAAGCCCTGGGTGCACCCGTCCCGCCGGTCCTTCTGCTGCAGCTTACTGTGAACCCATGAGTTACATTTGTAGCGCTCTGAGGCTGAAAAGGGTTCCTGTAAATGCTCCGTGTATTTAATTATAAACAAAGCAGCCAGCCAGGAGCCCAATGCCCAAAGAAATCCTTAGCCAGCCTCATTGTGTGCTCTTTATTTCCCCTCTGCATTTCTATCCATCCAAGAGCTTCAGAAGTGTAATCCTTCTTAACGACAGATTCTTGATGATGAAGCCATTATTTTTTGATACTGTAGTTTTAAGAAGTGACCCAGACACAGCCTTTGAAAGCAACCTCTCCCCACCTCCTTTACCCCAAGCAAAGGACCAGATTAAAAGAGACCTAGCTTGTATGAATATTTATGCTAGGACCTCTGCCAGATCAGATTAAAGGAGTTCATCCTGCCGGGCAAACACAGATTCTGTACTCAGATTTAATGAGAAACTGACATGTTAATAGTATATTGATGCATCCATTCATCAGGAAATCCATAAAGCACAGTGAATGTGCCCTGGGTCTCAGGGCCCGGGAGAGGTGCTGCTTTTGTCATTTTAAGTTTGACCAGGAAAGCTGTTGTTGCAATGAGAAGGATTCCAAAGACATTCTGCCTCACAGAGACACTGAGGAGTAGGGATTCGAGTCTAGATATACCTGGGAAATTGCTCTCTTACACGCCAGTGAGTACGTTGGACAGACGCTAATTCCGCTAGGCAGGATCTCCCAAGGTGGTTCCAGAGAGCACGGTATCTACAGGGTGTTAATAGCTATCGTACAGGGAAAAGGCTTTAGGTCAAAATTGTGGGGTAAATGAGGAGCTGAACAGACTTCTTCACTGTAGAACTTCCACCCTGTGACTTTTCAGGAAGCAGAGAAATTATGCTGTGCTTCCAGATTTTTTGGACTGTGGGGTTCTTCCTTTGCAAAGCACCACACCCCAAAGCATACAACCTTTTGTGTCATGAATCCCTTTGGCAGGTTGGGGAAGCCTGGGGAATCCTTTTTCAGAATAACATTTTTTTTTTTTAAAGATTTTATTTATTTATTTGAGAGAGAGAGAGAGAGAGCACAAGTAGGCAGAGTGGCAGGCAGAGGGAGAGGGAGAAGCAGGCTCTCCGCTGAGCAGGGAGCCAGATGTGGGGCTCGATCCCAGGACCCCGGGATCATGACCTGAGCCGAAGGCAGCTACTTAACCAACTGAGCCACCCAGGCGCCCCTCAGAACAACATTTTTAAATCCAAAAAATAAAACACATGGGATTACAAAGGAAACCAAATATCATGCTACTAAAAATACTTTGAAATATCAAAAATGGGCATATGTTAACACATGTGCTTCTTTATGTTTTGTGTGTGTGTGTGTGTGTGTGCTTCTTTTATAATGGGTCTAATAACTATAGTTGTTTCAAAATATTTATGGCCAAAATGATATTTAAAGAAATGGTCAATCCTCAGGGCACCTGGGTGGCTCAGTCAGTTAAGCAGCTGCCTTCTGCTCAGGTCATGATCCCAGGATCCTGGGATCGAGTCCCGCATCAGGGTCCCTGATCAATGGGGAGTCTGCTTCTCCCTCTCTCCTGCCCCTCCCCCTACTTGGGCTCTCTCTCTCTCTCTCTCAAATAAGTAAATAAAATCTTTAAAAAAAATGGTCAATCCTCATTATTCAGGATTCTGTATTTGTGAATTTGCCTACCTGCTAAAATTTATTTGTAACCCCCAAATAAGTACCCATGGCACTTTTGCAGTAATTTGAATAGGGAAAATTTCAGGCCCCTGATTTGTAGGTTCCCAGTTGAGGCTGAATAAGGCAGTGCTCTGTCTTCTTATTTCAGCTTTTACACTGTAAATAAGTATCCTTTTCATGGTATATTTATTGTCATGTTTTGGGCAGTTTTATGCTTTTTGTTGGTGATTTCATTATTTAAAATGCAAGTGCAGTGCTGAAGAATCATCTGGGGTTCCTAAGTGCAAGAAGGCTATGATGTGCCTTATAGAGAAAATAGATGTGTAGATAATCTTCATTCGGATGGTAGTTAAAGTGCTGTTGGCTATGAATTCAAAGTTAATTAATCAACTATAAATTAAATAGGTGTCTTTAAACAAAAACCACACATGAAACAAGGTCATGTATTGATTGCTTGAATGATAGTGTTATGACCAGAGGCTCGCAGGAACATAACCCTGCATGTCCCCTAGGAGCAGTGGTTCAGTATTTGCTAACTCAGTGTTCAAGATGACTTAATGGAACGTAACTCCTATGAATAATGAGAATTGAATTAACTGTATCTGCAGCAAATGTAATGTGATATGTAAATATTTGTGACAAAAATACAGCTGTTCTGTTGCCTACATTCATAATAAAAGGAAATGCTGTTTTAGAGGGTCTTGAATACAATTTTTTCCCCATTCAAGTTCATAGGCATTCTTAATCCTGGGGGAGTAAGGTCCCCATGGGCTTTAGTTAAGAATCCCTTTTCTAGTGGGGTTAACTTGGTGAGAAAGTGGGGTGGGGAAGCAGTGCAATTTCCTGGGGCTTAGGTCCTGCTCTGTTGTGTATCAATACAAGACGCATATAAAGATTTTTAGCTGATCTCCTTTGGCTGCAGGCCCTGGAAATATTTTTTCAGCAAGGTCTGAGCCCAAAAGGCTCTATCCCAGATGAAAAATGCCCAGGAGTGGTGGTGGGAAGAATAGAAATTCTTAATAATAGTTCATATGGAAAATGAGGAGCTCTATTTCAATAGCAAAGGGCTAGACAGGTCTTTAATCTGAAAATAGGAGAAACCAATGACAATAGAGTGTTGGATGTTTAGATGAAGATTACAGAGAAGCCCAAGCCTCCCAACCAAGGGTTATCTGGGAGGAAGGCATCTTCTCCTTAATTGCTTTTCTTTTTACCCTCCATTTCACAAGTATGCTCCAATAGGGCTAAATTAAATGTGTCAAAAAAGAGGCTCATTTTTTGGTTTTTAAATAGCAAGAAATAATGAAGTGTGACTTGGAAGGCAACACTAGTGTCTCATTCATTCATGCATTCATTCATTCACTTACCACTCAGTACTACTTGCTGAGCATCTCTTGTTGGCCAGGCATTGTTGTAAGGCTATGGATACGGGAGGGAACATGACTGGCCAGGTTCTTATCTCCTGGAGCATCTCTTCTGGTGCATCTCATCAGGAGGCCACTGCAGGAATGGGGGAAGGAGATGGAGAGGGATGTGAGTCCCCCTAGAAAAGTCCTTCACGTGCCTCTCAGAGGCTAGCACTCACATGCTATGATTCTGAAAACATGGAGGCTGAAGACAGGATCTCAAGAGGCACCAGTGCAGAAATACAAGGTAAAAGCTGTCCTGGTCAGCTATCTTGTCAATTCTGGACACGTGGACGTTAGGAGAAATACACACAGCACCTTATAGGGACAGAACATCCTTAAGCCAGAGAGAAAGATGTGGTTTAATCTCAAAGAAGGAACGTGTCTGGATTGGTGTGGAGTGTAAAGATGGAGGCAGAAGTGGACTAGCCTCACCCAGGGGCTCCTGACCCCGGGGTGAGGGCCTGGCCTTGGACTCCAGTTCTTGAGGAGACAATAGTGGTATTTAGTACTTACTTTGTGCAGTATTGGTGTTTTATTAAAAAAAATGAGATGGGAGCACCATCCTCCCCACCCTTCGATTTTGGGATGCCATGCCCCAGGAGTGAGGTCAGGGCTCAGGATGAGGGCCTGTTGGCCTCCCCACCTGAACTTGTTCAAGTAGGGGAGGGGAAATATGATACTGGTGAAACTATTCCCCAACGTGGGGGCTTTCATCCCTAAGATAATCTGAACAGGGAAAAGTGGCCGGGACAGAGATGACTACTGGCGGGTGGGGGAGAATGGAAGTGGTTGGTCTCAGGATGATTCAGTCTGGGAAACTCTTCCCTGTACTTTCTGAATCTCCCTATACACTCCACACTTTTGAAACAACTCTAGTCCCTCAGGGCCTTCTGGAAAATGACTAGGCCTAAAATGAATTCTCTATCCCCTCAACAACAGCAAAAGGAATACGAGATTATCAGCTTCACAAGTAGTCTGGCAATAAAGTAACTTGAAAGCATCTTAAACAGAGTGAGGATTAAATAAATAGAATTCTTTCTAAGGGAATACAAAATTTTAGTGCAGTGTATTCTGGGTATGTCTTGAGACTAAATAATTACGATTTCAGATTCAAAATAAAAAAAACCCAATAAAACAACACTATGACAAGTATTGGTATTTTGGTGCTTAAACATAACATGAGATATTGGAACACCAAAACCAGTAATGTACTTACCAAGACCCTGTTAGTGGACACATCCCTCAGGAGGAGTCAGACATACCAGATTTCCATAGTCCCACACCTCCACACCTCATATTCTCTAATTCGTTCTCCTCATTTGTATTTCCTGCTGGAAACAAGCAGCCTCCTGATGGCATGTTGGTCCCCTGCTGAGCCACCGCCCCTGGGCCACGTCCTGGTCATGTTGAAGCAAGGGTTCTTTCCAGGTGACAGAAATTAATGGGTCGACAACATTTTAAGTGTTTTGGCCCCTAAAACGGAACTCACACACAATCTGGCATATTAATTTTATCAGCCGAGGTGGATTGACCGTAAGTCTAAAACAGATTAACTTTAGGGTCCCTTCCAAAGCCTTGGAAGGGGCCCAAGCAATGCGTTCACATGGTCACATGTTTTTTAAAATTTGCAAAAGTTGGATATTTTAAACACGATTGCTTTTTCTCTGAGTACTTTCTTTTCTATCTGGTAGCTGTGGGCTAGCCATGAGAATTTGGGGGCATTTAGGGTGGGATTACATGGAAATATTTATGTAGTTTGCAGTCATTTCTGTGCACAGCTGCGTGACTTCCAGGTGTGCTCCTACTGTTCATCAGCATGGTTACAAGGGTGCAGGGCCAATGGGCAGAGCACAGTATGAAAGTATCCTACAGCTCCCAGCGTGGGAAGCCGTGTATCACAGAGGAGAAACAAGGTATAAAATGTCCAAAGCCGGAAGCTGGTCCATGGCAATGGACGGTGTACATGAGTGGGAGATTTGGTTTGCATTGGTTCCTAGTTGAAACAGAAGTATCTTCGTATCAGGAATATGTTCAATAATAAAGCCTACACAATTATGCGCACACCATCATTTTAATTTTGTCTTTATTGAGACAAAGACTTAGGTGCAGGTGGTTTATTTGGGAAGCATCCCAGAGAGCAGGAATGAGAGGGCAAGGAGAGTGACACAGAGTAGAAGGAAGCACCATGGAAAGTATTGTTGCCATGAACAAAGGGGCTGATTCTGCCCCTGAGAAGCACATTGAATGCCTCCCCAAAACTGACCATGAAAGGAAGAGGCTGGTGCATTTATTCAATGGCTCCTGGGACCCCTGGGGTGGAACTGCTCCATACCTCTGGGCTGTGTCAAGCAAGCTCCTGAGGGCAGACTGTAGGAAGACGTGCCCATGTAAGGTGGGGTGCTGGCAGCGCGATGTGGGTCTGGGCATACACCCACTGACCCCAAAAATCCGAGGCTGCCTCAGAGAGGGGCAAGGGAGGTGACACACCAACGAGAATGGTGTGCAATAGAATTTACCAGAACTCCTGGGCTTATAGGCACACAAAACATTAACAATACTCCAAATAGGGAGCGCATCTCTAATAACTCTCACTCAAAAGAGATTTGATAGAGGTGCTCCCAATTTGACAACAATTCTAAAAATTCACATGACTTTACCAATGAGTTATGCAGCTGAAAGAAACTCTTCTAGATTATCAATAAAAAGAAACACATTTTACTTTTCTCTCCTTTCTGTAGACCATGATATCACCAAATCATTGTTATAGGAAAAGATGATGAGATTATGCAGCCAAAGAACGTAAGAAAACCTTTTAAAGAAAGACAAATTGTCATGTTTTTTTCAATCATTGGGGTTTTGTGGGGCTTATGCTATTTGTCAACTTTAAAAAATTTGTCATTTGTTGTGATTTCTTTTCTCGTTCTAAATAAACATTCAAGTTTGTACCTAATTTTGTGTTCCTAGTTTTGTGTTCTCTCGTGAGACTCCTTGGCAGCCAGCCGACAGCCTTCCCAGGGGCAGCCCCAGCTTGCTGGCTGTCTTAGAGAAGCAGCAACAGACTGAGGATCAGTCCTGGCGCACCAAGACCCTGGCTAAGTTGCCGAGCATCGATGGACTTCGAGTTTGTTTTTAGAACAATTAGCTATTAAAGGGCACAGATACTCTCTCTGCTTGGAATGGCATCCACAACACTTTATTAAAGGTGATTTGAGGGACAAATGGAGGGAACTGCTCCCTGAAACACTCAGAATCACACTGTCATTCAGATAGACTCCAGAATGAGAGAAAAGCACTTTGCAAAGTTGCTGCTTAAGAGGGTCCTATGGGCCTGCAAAATGGCAGCCCCATAACCATTTGTTGAATGAATTTACCCAAGTTCTTGCCTCCCTGAGCTTTCCAGGAGTGCGTATCCTAGAGGCACTCAGTGGCCCCCTTGGTCTCCAAACACCTGTTCAATCTGAGAGTTGAATGGATTCTCCTTTCCCAGAACCTGGGGCCACTGGAGCTGCACCTTCTTCCAGAAGTGATCTGCCAATAGCAGTGAAGCGACCTGCAAGAGAGAACCCAAAGGAGGAATAAAAGGGAAATTATAACAAAGTAAAGAATTTAGCAGCAGGATTTACTGTATTCTTTGTGTGGTGGGCAGACCTAGGATGGCCCCCCCACGACTCCTCGATTTGTGTCTTTGTAGAATCCTCTTCCCTTGCTGTGGGTGGGATGTATCACTTGGTTCTAATCAATGAAATATGGCAAGGGTAAGAGGATGTCCCTTCAGTGACTATGTAACATTATCTAAGACTCTGCTTTGCTGGCAGTCTTGCTTGGGAGACTCTGTGGGACTGATGAAGGAAGAAGGCTTGTCGGGAAGCCTGCATGGCAAGGGGCTGACATCCAGCAAGAAGCTGGGTCCTGGGGCGCCTGGGTGGCTCAGTCGTTAAGCGTCTGCCTTCAGCTCAGGTCATGATCCCAGAGTCCTGGGATCGAGCCCCACATCGGGTTCCTTGCTCAGTGGGGAGTCTGCTTCTCCCTCTCCCTGCCGCTCTGCCTACTTGTGCTCTCTCTCTGTCTGTCAAATAAATAAATAAAATCTTAAAAAGAAGCTGGGTCCTCAGTCCTACAACCACAAGGAAATGAATTCTACCAACAACCTAAGTGAATTTGAAAGCAATTCTTCCCCAGTTGAGTCTCTGGATGAGGATGTGGCCTGGATGACACACCTGGATTTTCGTCTTGTGAGACCTTAAGTAGAGGCCTTAGTTAAACCGTGCCAGCACTCTGCCCCCACAGAAACTGTGAGTTCTGTATTATTTTGAGCTGCTAACTTTGAGGTGATTTTTTCTTTAGTAACAGACAACAAATGTGCCTTTTATCTGTGGACAGCCAACATCTACTGCAGGCCTAAGGCTTAGGTTTTGGAGATGAACAGGATGAGTACTTCCTTTAAGGAACTCCAGACAGGCAAAATGACACCACCAAACCCACAGGGGGGTCTGTGGGAGGCTGGAGGGAAGGAGGTGCCAACTCTGCTGGGTAGGGGGGAAGCGACAGGTCCTCCCCAAAGAGGGTGACGGCTGAGCTGAGTTTTCAAGGGAGAGTTCACCCAGATGGATGACATGGGAAACAGTGCACCTGGTGGAGGACCCAGGCTGTGCAAAGGCACAGAGGTGTGGAAGAGAATGGCACGGTGGGAATCCAAGGGAGACGAGGCTGCAGAGTCACCGGTTGAAGGAGGCTGTAAGCACAAAGAGTGCGGCTGGGGTTCCAGGGTGAGGAATCATTGGCTTAATGCACAAAAGGCCTGTTTGTGGCTTTCCCAACTTAACGTCCACTCTCTGGTTGCTTGGGTTTACAGCAGGTTTCCCTTTACTCATGGTGTTAGTAGGATCCATTCTTGGTCGTCAAATCCTCTGGCTTGGGCGCCTGGGTGGCTCAGTTGGTTAAGCGACTGCCTTCAGCTCAGGTCATGGTCCTGGAGTCCCGGGATCGAGTCCCACATCGGGCTCTCTGCTCAGCAGGGAGTCTGCTTCTCCCTCTGACCCTCCCCCCTCTTGTGCTCTCTCTCTCTCTCATTCTCTCTCTCTCAAATAAATAAAATCTTAAAAAAAAAATCCTCTGGCTTGTCACTAACATGCGTTTGATGAGGACTCTTTCTCTGCAAGTAATGCCTTATTTAGCAAATGGGGCCTGGCCAGGCCTTGCAGATGTCTGCAAAGGGAAAGCTCAAAGAGAAATGTGATTGCTGAAGGCCTTTCGGGAGGAATGCACTGTTCAGAGCAGGTGCTCAGGGATGTCCCCAACTTTATTCAGAAGCACATGGACATTGTCTCCAAAGGCCTGGTCCTGTTCAACATTCCAACAGGCAGTGTCGCCAGGTCCCCATGTGATGTTGGGCAGCCCCCTTCTACTCTCTGGGCTGCAATTCTCTCACTTGCAAAATGAGTGAGCTAAAGTATATGGTTTAAAGACCTTTCTGGGTCTAAACTGTGTGTAAGGTTTTAGCAGCTGTTAGAAAAAACTAGAATTGGTTTAGTTGTTACATTAAATACCCCCAGTATTTTAATATGTTCATGAGCTTTCTGAGCTGGACCCCAAATTCTATGTATCCAAACATGTAATCTTGATCCTATCCATGTGGTACCTAACAGAAACACACCACCCCCACCCCCACCACATATACACATACCCCCAACACCACACACATCCCATCACACCACACACACCATATCCACCCTCCCCTATCACACACACACACACGCTTACACCCATACCCACCTCCTCTGCTCCTTCCCCCCGCCACCCCCCCCCCCCCAGGCTAACTATCAAGCCAGCAGGTTTCCAGGAAGGGGCTGCTCCTATCTCACACACTAAGCAAGCAATGTCTTCCAAAGACAGAAGACTGGTCTTGTGGCTGTTTTTCTGGCTATTTCTCAACAAAGGAGGCTGCCACCAGGTCTGTGGAAAAATACTGGTTTTCCTGTTTTGTTTTCTGCCTTTCTACTTGGTACACTTAAGCTGTCTTCCTAACAATTGTGTGAAACCAAGACATTTGTGGTTATTTATTTCCCAATCTCAATTAATAAAGGAGGAGATGGGGTGAGGATAAGAAGAGGAAAGTTAAAAGGAAAGAGCTCCGCTTTGTGCCTACAGTAACTGTTTGGTTTGAAAGCAATTAGTTGGCTGTCACTCTAGTGGAGATGAAAATATTTATGAGTGTGCACTGCTAATACATTGGGTCCAAAGCGAGAGTGGCATGGTTATTATTAAACTAGAGACTTGGATAAAATGACCCACTCTAATCACTCACTCATGTGACAAACATTTACTGAGCATCTACTGCGGGTTCCTCCTATAACCAGCCTCCTGTTGGAACTCCCATGATACACAGGGCGAAGCACAACCACCCTTCCCCTCATTACTCCGGGTTAGCTGTTCCCTGAACATGAATATTCTTTTGTGCTTCCCTGGTCATAGTTTAAAATAGTAAAGCAATCCCTATTCATCTGAGAAAAATTTGAAAAGACAATTAAGCAAAAAGAGGAAACAATAAGTGCAAGTCCCCTGTAATTATAATAGAGGTAGCCCACCTTAACCTTGGGTGCAGGGCCCTGCCCCTGCCCGCACACATACACACGTGCACGCACACACACATGCACACACAAAGTGGATCCTTCTGCAAATATAATTTTATAGTCTGCTCTTTCTGAGGTGTAATTTACGCACGGTGGAATTAACTTCTTGTGATAAACAGCTTCGCGAGTGTTGACAAATGCGTACAGTTGAGGAATCGCCCCCACAATCTGTAATTCGCTTTTATTTACTCTGCTCTATATTACAAACGTATTTCTGTGTCACTAAAGGTAGCTCGATATCGCTGTGTTTATTCAGTGCGTGACATTCCATCAGATGGGCGCAAGCTAATTTATTTCACCAGTGGAGACTTTTGTCACGCATCTCTCACGTTTGACCTCGGGACAGGGGAACAGAGCGCGCACGGAAGGGGTTCGCGGGCTGCGTCGCTCGCCTCCCCTACCGCACACGTGCGTGGGGGGACGTCCGGCCCAGCAGAATGCTAGGGGATAGGAGGTTCTGGTTCGGTGGCACTTTCTGGTTAACGGAGTCAGGCCCTTGGGAGTCTCCCCCTTTGTGCCTGCGTGCCCTGGCAGGGCCCCCGCTGCGGTGAGTGCTCAGAGGGGCCATGTGCATGGTATTGCCCTCGTGCAAACCCCCCCCCCTCCTCCCCGCCCAGCCCAGCAGGTGGGCCGCTTCCTTGGCTGGCTGCGCTCTGAGGAGCCTTGGTGCTTTCTTGCAGGCCCTCCTGCAGCCCCAGGGCTTTTGTGGGATATGGCCGTGCACCTGTCTGCCTGCTGCTGCCACAGAGGAACCCTCGCGGTGCCCAAAGCACGCCATGGTCCCTGGTCCGCTCTAAAGGCTCCTCTGCGAAATTCTCCCAGAAGGGGCGACAAGGCAGGGGGACCTAACACCCTGTTGTCTTAGGTGGAGTCTGGCGAAACAGATCTTTCAGTGTTGATGTGCAGCCCCAGAATCCCTCAGGTTCGAGGCACGAGTCTCGGGAGAGGGGAAGGGGAGGCTAGGAACCCGGTGCAGTTTCTGGTAAGAGCCACCATATGGCTTCTGGCCTCTCGCTCCCTTCTGATGACAGTTTTTAAACGGAGCCACTCTTCTTTGCTTAACCATATTTGGGCTTATGCTGAGCCCCTCTCCAGGAGAGCGTCTGGTCCTCCCCGTAAATACACACCGTTGGGTCCACCCCACATGCTCATGAGACACACCTGGACACCACAGAAGCCCAGCAGGGGTCACAGCTGGACGCAGCCCAGGATCCCTTCACATTCCTTCTTCATTAACTCATTTTATGTATTTTGCTACAAAAATAGAACTCATTAGTAAGACAACTATAAAGTCAAACCCTAAACAGTAACTACCTTTTTATAATATTAAAAAAAAATAAATGCAATTCAAAGCAAGATTGCATAGGTTTCACCAAAAACTTATCCCTGATCCCTTGTAAGTTGAACCCTTGCTAAATTTAACTCTGGGCTTTTATGAGACCAAAGTTAAAAATACACTCTGAATTTATTTTTCCTGTAGGAAGAACATTTCTGGGCTATCTTGGTAAGATTGCTTTTAAACTCCTGCAGGGAAGCCCTTACCACAGGGAAGGCATGGCTCTGCTTCTCTGGGCTCTTAATCTGCCCAGAAACACGGTCTATTGGACCCAATTAATTTCATTTTATTTTTATTCTGAGAGAGAGAGAGAGAGAGCGCGCACACATGTGAGCAAGCAGGGGGAGGGGCTGAAGGAGAGAGAATCTTAAGCAGGCTCCACGCCCAGTGCAGAGCCTGACGTGGGGTTCCATCCCACGACCCCAAGATCATGACCTGAGCCAAAAGCAAGAGTCAGACGCTCAACTGACTGAGCCACCCACGCATCCCTGTCCCAATTAATTTTAAATTTGTAAATCAACAACATGCCAACAGTGTAAGATGTATTTAAACATTTACATCTATGGGAAAATGTAAATTCCCAGCCCTAGCCTCTCTGTGCTGACTCAGGGTGTCATTCCAGAGCCACTGTTGCTAGCTGGCTTTATGTATAAAGCAAACTGAACAGACACGGTCCCCGGTGCACGGGGCAGGACCAGCCTAAAGTGTCTGAAGGTTCCTTGGCCCAGAAGGCCCTCCTCTCTACCCTCCCCACTGCCAACATCGTTTCCTTCTTTGAGGGACTCCACAAGTCCACCCAGGACCCTGGGTTCCCAGGGGCTTCCACGCTGAGCTAAACAAAGACCTGGCGGCTGTTAACATTTAATAACCGATTATATACATAATAAATATTAAAGCCAAATATATATATGTAATTTAAAACCAATCCACTGATTAGTATCTTATATCTGCCTCCAGCAATGCACAAGGTTCAGGGCTCAAGAGAAAGTCGGGGAGTTGATGTCATGGAAAATGTATTGCTTGCAGGAAGAGTTTTAGGAGGATGGTTTGAGCTGCTACTGGCATCATGAGAGGAGAGGAGGTGGTCTTGCAGAGAGCTCCGCTGGGCAAAGCTGCTAAGGCAGGAGGTGTCAGGGAAGCTTAGCTGGGTGTCTCAGAGTAGCCAGGGACACTGGACTTGATGTTATGTCTGGGGCTCTTCCAACATTTTCTGTTTCCTATTGTCTGGTTCTAGGCCCAGAGGTCTTTTAAGAACCTCTTCAGAGGCTTAGCTTCGCAGAGATTTTAAAAAGTGAGTATTTGAATTGGTAGAATTGCTGTGGCTTCCGTAGGCCACAAATCTGGGTCTTGGGTCTTTGCCATATCCTTTCTTTTATAAGTCAGACTTTCTCTGCATTTGGTCAGCAGTTTCTCAGTCAGTTATTCTCCCCTCTCTACTATACCTGCTCTTACTGGAGGCCTCAAATGGTCTCCTGGGTCTCCTCTCCAGTGGGTCCTTCTGTGATGGGCAATGGTCACAATTTGACCGCATGGGCCAATCTCATTCCTGCAAGTGTCTCCAGTTCTCAATTAGATACTGATGATTTCCAAACCTGTGTCTCCAGGCCAGGCCCCTCTTCTGAGATCAGAACCCATCAATTTGATCTAATGGTGATTTAGACAGTTCCATCTGGATATTGTGCAGGCACCCCAAATTCAGAATGCTTAAGTCTGCCCCTTCCTCTTTGGGGTTCCTTGCCTTGGTATCTTTCATTTCTGTTCATCCAGATGCCCAGTCCTATGAGTCGTCTCCTTCCCACCCACCAAATCCCATCAACTCTCAAGTCTGCATTGTAACCTACTTTTCCCCTCCTATTGAAGAAGATATTTCTTAAAATTCTGGTTCTACATTTAGGGAGTGAGCTGAAAAGGTAAAGCAGTTGTCAGTCTATACTAAGATTTTTTTCTATGCCTGGTTATTTTCCATTAAAATATAAGCAAAGGGTGTAGATTTAGATATAATTTGGTTAAAAAATTATAATGTATCAATCATGAATTTGAACTGTTCAACACAATTCATGTTTATACTTAATTAAACTTGTCTTCCTAAGAAAATTGGAACAATTGAATCAACACTCCCACCACTTCTCTTGTAGGGTTTTAGAAAGAAATAGGCCAATAGTATAAACCCTGCTTCCCCCTTCGTGGTTAAGGGCCCGTACCAACTGTTTTTGCTCAGATGTTCAGGAATTGGTGGGAGTGCACGTGAACATGGCCTGAGTCTACTCCTTTGGTTGGTATTATGTCCGTGCAATTAATATGAGGTCCTTAGACCAACTTTGCCCATCTGGCTCTTTTAAGATGGAAAAGATGTGGACTCCCATAGCTCCCTATGTTTTGTGGATCATTTACTTGTGTGTGTGTGTGTGTGCATGTGCACGCATGTGTGGCAGTTTTAAGTTATTAGTTTTTAAAATAATAACATAAGGTTCTAAAAGGATCCATCAACACTGCCTCTGCTGTAAGGGGCATTATCTGGAGGGGAGTTTGCAGGTACGACAAGAGGCTCCTCTTCAAGGCTCTAAGTCACGATGTGCTCATGTGCGCACCTCTGCAGCTCCCGCCCAGACCCCTTCCTGAGCTCTGCTTATATATTACCTGCTAAAAATACACTCCCATTTTGGATGTCCTGCAGGCTCCTTTAATCTAACGTGTGCCAAACTCCTCTTCAAACCACCCCGTCCTCTGTGTTCTTCACCTCAGTGAGCAACAGAATCATCTATCCAATTTCTGAAGTCATGAAAGAAGTGTCATGCTTAGCATCTCTTTCTCTTTCTTTTTTTTTTTTTAAGATTTTATTTATTTATTTGAGAAAGAGAGAGAGCATGAGATGGGGGAGGGTCAGAGGGACAAGCAAACTCCCCAACCAAGCAGAGAGCCCAATGTGGGCCTCGATCCCGGGACTCCAGGATCATGACCTGAGCCGAACGCAGTCGCTTAACCAACTGAACCACCCAGGCGCCCCAACATCTCTTTCTCTTTCACACTCACGTCCAATAAATGGCCATGTTCTGTTGATTCAACTGTGTAAATCTGTCCAATACACACCTTTCTCTTTCTCCCCACTCCCCTGGGCCCCACCACACCATTCTCCAGCCGCTACCACAAGTCTGGTTCTTTTTCTTTCTTGCTTAAAAACCTTCAGTGGCCCCTCCTTCCCCACAGAAAAAAGGTCAAACCCCGTGCAGATTCCTCTCTCTCAACCCCGCGCCCATTCTCTATGTCCCAGCACTTTTATTTCCTCCAAAGTGCCCTGCTGGCTTTTTGTTTTGTTTTGTTTCTGCATTCAGGTCTTGGCCCATGCGGTTTCCTCTGCTCAGAACACTTTGTGTAGCCCCTCCCTCTTCCCCTGCACTTGACTCGCTCTTGCTCTTAGTTTTGAGTGAGCTCCTCTGGAAACTTTTCTGAACACCGCTCTCTCCCATCCCGCCCCACAGAGTGCTCCCATAGCCCCAAGCTCACACAGCTGGAGGCATCGGCCACTTTATATTTAATTATCTGTTCACTTGTCGTTCTTCCCCTCTAGACTATAAGCTCCTTAGATGGCAGGGGCAGCTTCTTGTTCACTCTTGAATTCTCATTGTGTTAGGCACTCAATAAACATTTTTGGATGCAAGTTGCAGTCTGGACCCTTTAACTCAATATATGATAAACAGGCAGGTTTTGGGCATGGCGACCCATTGTTGCCCACTTTGGATGTGGCTTCACCATGCCCTCACCTACTACCCACACAGGAACAAATCTCTCGGGAATAACATGTGATTTCAGCACACACTGATTTTCTGCTTTTTTGGTTTTAATTAATTAATTGTAAATAGGCTCTACGCCCAACGTGAGACTTGAACTCATGACCTTGAGATCAAGAGTCGCATCTTCTACCCGACTAAGTCTGCCCGGTGCCCCCCAACCCCCGATCTTCAGCTTTCGACCCTGTTCTCGATAATCAGTTATAGGCAAAGCTCTTTGAGTGCAAGATAGAACCCTAATGTAACAGACTTTGAACCGTAATATTAAGTGTCAGGGACAGGATGGTCTTTTGATGGATCAGACAAGTATGTCCCAAAGGATAAAAAAAAAGCTATTTTAACCCTCTCCTTTTCAGTTTGTTCCCAATTAACTCCTTCTCTGACCATTTCTTCATATCCACAATTCTCTCTAGAATCAGAAATGTACAACTCTGTGATATGCGGGAATGACAAGAACCACGACCTAATTATTGCCAGAAAGAAGGTCTCCATATTAAAAACCATTCTTAGACGAAAGTCATCATTCTGTGGGGAGCAGACTCTAATATTTAACCAGCTTCTAGCCAATAATTCTGTTGGATCAGCTGATCCACGCGATACCCAGGAAAGTTAGATATTCTGAGGTGCATTACTTAGATTTATTTTTTCAGTTGTTTAAAACAGGGAGATGGGCATTTGATGCTCACTTTCAATTTACCCAGCATTTGTGGGACTCCACTGTGTATCCATCTATAGATAGAGCGGCACTCTTTTTTGTTTCCTTTGAGACAGTTCTTAGCCCTGCCCGTGGGTACTCAGTGAGCCTGCAGCTTGAGGGAAGGTGGGCTGTCAAGCCATTCAGGCTCCCAAGGGGATGGTCAGCCCTCCCTGTGGCCTGGCTGACCACCGAGACCAAGGCCACAGGGAGAGCACACCAGGACTGCTTCTCCGGTTTACACCCTTGTCACTGCCACACCGTCCTTACCAAAGGCTAGGCCAGAAAGACTAGAGTTGCAAAGGATTGCCGGCTTTCAAAATTTGAAAAGTGGCAGGACTACTCCCACACTTCTTTCATTTTCTTTTTTAAATGAAGGAACATCACAAGCAGGTCCAGTATGTATGAAAGATAAAAGCAGAGCTTCCCTGGTTGAAGTTAGGATAATGGATAGGGTGAGGGTGGGAGGGGACAGAGTCCCACCCTCTAGCTCGCCTTGCTCTGTGAAGAGACTAGATTAGAACTGCTTTCCAGAATTGTATCCTGGAATCTTAGATAAGAAACAGCTCTTACTGCAGGATATTGCTAAGGACACTGTTTTCCTCTCATCCAGGGTCCTTTCTGGAAAGATCCATAGAAGAAATTTCTCATAGGTCTCTCTTCCAGGAATCCTTGTGATTTTTTTTTGAGTATTCGACTTATTATTATTCTTTATGCAGGCCATGACGTATGCCCCTTTTTATGGCAGAGCTGATGCTGCTGGCTGCTGCTGGCAGTTTCTCAGGACTGCCCTGCACACATGATATGAACTGCAGACATTAAGTCAGGAAGCCAGGCATCATTTTGGTCTCACTTGCCTTTTACTCTGATTTTCAGTTGGTTTTTATTGAATCTTCTATCTTGGACATGTGAGTACATCTTTCTGGAGTAAAAGGTGATAAAAACAAACATATGGATGCATAACTACCTTTTACAACGAACCTACCAGAAAGCCTTCAGCAACCGCTGTGTGACTGCACGTACCTCATTGGGGTGGAATCCATCGACTGGTTCAATGAGCTGCCAGGGCTGCCCGCCTCTCTTCCGCCACTCGTCCGTGACTGCAGGGCACACACAACCAGAGGGTTAGCGACGCGCTTCTCTAAGTGACGGTCAGTGCTGGAGAGCAAGGACCGTGTGGACCAAACGTCAGAACTGCCCACGGGCCTGCCTGGCCGATGCTTTACTCAGTTGTGGCCGCTCTGGGCTATTATCTCAGGCATTGTATGGTCTTTTTTTTTTTTTTTTGATTTTCTAGCTCAGGAAGAAAATGTGTGATGGCGTTGGGTGAATGTGGTTTGTGCAGGCAGGAGGGCGGTGGGAAAAGGTGAGCTCTGAAATATTCAACACTGATGTAAATTCATCTCATCTGTCAGTGGGAGAGTATTGCAAGAGAAGGGGGGGGAGTTAAAACATTTTGTTAACATCTCTTCACGTGGGCTGCCATTTCCAGATGCTGTCTGCATATGTCAAGCCATCACCATTAAAAATTGTACAGTTTCTCAGAAATACAATTACATAAAATGATCTCAACATCACATTTAGAGTGAGTATGGCTACAGAGGAAATATTATGAGCCCCAAAGTGATGAGAAGCAGTAAAACTGCCCTTCAATAGGAGTAAGAGACCAAGACTGTCAGTTGCTCCAAGGCAATAGCACCATTAACTCTATACTGTAATTTTATACAGTCAGGAAGAACTCCTCAAGGAAATTTCCAAATCCCTAGAGAGCCAACAGAGAGAAAGATTCGAAACTGGCTGCTCCCAGCGTCTCCCCTGCCCTCCCTTCCTTGGCGTCCAGAGAGGGGCGTAGGCACGGCTGTAATTTTTCCAGTTCTTCCCTCTTCTCCACAAAGACTCAAGAGCAGGGATGTGTGTGCCCTCTTGGTTCCCCCCCATCTCGCCCCAAAAGAAGGAATGGAAATTCTACCGGAGGCTTTGACTGTGCAAGTGAAGCCTGTCTCAGAGCTGAATCAGTACTATGCTGCTTTTGTAATTAGTCCTAATATCACAGCAGGCCACCCCTCCTTGCTACCCAATCCCTGTTCCCCGAGGGGCTGCAAATACTGCTGCCCTTCTCAGAGCTCAGGAAAAAATTCCTGCTGGTCGTTTGAAGTCCTACATACAGGATCATCAATTCCCTTTGGCTTCTTCTCCTGCAAAATGGCCGCCACTGAGCCACTCCTCCATATTTTGCATCTGGCTGTTATTGGGAGTCAGTGATAACATATTCCTTCCTGCCAGGAAACATGTTTTTGCCGCTGCACAAGTCCCTATCCCTCCTCACTACAAGGGAGTCCAGTCTTTAGAAGAACTGGCTTATCATATAGAATAATCCAATAGGCATTAAAAGAAATGCTGCAGGTTACCAAGGCTACCATCATTCTATTCAGAGTGAAAAACATCATTTTCCCACATGATTATTGTGTCTGTGAGGGTTACCAGTCATTGCAAATCTGTGGACATCAGTATTATAACACTTAAAGGGAGAATCAGAAACTCACAGGCAAGAGTTTAAGGTTTTATCTGTATTGTGACCAGTGCTAGACAAAGTGACCCTTTTACATTTGTTGATCTCAGGGGGAAATTTTGCTTTCTTAGAATAAATGCAATACCAGTGGTCTTTATTTCTTCTCTGACTGATTTTATTTTATTTAATTTTTTAAAAAGATCTTATTTATTTATTTGAGAAGGAGAGCATGAGGAGGGAGGAGGGGCAGAGGAAGAAGGAGAAGCAGACTCCCCGCTGAGCAGGACGCCCCACATGGGACTTGATCCCAGGACCCTGGGATCGTGACCTGAGCCAAAGGCAGATGCTTAACCAACTGAGCCACCCAGGAGACTCTGACTGATTGTAAAGGAGGAGATCCAAGCAGGGGCAGCATGGTAAGTTGGTCTGTTTACTTCCTGCCTGGGATCACAATTAAAAATAGGTAAATGAATTCCTATTTTCTCAGAAGACCTGAATTAAACTTCTTGAATGATCACAAATGATCTCTTGGGATTTGGTGCATAATGTATTTTCTGTATCTGTAAAGTCGAAGTAGTCATCAGCAATGACCAGCTTTTCAGAGATGCCATAGGAATCATCGAAGAAGAGTCATAAGCACTTGGTAGCTCCTTGCTAAACAGCAACACTAGCAGATATTTAAAACAAGAAATCGGAATTCTGGTCAGCACCATGAAGTCATTGGTTGTTTTACAAACATCCACGTGGGGAGAACTAAGAACCAAGTTTACTCCAATTGAGTTGTCTTGGAAACTGAGGGCAGCTGGTATATTTAAACTGTCAGTCTAAAAATGGCCTTGTCAGCCAAGTGGCATTTTCCTTCCTCTGTTTGGGAGGTGTGGTACAGACAAAGAAAAAGGACATCACCTGCTCCAGCTGGCATTTCCTGAAGGGAGGAAAAATTGCTGCCTCTGTTTAGCTCATAACCAGTTAGAGGATGAGTCAGCAAGAGACAAAAAAGAGTCTTTGGAGATGAGCAATAGCCTTTCACTGCGGGACTGACGCTGTCAGAATGGAGAACAGATAGGGCTCATGCCCACCCTCCAGGGACAACGACCCTCAGCTGCAGTTTGCTCTGTCACAGGGGGTGGAACTGTACATTTCATATGAAAAATGAGGATGTTTGTGATGAAGTCATCAGCTCAAATACAGCACTGAAATGAGAGGGGAGATTTCCATGTGACCCTTAAGACTGCAGGTTTCATAAGTGGCTAGACAGTTTTTAAGTCTGATAACACAAGACCACGGTGCTAATGAGATACATTTCCACCATGGCTTCCTCTAGGGCACCCAAAGTGGTCCCCGGGTATGATTGGTGTTGGGAGGTGGGTTGGACACTGGAAGAGAACCAAAATTTATTCTCCTTCTATGATAAGCCCTAGAAGAGTGTAGTAGGTGCTTTGCATATACTGATGACAGTGGTGGTGGGAGGATGTCAGCTAAGAGGGTTCTCACCACATTGCAGTGTTGTCTCAATCCTCACATAACCCCCAGGCCCCCCGCCCCACCCCCCCACCTGCTCCCTGGTTTACTGATTGTTACCTTACACAAAAGAGAACAAAGCAGAGTGGTTATTTAACTACTCAAGGTTACACAGTCATTCTGTGTCTGAGCTGGGATAGGGGCTCAGTTCTATCTGGTGGCGAATGCTGGGCTCTTTCTACAAGAGCGCATTGCGCCTCCATGATTTCTGGGATGATGAGCTTCCCAGGTGTGGCAGTTACCCATGGAGTTGGATCTGGGAGTGAATGAGCCCTCCGCTGTATCAGCTGTTCATGCGGGCAGATCGCAGGCCACCAGATCCTCTGTCTGCACGCTCCCTCCTTCTGTGCCCGTACGTCTTCCCTAGTGGAGCACCCACTAACTTCCTATGGAGAAGGCAAAGAAGGCCTCTACCAAAACTGGATCTTCAGATTTATTTTTAATAAATGTCTCTCAGGAAATTCCTTCAACTGTTGATGATTGTTGCCAAGTAAGGACAAATACGGAGGAGGTTTCTCAGTAAGATGACCCACTGCCATTTGATTTAAAATGTTCAGTTCAGTTTAACTGAACCTTGAGCTTTTATATTGCATTTATTGTTGCCATGAGGACAAGAAGGGGCCGATGAGCCTCTGCTTCCAGCCTGTTAGGTCATCAGTGGATAGCTGGTAGTACTGAGTCAAGGGTAAAACTCTTCTCTCCCTATCCTTGATGAAGATAAGGGCTGTTTTGTTTTTCTGACAGCTATATTCCCAGCACCTACATGTACATGGTAAGACTTAGTAAAAATCGGATGACTAACTAAATTCTTAACCTTGGAGCATTACGGAGCCCCATTTATTAAATTTTAACGTGCATCTGGGTCATCTGTGGATTATGTTAAAATGCAAATTCCAATTAGGTAGGTCCTAGTTAGGAGTGGAGCCTGGGGCTCTGCATTTATAACTAGCCCCCAGGTGGTGTGGATACTGCTCATCCTGAGCCATACATTGAGTAGCAAGTGTGTGAGGGGGGGACCCTATTCTTTCCTGGGCACGAGCTATGTACCAGGCACAGCATTTAGGAGAATTACATTTTTTTTCCCCATACAATCATCATGAAGATCTGTTATGTCGATATGGCAGCCCCATTTCCAGGTCTGGAAAGGAGAGTTTAGACATGTTCAGGGAATTGCCTACATTCCCAAAGACAATAAATGACAGAGCTAGAGATTACTTTGGAAAATGGAAAGTCCCATGTGAATGTTAGACATTATTATATTTTTAATAACTTTATCTATATTCAAGGTTGATGATCATCAAAGATCACTTGGTGGTGCATTTGTTTACACCAGGAATTCATTAATGAGTCTTTAGCTCTGCATTTTAATGAGAGGTTATTTATCAAAACGTTTTTCCCCAGGAGAGAATTATGTATCACCTAGGCAGGAAATCTACTTAAGGGAGATCAGTCCTGTTGAAAAGCTGTTCAGGATTGAAGTACGAGAGTATGCAATGCCCTACGTGTCAGCTAATGTAAAATTTGATAATTCATGATGGCCATCTGCTTCATCCCAGATGCTGGGGTTGGGGGTGTTGGTGGCAGGGAGAGAGAGATGATAAACTCGGGATGAGACCTCTCCCATCATTTGCATACACCGTAAAGCTTTCCATTAGCGTCATCTCAGAGGGCAGTCAGTCAACAGGAGGCTTTTCTCTTGTATAACAAGTGCTTAGCAATGAAAATGAGACTGGGAGGATTAAAGTCAACAAATAACAATTTTTCAGAGTCAAGATGTAAAGGATAAATCAGGGGCTCCGATAATCACCCCCATTTTTGTGTGGCCACTCCTCAGTGACCCCTGTGTTCGGACAGAATGTTAGAAAAGAAACAGTGACGTTCTTTCCAGAAAGCTGGAAGATGGGCTGTCCACTTTGCCACAGGCAAATCCGAGGTCCCTCCCTTAAAGACTCTGGTAAGTTACATCATGTGTCGGGGCTGGGAATCTGTTCTGCCACTGGACCCCTAGGTCAGTCAGCATTCATACGGGAGGCACTGCCTTATCCCTCATTCCTGCCACACTCATCTTCAGCCCACAGGTAAGCAGGGCATTGCTCAACTGGCAAGAATGAGGTAGGTGATTCCATTGATCTGCTGGCTCCCGGCCCAGAGCTGTCTCCGACTGGTCATTGGCTCTATTGCTTCAGGGATTCTAAAATGATGGTGAAATGAGGAGGTGATGGTAAGCTTCCCTCCTCCCTGAAAGGGTCTCACGCTTTATCTTTCTTCACTACTCAGAGCTGTGATGTGTCCAGTGTGTGGGAGCCACCCTGCCCAGTCTACTGCCTGTTGGCTTATAAAGCTCCGCGCAGTCAGGCTCTGACCTGTAGCCACTGCTTCTGTCTGTGGCCATACCTACTCCAAACGCAACTTACGTTCTTGGAAGTCAAAATCCATGTAGAAAAGATCGAAGTTCGTAAATTTCTGGCTGGTTGCAATTTTTTTCAGTGTATTGGAGAGTTGTTTTGCTCTCTGAATACAAAAGAAACAGGGAGAATTCCATGAAACCTAGACTTTAGTGAGACGATTCAGGCAGAACAAAGAAACTGGTAGTCCCCACCCTCACTTGGAGCCATCAGCGGAGGGATGCTCTGCCCGTGAAATTCTAGTCATGCAAAAATGGCTAACGAACATACAAAACTGTTAACATTCATTAGGAATCAATCAGTGAAAATTAAAGTAATAAGATACCACTTCTTTCCCATGGGATTGGCAAAGAAAAGATGAATAATCTTGATGCTATAGAATATTGCCATGGGAGAGGTGACTGAGAATGTCAATTTGTTTCACCTTTCTAGAGAGCAATTTGGAAATAGGGATCAAACCCTTATACATGGCATAACCCTTTGACCCAATAATTTCTCTAAGAATTTGTCTGAAGGAAATAGACACAGTATAGAAAGAAATATGTATATACACACACAGGTTAGTCACAGTGCTATTTTTCATAGCGAAAAATTGGAAACAACCTATATGTCCAACACTAAGGGGCGAAATAAATCACGGTACATTCATATGCTGTATGCTTTAAAATGATGACAAAATTATGATGTGGAGGACTGACTTATGAACATTGGAAGGCACAAAACAATATGTGTACTCTGATACTGTGTAGGCAAAACCCCCCAAATATCTATGAAAGTAATACTGGAAACACATACATACATATTGGCTTGGGTGATGGGATTTGCGGTAATTTTTGTTATTATTCTTTGTGTCTCAGCTTTTTTATATTCCCCAATTTTTTTTAATTGAAATATATTTCTTTTGTAAAAAAAAATCAATAAATCTCTTACAAAGAGATTATTCACCATCCCTGAAAGAAGTACGTGAACCATGAATGTCCTCAGAGAAGAGAGGAAGGCTGCGGAGCCCCTGGTCCTCGTGGACCTTGGGAGAACGCCAGTCATCTGTGGGCCTAACCTTGCTCAATCCTCTCTATGTCTACAAATACACCTAGGACGCCTAGGTATATGTGTATCCATGTATGTGTGTGTACAGGAGAGAAAGACACACAACAGAGACAGTGACTGAGAGCCACAGACCCAGAGCGTGTCAGAAAGAGAGGGACAGGGCACCCCACATTCTCTTGGCTTCTCCAACACCCTGGCAGTTTGATGTTTTTATTCATCAGCTTGGAGGCCACTGCCCTGCCCAAACGCCCTTCCCAGTGGAAATGCTGCAGTAAATAACCTGGAAAGAAAGATCAAAGATGCTATCAAAGGAGTCGCTACAGTCCTACCTCGGAAGTGAGAGTCCGGAGCGTCTTGTTGGAGGACATCCAACTGTGGCAGGGGCTGACCTGAGAGTAAGAAAACACCGCTTTGATTACAGAGGAGCAAGACCAGTAACAGGGAATGTGGCCTTGGAACAAGTCATTGTGGGCTCACCTGGAGACAGTTCAGGAAGGAGTAGAAATGTGCATAGGTCACATCCTTATTTAGCTGGCCTGGAAGACAAAGAGGTCTGTTATGTTGTACTTATTCAGATCTAGCAGCCAACTAGGGACACTTGTGGACGACCCTGCCTTTCCTGAGAAGGGTGGCACTTCCAGGGACCTGTCCTGAGTTTTCATTCCGCATTGCTCCTGAAGAATGCCTGAACATTCCTTCTTTCCGAGTGTCCTAGAAATCAGACCGAGCTGGGGAGGGGCTCTAAGGAGTTTACTCCCATCTCGAGCTTCTGCCCTTATCTGGACCCCAGGTAGAAGGTTAAAAAGGCCCCATACAGGCTGGAACACCACTAACAAAGGACTTGGGGAGCAGGGGCTTTCTCCAGGCAGGGGTATGAGATGCCAAGTTCCCATGGAGAGCATTCACGGTGGTAGTTGGCCAAACCCAAATTGTCGACTTTATGTAACACTCAGGTCTGCCCAATTATCCCACGCTGAGGACCTGCTGGGACTTTCTGGGTGTCTGAAGTTCTGACCATGTGCTGCCCTGCAGTTTGGTAGACTGAAAGCCTCCAAAAGTGTGTGGGTGGCCGTTGGATGGGAGAGGACAGCACACCCTATCCCTTCACAGCCCAGTGCGTATCTTATTTGAGACCTAATTACTAGATATGCTCTTATTTATTTATTTATTATTTATTTTTAAAGATTTTGTTTATTTATTTAACAGAGATAGAGAGAGAGCACAAGTAGGCAGAGCGGCAGACAGAGGGAGAGGGAGAAGCAGACTCTCCGCCGAGCAGGGAGCCCGATGCGGGGCTCGATCCCAGGACCCTGGGATCATGACCTGAGCTGAAGGCAGCCCTTAACCGACTGAGCCACTCAGGCGCCCCTGCTCTAATTTATTTTTTGGTGCAGGTTAAAGAGGTGCATATGAATAAAGGTGGGGGTGCCTGGCTGGCTCAGTTGGAAGAGCACGCAACTCTTGATCTCGGGATTGTGAGTTTGAGCCCCACACTGGGGGTAGAGAGGACTATAAAAATTACATAAAACTTAAAAAAAAGAATAAAAGTGTTAAGTGCCCTATGTGAGTTCATCCAGAGTCTTTCCAAACATCAGTTGTAGACCCAGAATCTGTGGGGGTTATTTCTTCTCTCTTTTCACACACCTCCCCTCTCCCCCACCTCCCAGCCTATCCACCCCTGGAGGCAATTTGACTTTCGTGCTGTGGCTGAGACACAAAACCCAGGCCCTCCCAAATCTCAAGGGTGAATGACTGATGTCTTATCCATTAATACTTTCTCACACTTGAAAAAATAAAGGAAAATAATAGGACCTATTTCGGAGTGAAGGGAAAGATTGAAAGTGATGGAACACAGTCTTATTTTTCACTTACACCTCAGATCAGTTAGACTGAAAGATAGATTCAATTTTCTTGTCATAGAGGAAATATGTATTCTCTCTCTGTGTGGGTGAGTGAATCCCAAGACTGGAAAACCACAGGCTTGTTATCGTCATTAAAGTCACAATGACACACCAGGCCCCCTCTTTTCTCAAAGGTGTCTGCATCTTCGTATTTTGGATGAATCCCAAGCCACCTTCTGTCTTTGCTTTCATTTTATGCTCAACATGGAGCCCTGAGCTCTCGTCTTTCTCCAAGATCCTGTTTTCCACCACTGAGGCTTCTTTCCCTCTACTGTGTGTGTGTGTGTGTGTGTGTGTGTGTGTGTGTGTATGTTTCGTAATTTACCTTTCTGTATGTGTCCCCGTCTATCTCAGCCTAGCCAGCTACAGTGACTAACACCTCCTACTTGTACTCCCGTCCTCCATCCTCTGCACCCAATGACTTGGCTCTTGCCCCCTCTTGGTACTGCCCCTGAGCTACAGCCTTCCCTCTGCCATCTTGGTTTTTTTTTGTTGTTGTTGGGCTGGGGCCTTGTAATAAACCTTAGGTAGCTTGGCTGGAGCCCTGTCAACCTGTTTGGCCCTGATGAATCCCCTGTCCCTGAGAACTGGTCTCTCTCTCTTTCCTTTGCCCAGTGGCTGAAGTCTTTTTAACCTGTAGGTGGTGGCACCTAAGGCCTGACTACAAGTAACACTCTCACACCCTCCTCTTTCCCACTTGCTCTGCTATCCAGAGGGACCAGAGTTTGTCCTGCTACTGGATATTTGGGGATTCATCTACTGGATCCCCTCTAGGGGCTAAGTCCAGCCATAGCCTTGTCCATCCTTGCTTACTCCTCTCTCCCTGATGTCCTACTGCTGAGGTCCCAGCACACCTTAGAATGAGACCACAAGATGTGTCCTCCTACTGGGTCTTCTCTTGATCCCTGTCTCCGCCCCCCCCCCCATCTTCTTGCTTTTCTGGCACTTGTAATTAGACAACACTGATATAAGAAAAATCCTTAGGTGAGAAGGTAGGTCTGTTGAATAGGATAAGGGCATGCTAGCTGCAGCTGGGAGGGACCTGGGAAAGGTGTAATGAGTTGGTTTCCCTTCTCTCCGGGATTTCTGCTGTGGAAGGTAGGGTGACTCTGGAGCTGGCCACGTGGAAGGGCAGTTGGGAGTGCTTATTATTGGCTTATGGTTTAAAGAAAGGGAGGAGGGAAAATAGTTGTTATGCTTTTCTCCACTTATTGGTGCTGTCAGTTGGTTATTCATTGTTTCTTTTTAGGTATTACTTTTCAGTGGTATTTTTGCATATTGAGGAGCCCTGGTATAAAGATTGATCCCACCTACGTGTCGTACCTATAAAGAGGCAGTATCTGCAGCATCCTGGTCAGAAAGTGAATCTGGTAAAGAAAGCTGGTCAGAAATGGGACAGGGGCAAGAGGACTGGAATTATCAGGGCTGAGGAACTATCAGTGTGTGTGTGTGTGTGTGTGTGCGTGTGCGCGCGCGCATGTGCGTGCACACATAAGGGGTGGGGAGCTAGTGGGCTGGCCCAGTGGCTGCCATATGTCCCCCCAAAGATTAAAGGGCATGTTCTACCCCACCTGGTTGTAGTAGCAGCTCCTGTCTCCGTCAGTATTAGTTCTTTAGGGCAGAGTATTTGGCATTTACTTAATGCTGGGACTGCAATTGAAATTTAGGCACCATAAAAGCTTAGTACCAACAAAGATCAGCCACACCTCCATGAAATACCACCTGAAAGTATAAAACCTTAGTAAAACCACGTGAATTCAGACAGGGAGTAAGCCAGTGATAAAATAAGAGGTGTAGTGCAAGGTACTTTAAAATATATTAGGTTTCAAGTTTAAGAGTAATTGGGGAAAAATTAAGTTGTTGATGTTCTGTGGCAGAGGCCTTTCAAGGAGGGCCTACATGCAGACTTATTTGTAGCCAGCAATCCTGGACTTTTTGACTGTAGTCTAACCCTTCAGGTGGCTCCCAGAATGCCTATGGCTTATACCTGTGTCAGGGGCATAAGGTGATTTCACTGTCAGGATCTACACAGTGTTTTCCCCGGTGGAATTGTCTTTTCTCTCTCTTTTGAGGACAAGGACACCATTTTAGTATCATCTTTACCCCCAAAGCACATAATAGGTATCTCAGACATATTTGTGGAAAGATTGCCTTTCTCATAAACTGTGCCTGAGAGGACTCATCCCTGGTCAAGCTTGAAAAGATCTATGTAAGTAGAATCTTAATGTGTGAGACTTAGTTTCTGGTAATTCCTCAAAAAGACTATACATTCTTGCTAGGAATTTTAGTTACTGGTAGAGACTGCGGAGCTGCTGCCGTCCTTGGCAGCCAGGCTTTGACTGGGTAGTGACTCAAACACGGTTAAGAGATGCCAGGAGGGATTTATCACCCCCTCCTCCTTGGCAGGAATGAGCTAGGAATCTGTTCTTGCCCTGGGCCTTCATTACCTGATGATCTGATGCTGTGGCATTTAACCTTTTCTTGGGTGAATGGTCAGCCTGAGTTCCTACCTGTCCTACTGAGGCAGCAGAAAATGTATCACTGACCCAGGGGTTCTGCTTGACTCCTGCTTCCTGACCTCTTTCTTAGTCCTTAACGGGTGGCTAACGTCAGGTCTAGAGAGTATCGTCACCATGTTTCTAGGCTCAAAGACAGAAATAAATGGAAAACCCCGTTTATTTGCTTATACAATCCTTAGCATAGTGCCTTGGGAATCAGACTCTGTGTTTGGCTATTGATTAAGATGAGACCGACCCTAACCTCGAAGAGCAGCAGAACCCTGAGACTGGCCTGGCATTAACCTGCTTTCCTGCTGGCTCACGTCTGATGGGAGTGAAGGTCCAAAGATTGGATTTGAAGCCAGAGCAGAACTGAGATACAGGGCAGTAGGTCTCTCCTCAAGCCTCTCATCTTATGTGAGTTATGCGCCAGCCAAAGGAGAAATGAGGAAGCTGGGCAAATCCCACCTACTTCCCCAGGCTGTCTAGGAAGGATACTGATGCTTCGTTGAGGAATTTATAATTTATATCCCATGGCAACCGGGCAGCAGGGATAATTTAGGATATGAATAATAACTTAAAAACATTAAATAAATTTTAGATGGTTTCAACTTTCTTCCTAATTGGATTTTTTTTTTTCCAAAATAAGGGTTGTTTATATAGAACAAACTCATTCTACCTTTTCGTTCTTCCTCTTTTATGCTGTGAAATGCTAGTGCCCGATTAGTGGCTGGTGAAAGGCCATTTGAGGACAAGGCAAAGCCTAAAGCAAAGTTTCTCAACCTTGGCTCTATTGATATTCTTAGTTGTGGGGGGCTGTCCTGTGCATTACAGGATGTTTAGGAGAATCCCACTAGGTATTAATAGCACCCCTTCTCCAGTTGCGATAATGAGTAGGGGTGACATGAAAACCACTGGCCTAGAGAATCCACCGAAGTGATTGATGAGTCTCCCCAATTACCTTCTTTCCCTCCCTTGCTCCCTTCCAAATTGTATGGTGTCGTTATTACCTACTGTGGTTGAGTCAAGTGAATTGTGTGGCATATCCGAGAGAACTTATGGAGTTATCTAACCAGAGTTCATGGAAAGAAAATGGGATTTGAAGTCAGAAAACCCAAAGTCAAGTCCCCATTGATGTGATAGAGTAAAATGGAAGCACATCTCTCTTGTCCTCAACTTCCTTTCCCCAAGCATTTCTTAGTATGGAGCAAATCTAGGAATCTGAAAACATTTGTTGGGGGAACTGAAATTTTCAACCCCAAAGGCTCAAAGAGACATTCTTGGCCCATGTGGTTGTGCTTCATGTGTTCAAGGAAGCCCAGAATGGAGTCATGTTCTCTGTGTGACCGTGTTACTATTTCTAAGGGTCATGGTCAAAGCTGTGGGAACAGAAAGAATATGCTTTCCTCTTGAGAGGCTGGACAACGTTTTGCTGGGATGATAATGATATTTGTGGTGCACTTGGTAACTGAAGAGGAAAAATGACTTCAGTCTTATTGGTGGGAAGCCTAGAAAGTGGGTATTTACTCTTGTCCCCCTGGTGAAGGGACCAGAGTCTTTTGAGAACTGGTTAAAGGGAACCTGCTCTTTTCGTGTGTTAGGAGGGGTGGGGGTTGGCTTAAGCAGGGACTACAGGAGGAGAAGAGGAGACTGGAAAGGTACAGAGAAGTTATTAATGCAAGGAAAAGCGCTCTACCCCCACCCCCTGAGGTGGACACTGAGGAAGGAGTTTTAGGTTTTTCCCTTTGAATTGCTCATCTGACTCATTAGAAACTGCTTGGATCTCCAGAACACTTTCGCAGCGGTCGGTCTAAGGAGGAGGCTATGGCAATACTAGGGAAGGGGCGACCTCTTTAATGAGAGACTGGCAAGGGGTTGTTGATATGAGGCTGAAGGGAGGGTATCTAGGCCCTCATTGTAGATGCCTGTCAGAGAGGTCTGAGGCCAGTACTTCCTATCCCCCTTCCCTGCTTAATTTTTTTAGTCACACTTATCATCCTCTGGCATACTCCTGGAATACAAGCCTACGTTGGCAGGGATTTTTGATTATTGTGTTCACTGATGGTTATGCGGTTCCTAGGACAGTGCCTGGCACCTAATAAATATTTTTTGAAAAGACATTCTCCCCCAAACACAGAGAGAGAGAGCCCTACTACATCCAGATTACATATACAATAAGCTATGCAACATTTGGAGCCTTGGGCTTTTCATCTATAAAATGAAATTAACAAAAATATCATTAATTGGATTAACAGGATTGTTTTAAGGATCAGCATGGCCAGCCCTTCCTGATGTGAATTACTATTACTTTTACAATGTTTAGAAGGCATCTGGAAAGCTAGAGATGCTATTGAAAGTTTCTGGAGATCTTTAAAGCATTTCAGAGCCAAGGACTCCAACAGAGTGTAGAAGTAGGAAGCAAGCCCCCTGGAGCATGTGTTGTGTAGAATTTTAACTGCCACCAGGGTCCACAGAATTTCTTAGAATTCTGGCCACCAGGGGGCACTCACCATTGAGGTTTGGAGAAATCCTTCTCTTTGACTTGAGCTTCATCCGCTTATTCTAGATCTCACTTTTCGTTAAAGGAATTTCCGGATTTAAATTCTTACCCTTCAATTTGTCCTAATTCTACATTAAAAATTTCTGCCCTTTCTGACTTTAGATCTGGTTCTGACCATCTTTGGATACTGGCCTTTAGATCCGTACCTCAGGGCTCTTGCCTTCACCAGTTCTGACCTATACACCATAGTGGCATTTTAGGTGTATTCCTATAGGGTTTGAACTACATATATTCGAACTATGTATAACTGACATTGCTAAAGAGTAAAAGTATCGGGGTGCCTGGGTGGCTCAGATGGTTAAGCGTCTGCCTTCGGCTCAGGTCATGATCCTGGGATCCTGGAATTGAGTCCCACATCGGGCTCCCACCTCAGTGGGGAGTCTGTTTCTCCTCTCCCTCTGCCTTCCCCCTGCTCATGCTCTCTCTCCCTGTATCTCTCTGTTTCAAATGAATAAATAAAATCTTTTAAAAAAAGGAGTAAAAGTATCTTCAAACTAATACCGAGAGGATAATATCTGTCGTGCAAATTATCCCAGAGAAATGTTCCATCTGGTAAGCCGTATAAAATAACATGACTGCCATTTGGCAGGTGGGAATTTAGATACTTCAGAGTCCGCATGATACTGGAGTATAATTTCTCGGGAGTGGTCATTGCTGCGACTGGGTCAACTTTCCTGTTGGTGAAAGAAACAGAAAATATCTTAGTAGATAAGGATAAATGCATACACATACATTAACACCCCTACCTCTCCTCCCCCTGCCCCATACACACAATGTAGTGGTTATTGGTGTTATTTGCAAAATATGTTAAGCTTCCTGACTCTTCTTGTGGTTGGGTGGGCCGTGAGACTGATCTAGCCTGTCAGTTGTGAGCAGAAGTGACATGTGTCACGTTTGTTGATATGAGAACCTCTAGAATGCTCTCTGCCATGAGTCTGGGCAGTGTTCTATATAGCAGCTGCTTCACTAATCTGAGTCCTGGAATAGAGTCCCACGGTGATCCCTGGGCAACAATGTAGTATGAGTAAATGTTTGTTGCTTTATGCTACTAAGATTTGAGGCTGTTTGTTCCTGCAGCATGTCCTTACCTATCCTGACTGATACACACAGTTAATAGAATCAAAGGAGTCTGGTATTACTTATTCTTTGTTAGACCCTTTGAGATCTGTAACTTCGTCTTGAAACTTTTCACATATATCACAGTTAGGAAAATGCAACTTTACTGAGAAATAAAATGACAGTATGTATCCACACTACATCCTTCCTTTCTACATTGAATTTGAACTTACACACTTTTAGGAATACATTAAGTTTGAGTTAAGATACTAACCTGCATTAACCTGGGAGTAGATTGTAGAATTCTCTAAGATTTTCATCTACTCTTTAAACTGCCTTTTGTTAACCTAAATGGAATAATAAGTTGTTTTCTATTTTGAGTCCTTAAAATCCCAAATTTACATAATGATCCTATAGTGGGTTGAATAGTTTCCCTCAGAATGTGACCTTATTTGGAAATAAGGTTTTTGCAAATGTAAAGATGAGGTCATACTGGATTAGAGATGGCCCTAAATCAAAAAACAAGTGTCCTTCCAAGAAGAGAAGGTGTCACGCAGACACGCACCCAGGAAAGAAAGCCATGTGAAGCTGGAAACAGAGACTGGAATTAGGTTGCTACAAACCGAGGAATTCTGAGGAATGCCAGGAGGCCCCCGGAAGCATAAAGGACAAGAGACGATTTTCCCCTAGACCTCTCAGAAAAAGCATAGCCCTGCTGACACCTTGAGGTTGGACTTCTAAGCTCCAAAACTGTGCGAGTTGTTTGAAGTCACCCAGCGTGTGGTGTTTTGTTAAGGCAGCTATGGGGAACTTAATACAGATTCCAAACCAGGAAAAGTAAGTCTACTACTCACAGGCTGGACCTGAGGCATAAGTGACATGGAAGGAAGGGACAGAAAGAAGCCCCCAGGGATGTCCACTATTATCGCCTTTTTTAAATTTAATTTTTCTTTTTTAAGATTTTATTTTTAAGTAGTCTCTGTACCCAACATGGGGCTCGAACTTACAACCCTGAGTCACATGCTCTACCTACTGAGGCAGCCAAGCGCCCCTCTACTGTTATCACTTCGAAGTGAGTTCCTAAATGGACATTGATGCTGCCATTTTGGAGGGAGTTTTTCAAAATGTATCAACATTTGGGGCGCCTGGGTGGCTCAGTTGGTTAAGCATCTGACTCTTGATTTTGACTCAGGTCGTGATCTCAGGGTCATGAGATTGAGCCTGGAGTTGGGCTCCGCACACAGTGGGAGTCTGCTTGAGATTCTCTCTCTCCCTCTGCCCCTTCCACTTGTGGGCACGAGCGCGCTCTCTCTCTCTCTCTCAAAAAAAAAAGTATCAACTTTTGAAGTTGGCTTAACTTTTGACCTTGAAATTTACAGTAGCATTTCCACAAATTTGCAAAGATGTACATACAAGTATTGCAACATTGTGCTAAATAGTGTAAAGTTAGAGAAAGCCAAAAAGCCTGGTTGTATAAATGTTAGTGCATCCATGAGGTAGAAGGCTATACGGGCACTAAAAAGAAAGAAGTAACTAGTACAGGTGATAGTTTTTTTTTTTTTTTTTTTTTTTAAAGATTTTATTTACTTATTTGACAGAGTGAGAGATAGCGAGAGCAGGAACACAAGCAGGGGGAGCGGGAGAGGGAGAAGCAGGCTTCCCGCCGAGCAGGGAGCCCGATGTGGGACTCGATCCCAGGACCCTGGGATCATGACCTGAGCCAAAGGCAGACGCTTAACGATTGAGCCACCCAGGCGCCCGTAGTACAGGTGATAGTTATACAACATTCTGAATTACTAAATGCCACTGAATTGTTCACTTTAAAATGGTTAATTTTATATTATGTAAATTTTATCTCAATAAAATAAAAAAATTAAAAAATATGAAGTAGTTTGTATGTATTAGCACGGAAAAGACTGCTAAAAAGTATTGTTGATTGAAAAGAACAAATTACAGAGCAGTAAGCATACTATTATTTCATTTCAATGAATATTAATCAGCCTGTAAGTTAGAATTTGCATAGAAAAAATCTGGATGCAAATACATTAAACTGTCTCCATTGGTTAGCTTGGAGCAGGCTGGTGGGGGGGCTGGTAGGGAGTGATTATGGGGAAACTCACTTCCTACACCCTGTATTATTTGAACTTTTCACAACAGATATTATTTTGTAATCAGAAAAATAATAAAAATAAAACAGATTCTCATATTATTTTTATTCTCTCTCAAGGAAGGGGGAAAAAAACCGGACTCCACCTAAGCTTTAATGGAAGCAGAAAGCATTGTAATTTTATGTCATTTGTCCCCCACCTATTTCACTTAGTCAAATAAAATCACTTTCTAAATTACTGGATCCAGAGGTGACAGGCTGGTCACAGATGCAAAGATCACTTTGGCTCATTTGTGACAAACAATATGTACCCATACGGAGGAGAAGGCAGAACAAGGCTGATGTTAGGGGTGGCCAGTAAGGTCTTAGCTGTGGGTGGTGTACATCCTTCTACACTATCTATTGGTTTGCTTAGGACTCTCCCACCCTGCCTGAAAAAAAAAAAAAAGAAAAAGAAAAGAAAGAAAGATGTCCTATTTTACAAAACCCCCCGCATATAGAACAGAATGCTAAATTCATTTTCTTTGTTACCTTGGAAAAAATCATACTACTTTATGAGTAAAAATCTCCCTAACCTGAATAAAAAGCTCTCATAAGGATGGATATGAGAATAGGTTGCCTACCTACTAAGGACCGAAGGCTGGGTAGGGGCTTTGGCTTGACTTGCATATGTGCAGAAGTGCTAGAAGGATCCCAGTTTGTGAAGAGGATTCAGGCTGCCTTGTGGGTTTTCTCAGCCCAGGAGGACCCAGCCAGAGTAACCAGGTTTGATATTCACTGTGTGTGTGGGGTGACAGCAGGGGTGAAATGGAAGCAAGCCGGTGTCCGTACCCTATCTTCCATCATCCGTAAGGTGAGCGCGTACTGCTTATTAACTTTTGCTTTGGCACTTCAGTTTTGTTTTGTTTTTTTCCTTTTCCTGCTGATACACTAGCGCTTTGGCACAAAGCAATTATGCTGAGCTATGACTCTCCAATCACATAAAGCCAAGATGAGTTAAGATGGAGAAAAGTCTCCCAAACTCCCTATTTAATGATTATTTTTTGGCTAGAGATACAACCCTGATGGTAACAAATCTTCTGAGCTAATTTGTGCTTTTGCAAGAGCACCCGGTAACTGAAGCAAGCATAACCCAGATGGCTAATTACTAAGTGAAATCAAAATGGAAGCCTCGGCGTTGCTGGTGGAACATTCTCTAGTCACCTTCGCTCCATTATGCACAGCTACGTAAGTGACACATGTGCGCTCTCAGTTAAACACTTTAATGTGGATAGCAAAATTAACTGATTTTTTTTTTTTTTTAAAGTAAGCTCTAGGCCCATCGTGGGGCTTGAACTTACAACCCCAAGATCAAGAGTCACATGTTTTACTGATTAAGCTAGACAGGCGCCCCCAAATTGACTGATTCTTAGTTCAGGCAAGGGCAAATGGGTCTAAGTGACAGGTGGTGGGTCAGCCCTTCTGGATGCCATAGAATGTGCCTTCTGACTTTGTCCCTGAAAAATTCTCAATGCCATTTTGATCTGTGTACTCCTTCTCCTCTGGTGGTTTTTGAGGAGACTCAGCACTAGTATTGTGGAGACCAGAGTCCCAGCGGTTTGGAAAACATCTCCTAGGCCTTCTCTGATGTCCGCCGCAGACTGAACGGGCTGAGCTGGAAGCGTCTAACCCTTTCCTGCCCACGTGTGCTGGAACCTGTGTGAGGTCCGCTTTGCCAGCCCAGCTTTGCCTGCGCACCCCAGTGCCCTACATCCCTCCGCACACCCTGGTGAGCTCACACCAGTCACTCAGACGGAGAGGTGAGGGGTTAGGGGTGCTGAGCTTATGGAGGGCAAGCCTGGGGGATGCGATGAGAGAGCACTGGCGTCCCGGGCTGGGATCTCACAGGCCAGGAGCATGCAGGGGGCCGAAGAGAAAGAGCCTCGCCCCTTGGGTGGCTCTGAGCCTGTCCTCGTCCTCAGGGATTGTGTCTGATCATGAAAATGAGCCTCGTGACTTGGATGCAGGGCCGGCTGTGATCCTTCCATTACCCTGGCAGCTATTTGAGCCAGATTTCACCTGGCTGAGGCCAGAGAGATGTGCCCCCTCTTAAGGAAGAAGGCAAACAGCCTCTGTGGAAAGAGCTGAAGGCCAGAGACGCATCCCAACTGAGTGCTCAGCCCTCACTCAAGCTAGCATTTGGGTTCTCTCAGCAGCCCCGCAACCATAGGGAGCCCTTTCCTTCAGGCCAGCCAGCTGTAATCACATCACTGTCCTCCCCCCACCCCCCTCCCCCAGGAGGCTTCTTGACACAGACTGGGGAGGAGCTAGGGATGCACTGGGCCCACATTATCCCATGCATAGAGGTCCTGGGTCCCTGAAAGTGGGGGTGACCTGGAACATGCTGGCTGGTTGGGAACCTCCTTATCCTTCCCTTGGCCACCCCTGCCTCGACTGAGAAGGCTGGGAGAAAGAACTCCTCTGGGCATTCCCTTCCCTGCTGGTTTTTCTACCACTTGATTGGATGGAATGGATTGTTTCCTGCCAGTGCAGTCTCCTTAGGGCCAGTGACCTATCAGCACATTGGCTGGTTTCCTCTTTTTTATTAAAAAAAAAAAGTTTTTTTAATTTAAATTCAATTAATTAACATATGTTATTGGTTTCAGAGGTAGAGGTCAGTGATTCATCAGTCTTCCATAATACCCAGTGCTTATTACATCACGTGCCTCCCTTAATGTCCATCACCCAGTTACCCCTGCTGGTTTCCTCTTAATGCAGTGCTGATTGGCTGTCCTAGTGACATTGGAAGCATTGGCATTGCAGAAAAGAAATGCTTGGGTGCCGGGGGACACAGACAACCCTTGTAGGGTGGTCCTGGCTCTTTTCATTAGGTGAAAAATGTACAATTAATTTTGTCTAGGTCCACCATAAAAAAATGGAAGCATGTCAATATACGTGGCTAGTATTAGATGTTTTATAATTCTATCTCACTTCTGGCAATTTCGACATTCTTCTCAGGGATGTCATGGTGGGGGGTGGAGGAAGGGTTTATGGTTTGAGGCCCTTAAAGCCATTTCCCTTTCCCAGGCCGCCCCTGCTACTCATGGTTCTGCTGCTGGAGCTCACTCAAATTTGCCCTATTTCCAGGCATTTTTCTCCTTTTGTATCATAGACATTCCAGAGTTTTCAAGGGGAGTGATAGGAAAAGCCAGGGGAAGCTGGGTTAGCTTTGGCCAAACTGAGTAGGGTCACAGGAGAAAGCTGTGTTCGTCTATGTTACTTTTCTTCTTAAATTCCAGACATTAAAAAGCTATCTTCCAATCATGACCTTCATTCATTTAGCACGTATTTATTGAGTAACTGCGTGAGTTTGGAGAATTGAGAGAGAAGCACATGACTGCATTATTTCAGTAAATGCTAGCGTCATCATAAAAAAAGGAAAGAAAAAAGTCAAGCAAATATCCCCAAACTTGTTCCAGGATGGACTTATTATGCAACTCGTTGCTGGCTTGAGCTTTTTATGAGATCGCTTTGCTCATTTTGGGTTGTCTACTCCACCTTGCCGTGCTGGCAGATGGGGAGGTATAGCTGCCATCTGTCTGTATTTTTCTAACCCTGCCACAGGACATTGCGAAGTGGGCACTGCAGGGACATCCCACGCTGCCAACCCCGTTCTTTCCCCCACATGCTCGCTGCTCCTCTGCCCAGATCCCTGGCGGGGGGAGAGACTGGCACGGGTCTCTGGCTGATGTCTGCCTGCCCTTTGGCTCCTTGGAAAAGGAAAAGCAAGCCTGGGCTGGAAGGGCCTCTGAGTAAGCAGGTTCTGCTGGAAAATGCAGTTGCAGGGGTTTGGGCTCTTGGAGTCAAAGCCTCTTTCTGCAGGTGTTCTGGGCTCACTATCCCCAGTTTGCTCTGTGTCCCCTCCGGGGGAACATGATCCAGAGGCTGGAGGGGCATTGGCTGATGTCACATAGGTTCATTCTGTTTTGTGATGGGGCTGGGGCTGAAGCTCAGTGCTTCTCCTTCCCTAAGCTCCTTGCGGTCAGGCACTGTGGGCTCTTTGCCATTATGTCCCAGAGCCTGGCACAGCATTTGGCACATCATAGGTGGTCAATACATATGTTTAAAAAAGTGATTGCCTAAAAGAAAGCGGTTAAGGCAGGTGTGGACTATGGAAAGAGCACAGAACTTCATCAGAGAACCTGGTCTGCCTCTCAACCTTGCTACTCATAGCAACATAAGTGAGTTCCTTAACCTTGCCGAACCTGTTTCTTCATCTGTAAAATAGGGGCAATCATGCTTTCCTCTTAAGGCTGCTGTGGGGATGAGATGATCTAGGGAGTGGTGTGACTCTTGGTTCATGGAGAGTTTGGGGGGTGTTTGCTATTTACCAGCGAGTTCCACATGGCTCGTCAGAGAAGTTGGGACTTGAGACCCCAGGGTGGGGCCTTGGGAGCCTTGGGGTTCTGGGGAGGGTGGTAAACCAGCCCAGGGGGTGCCAAGGCAGGGTCTAGCACATCAGCATCTCTTCACCGCAGCATGGTATTTCCTGACCTGCATTCACTTCACTAATTAGGTCTACACCTCCTTCACTGTGAGAGTTCCAGGGCTCTCCTACCTCATGGAGGTGTTGGTGAGAGCAAACACACTTTACTAATATTGAACTGGGTTTTTAGCACAGGCTTAGAAAGCTTGGTGAGTGAAAGCAAGGGACGGGCAGTGAGTAGGATGACCTACTTCTAGTATCTCTTGGGTTGGAGGCCAGCTCTGCCATTAATCAATTAATCAGGCAAGTCACATAATCTCTCTTGGCTTTACTTTTCTGTTTTCTAAAATGGTGGGTGGGTGGCTACTGGGGAGTTGTTCTAGATCTGATCTCACCTTTTTTTTTTTTCTTTCTTTCTTTTTGGCCACAATCACAGGACAGATGGAATTCACATGTGCAGCATATTCTTAGGGGTACACACAATTTTTGAGAAACCTTCCAAAATGTTATGGGAGACTAAGGCATTCAACATTTTGAAATCACTACCGATATTAGCCGGTTAGCAAAACTGTTTTCATACTATGGGCCATGGACATAAGTAGGACTGGCTGTAAATTATACACTGTTTGCGAATGCTCTGAGTCTACGCTGTCTCTACCACATCAGAATGTGAGTGAGGAACCTATTCTTATGGGTTAGCTATAATTCGGCTTTATTTTACTTAAAAGGCCACAATATTCAGTCTTGGATTCTTGGCTAGAAGCAGCATATATCTTGTGATACAACTGAGAACTTGTATTGTGACATACCCATTTGTTGGGAATCAGAGCAGAGAATTAATGGATCAGATATTTTTTAAAGGGTCTTTCAGCTTTACGTGTTGGTTCTATCAATTTCATATGCTTCTAGGACTTGCTAAGACAGAGAAATTCAACTCAACAGCAGGCTAGTGTAACACAGTGGAGTGGAGAAGAGAAGAGGGGGACCCCAGAGTCCAAGCATTTTCAAAACCTTCTTTCTCCATAACTCACCCTTTGCAGACATCATTTCCAATCATGGCGTATATGACGATGGCTGGATGGTCCAACAGTTGGTTCCTAGACAAACTGAGAAGCCAGAGATGGACTCTGAATGGCAAGCCCTCAGAAACTGAACTTCGTCACAGCCAATGTCACAGCCTAGGCCTGTGAAAGGATCTTTGTGTGTCCCCCACTTTGGTAACTTTTTGCTATTTTTCTTTCATTTCAGAATCACTCTTCTCATTTCCCCCTTCGTCTGTATAATCTGTAAATTACTTCCCCATGAGGGAAAGACCACATAAATGCATAGAATTGAAAAGAGTGGATTGAAGTCTCCAGGAGGCGCACACGGTACCATCTTCTTAGGATTTTTCACAGTGTTTGTCCTCAAGTGTTACTGGCTTCCTTCTGCCCAGATTTGTAGGACATCCTGATGGCTGAGCTCCTGTATTGAACTTTCAAAATTCCAGGGTTTCCCAAGGTTTCCATTCTGGGCACCCAGGGCCTTGTTTCTGAATTTTAAGCTCAAAATGAGCACATAAAGTAGGAAAATGAAATAATTTTTTTTTTGCCCTTTTTCAGCTACTTTGGCTAGACTTAAGTTTGACCCCCTTTGTATGCATTTTTATGATCCTTCTTCAAGGACATATGCAAATTAATCACTTCCTATGTCCTCTGGCCCAAGAAGTGATAATGTCCCAGTGTTTGGGAGTGACTAGCAAGGTATTGGTGCTCAGTACAAGTGATTACTGGGTGAAAACAGAGGGTTTCCCTTCTTTCTTCACAATGAGAAACCCAATCTAAAAACAACTTCATATATCCCTCTTTCACTTACGTTTCTAGAAATCTCTCCAGGTTTTGGGAAGATGCACCTGAATAATTAAAATTAAGAAAATAATTAAAGTTAGTGAGTTCAATTCAACACTATCAGTATGATAATCTGATTGACTGAAATCATGGAGAAGCCTTACTGTGCAGCCAGAGGTCGTCCGCACCATCACAGGGACGGTAATGACTTCATCCTAGAACTCTCCTTAATGGGTTTTCTGTTTACTTGGCATTATGTTAACATCATCCTAAATTCTTTGGATATTCAGGTCTCAAGATATTTCCTAAGCATGAATGAGTAAACTTTCTAGTAGATGCAAGAAAATGATATACATCTATCTCCAAAAGGAGACTACCCCAAAGATTAAGGAATTGGGTGAGGGATGAGAAGAAGTAAAAAGGATTCTTTGAGAACTACCTATCACCCTAGAAAGCCCTATTTAATCACCTGCTGGTACCCCTGCTCACTCCTGAGGCTCCTCCTGGTTGGCTGGCCTGTGCAAGGTTCAGATTGTACAGGGCCTAGATTTCAACTCCTATCATGACATGAATGACCATCCTCACTCTACCCCTGTTACCACCTGTAATGTATCTCTTCCATGAAAATTGTATTCACTGAATACTCATTTTACTGTAGACACTCTGTTAGGCACTTATATTATTAGTTCATTTAGGCCTTCGCACAACTCTGGGAGGTAGGTACAGTCGTATTCCCATTTTATAGATGAGGAAACTGAGGTGTACTTAAGTGAGTTTCCTAAAGCCACACAAGTAATAACATGGAGAACTGAAATTCAAACCCACTCCCTTCTGTCTGTAATACTGAGCTCTGGTATTGCTCCTCTAGGCTGGGAGTCTAGAAAAAGTGAAACCAGAGAGGTTTACTGCTAGTTTGTCCCTTGGAGGCTGGTCTGCAGTAACAAGTGAGTAATCATCAGATGGGTGGTACAACTCATGGGACAAGGCAGATTCTCCTGTAATTTCCAGCCATGGAAGCTTGGGGGCAGGTGCATTGTATGGCAGAGTCAGTGAATGTTTTTAAGGATCCACATGGGAAAAGGGGGCCTGCACAGCTGGGAAGGCCATGAAAGCCCATGTACCCTTGAAGCAGTGGGGCCTCTTCTTCACGTACAGCTGGAATCAGACTATACCGGTAGCACTGACGTCCTCTGGGTTGATTCAGGAATGACAGCACAATAAACGAAGGTTGCTTCATTTCCTCTTTTATTGCAGTAGAATATACAGCCATCAACTTTACCATTTTAACTTTTTTTGAGCCTACAATTAAGTGGCATTAAGTACATTCACATTATGGTGCAACCATCAGCACTATCCATCTCTAGAACTTTTCCATCATTGCAAATTGAATCCCTGTACTCATTAATGAATAACTAGGTACCGCATATAGGTAGGATCATTGAATATTTGTCTTTTTGTGCCTGGCTTATTTCATGTAGTTTTCACAGTTCATCCATGTGTAGCGTGTCAGACTATCCATTCTTTTAAAGGCTGAATAATTTTCCATTGTATGGATATACATCATCTGGATTGTCCGTTCATCCAGATTGTCCATTGTTGATAGGCACTTGCTTTGTTTCTATCTTTTGGCTATTGTGAATAATGCTACTATGAACCCTGGTGTACAAGTATCTGTTTAGGTGCCTCCTTTCAATGCTTTTAGGTATATACCTAATTGAAATTGCTGGACCATATGGTAGTGCTATGTTTAATTTTTTTTGAGAAACTGCCATACTGTTTTTATTTCCTTTATGTAGTGAGGTGGGGTATATTCAATAAGCACACAAACATAGAAATTAAGAGCAGTCAGTTCATCTCAGCACGCGTGCATTCCTTCACCCTCTCCATTCATTTGCCAAACACCTGCCACGTGCCTGACATACTGCCACGTGCCCGTAAGAAATTGAAGATGGGTGGGACACAGCCTCTATATCTGAGGAGCGGCATCTATAGGGGTAAGGTTTAATGCAAATCCAAACCCAAGACTTGAAAAGAGGAAAGCCCAATGTGATTTCAGCGTCTTATCTCTGCTCAGAGAATGTGCCAGATTTTTACAACACCGAGTCCTAAATGTGGACTCCAAGTATTTCTGGATGTTAGATTGCTCCCTACTGTTCTCAAGAGGGAGGAGAAGGAGGACAGCCAATGCCTGCTGACATATCCTCCGGTGGCTCACTCATCTCAGCTGGGCCTTTCATTCAGTTCCAGCCCCATGACTCTCAACTTCCTGTTTTCAGTAGGATAACAATCAAGAGGTGTTTAATTCTCACTCTTTGATTTTTCTCTTAATGAGAAATGAAAACTAATGAAAGCTCAAGCCATGAGTGGGAAAAAAATTAAAGGACCAGGTCAGGCCAATAATTTCCTCATTATCCAGAGTACAGCTGGGAATTTGAGGTGCAGAGCACCCACAGAGCTTGAGGAAAATCAAAATGAGAACTTGTCATGGCTTGTCACATAGGCAGCCCCCTCCCCTGCCCACACCACCCACATCCCTTTGCTGCTTAGGACAAGAATGGCAGGCCAATTCCAACTGGGTGCGGTGAGTTTAGAAACAGCAATCACAAAGAACCACTCAAAAGAGAGGACGTGCCTACTCTTCTTTACCCAAATGCTAATTTTTTTTTTCTGGTGAATATTTATATTATAAGCACAGAATTCTCTGCGCTCTAGAGTTGTTGCGCCTTCCACAATTTACATTTCCTTTTGGGAATCTTCATTTGATGAGATTATGTAATTAGCTTAGGTAATTCCCACATCACTTTCTCTTCTTAATTCCCTCTTCCTGTCAGTTCTGCTATTCTTTTGAAGTCCCATCAACATTTGCTGTTTCTCTCCCTCCCGAGCTCTATTGTCTTTCTGCTCCTGGATATAGACTTCTTCTCAGCTGCTGATTTTGCTGTTGCCATTGTAGAAAATACTGAAGCAGCTGGACCTGGAAGACGTGAGCAGGAAAGAAAGGCAGCTCCTAGCCTGTGGGATGCGGCAAAACAAGGGGGGCATCTGAAGAACTGCCACCACCCTTGAGAGGTCCATAGTCTAGTCTCTACAGTTAGAAAAGACGTGACTATGAAAGAGGGGCATTTGATTTATTCATCAAGGCGGCCCAAGGGAGAATCTACCTGTCCGCAGTTAAGGGAAGAAGGGGGTCTTTTTGGCCATCGAAGTCTGAATTCTGGTTCATTCAGTGCCTTTTAAATGAGGAATAGTGCTTTGCAAGAAGAGAAGAAGGGTTTCACATACTCTCAGCATTGGCGGCAAGTGTTTCGTATCCTGGGCATTTAAATCAACTGGTAAGACACTTTTAATGGACTTCTAAATGAGCTTGCAACTTTCTGCACTTGGCCCAGAGTAGGAGCACTCAGTCTCAAATTCTTCATGGAAAAAGACAAGGTATATTTAAATATAACAGGTCTTCATAAATTAACGCATTACCTTGATAATGTTTATGGAGTACTTACTCTGTGTCAGGCATTGCAACAGATGCTGGGGACACGTCAGAAAATAGAAAAGACATGGTCCCTATTCTCGTGAAGCTTATAGTCATGAAACAGGTAATGAACATAAAGTGTTAGAATTCCAAGAAGCCCTGAAGAAGTCATGTGAAGCTGTGTACCGAAAGAAAAGTAGGTGTTTCCTTTCTTGAAGTTCTAAGACAAGAACTTGTTAATTAATTTCCAATAAGATACCTGATGCATTCTTACACGTGACTCAGAAAGAAATCTCTAGTTGAATGCCATCTTGGTTATAACTATCTGAATAGGACAGGGGCAGATCCAGGTTTCAAGTTCTGAAGCTTATATAATTTGGGGAATCCTCTTTAAGGAAAAGGACACAAAACACGAAAATGAGACCTGACATAAAGGGAAGCCACAGTGGAAAGAGACAAGGGTCTTAACCAATTGTTGTTAAATATCTTAAGTTGACAAATTTTACAAACTCATATGGTCACCAGGCTTGGGGGCAGGAGGCTGGCCTTCAGCTGCAGCCTCATTAGCTTCATAACTCTGCCTCTTGGTGCTCCTTAGAGGTCATGTGTGAAGTCTTGGAGCATCAGCACTGGGTGAGACCTCCAAGAGCATGTGATCAGGCAGCCCACTTTACAGAGGAGGCCCAGAGACAGAAAGAGACTTGGTCAAGTCCTACAGCTAGTAGCAGTAATCCATTTCAAATGCCAGTTTAACAATAGACATTAGTAACTACTGAAATAGATCAAGCGGCCTTGAGTCTAGGTCGGGAGATATCAGAGGACAACAAAATGCTAACCTTCAGCTGGTTTGGTAGTACTCCTAATTCTGGTTTTCTTCTTCAATTGACCTGCTGCTATTTGCTTTTCGCAGCCCTCCAGTGCCTGTTCCATACTTTCTGACCAGGTTTCACAGCTGTATTCTGTGGGCCAGACTAGGTGGAGCATACTTACTCTATTGTACCCAGAACCAGAAACCTAAAAAGCATTATAGAGAGTATAAAATGTTCATGGAAAATGTGTTGTCATACATGGACCTAAAGTAAATCTAATAATTTTTTTTAACTTTCATCAGATTTTAAATAATGCAGATTTGACTCATATTTTTATATTTGAAGAAGCATTTTGAAGAGTATGGCTTGTATAAATCTGGTTAAAAAAATCAGCCATGAGAAATTTAAATTCCTTCTTTTCCCTAAAAATGTTTGCTTGTGATAAGTAGAAACATTCAGACTAATACATTGACCTTGAGCTCAAAATACTATGCACTTAATAATTGTTTGCTGTGACAGTTTCTGATGGTGTTTCTACTATTGAAAATGCTTTCAAATTCACAAGTGTGGTTCTCAATTTCTGTGACAAACTAGATAAATGATTCTCCCAAACATGTATTTTTAAAAGAATGTAACAGCCTTCCCAGCATGGTGCTCATCTGCCTCCTAGTCTCAAAACTTGACAAAGCTTCACAAACATCCTTCAGCCACGCTGAACTTCTCTCGTCCTTTTTCCCAAAGATATTTTGTCCTTGGAGCCTCTTTGCACTGAGTCACCCTCTCCCTCTGCTTTTTGGATTCCTATTTTTTTTTTCTGCAGGGTGCTCTGCTCAAATATACCTTGTCCGTGAAGTTTTCCTATCCTTCTCCAGGCAGAGGTAAATGCCTGTCATCTCCAGAGACCTCAACTTACCTCTCTTTTAGTGTCATTTCACAAGAACCATAGTTGTCCCCTTATTTGTCCCTCTTTTCCGTTTAGTTATGCTCTCCTTGAAGGCAGGGACTTTGTCCTGTTCATCTTTCTATTTCTAGAAGCTATTACAGCATTGGAGAGGAAACAGAGGGAGTGGTGGGGGCAAAATCAAGTGGAAAACAAGAAGGAGGGAAGTAAAAGAGAAGACCAGAGGTAAAGGCACATCCCAGCAAGGTTTGGAGCCAATAAAAAACCCAGCAAGTTCATGTAAGCTATCAACACAAGTAACAGTGAACTTTCCCCACGTGTCCCTTACCTTAAGCCCTAAACAAAAGGGATCTATTGAAAGGAGACCCGTAAGACTTCAGGAACCCTTGCCATTGACAATGACATAAAATAGTAGAAGATATTTGCTTCTAAATTTGCCATTGGTAAGTGCAGATTCAAGAGGTACAGGATGGAAATCTTGACCTAACAGAAGAATGGAAAGCTCACACTCTTCACATTATGATCATTGTCAGGTGCTCTGCTTCAAACTGGATGAAATGCAGGGACCAAGGAGAAGCCAGAAAGGGCTGCAGAGATAAATCCTAAGAAATTGCTGCACTTGGATCAGAATGTCTCCATTGTTTAATGATTCTTGGAGACTGAAAGCCTTGAAAGTTTTAAAAAAGGGAATAAATTCCCCTAACTAAAAGGAGGGAAATGTGTCCCTCTATATGAAACGTGTCAGATTGAAATGTTTTTCTTCCAAAAGTTTCTACTATAATCAAACATTGTATCTTGGAGATACATTTGGTCCTTAGGAGAAATAACAAGTTTTGATACCTGAAGGCACATAGCCTATCTGAATTTATCTTTTAGATCAAGCATCTCAAAAATTGGTATTAAAATCGGGCTTTGTCGCTGTGAGCACACTGGATCATGGCTCCCAAATAGAGATGTCATAGTCGTTTTGTTATAAATAATTTCTGTCACCTCCTCTCAACATTTTGGGTTGAGACCAAACTCGACCCAGGAGTTGGGTTCACTAAATACTTTCCTGAGGGCCTACTTCCACTTGGCAAGGTAACTTCTTTGCTTCTCTCCAGGACTCTGTGGCTTTTAAAAAATTGTCTGAAAATTTTCTTTTTTGCAATGATTTCCAGGAAGTTGCAATAATTTACAAAGATTGAAATAATTTACAAAAAGTTGCAAAAATAGAACAAAGGATTTGCACCTTCCCTTTACCCAAATTCCCTAAATGGGAACATCTCTCACAATCATAGTACCGTGATCAAAATCAGGGACTTCACACTGGTACAAGCTATTGCCTCAACTCTAGACCAATTCAAATTTCACTGATTGTCCCACTAGTGGGTCAGCCCAACTCAGATCCAACACTTTCTGGGTCAGTCCAACTCAGGATCACATACTGCATTCAGTCTCATGTCAGTTTAGTCTCCTTTAATCTGGACTAATTCCTCAGTGTTTTTTGACCTGGACCCTTTTGAAGGGTACTGAACAATTATTTTATAGAGTGCCCTTCGAATCTGAGTTTGTCTTATGTTTCCTCCTGATTAGATTCAGGCTATGCATTTTTGTCAAGAACATAATAGCAGATGCTCAATTAGCTAGTTGAAGGTAAAAAATCTATTTTGTTGGAGAATAGAGACCATGAGGCAGGGTGGTGGTTGTAATGAAAATAATAAGTTCTTGTATGTATCACTGAATTCAGCAAAGCCTGGATTAATACTCATTTATAGTTTGTTTTTTCATCCTTCTTTTACCTTTTTTCTTGCCTATCCCTTTCTGAGAGGACCACTTTTGATAAAGAGGGAAGGCCGGCACAGAATGCTGGGTCGGGGTATCTCATTCTGATCACCTACCTCTCCAGGGCAGGTGTCGGTTGTTCTAGACACTGAAGGTAGTGACGACGTAGTGAAGATGGTGGCTTCAGAGGCCAGACTCTGAAAGGGGGACAGCCTGGTGTGGTTGGGAGCAGGGCAGACATGCTCTGACATGGCTGGTATGATTCAGACCCAGGCTTGAGCTCTACCACTGACAAGCTGATGGACCATTAATCACCTAAGTTATTAAACCTACCCAAACCCCAGTGTCCTCACCTATAAAATAGGGTTGCTTTGTGGATTAAATGCAGATAGAATATGTAAAGTACTCAGCATTGTGTCTGGGTGAGAGAAGGTACCTTTAATGAACTGAATATTTGTGTCCCTCCAAAATTCATGTTGAAAATCTAACCCCCGTTGTGAAGGTCTTTGGAGGTGGGGCCTTTGCGAGGAAATCAGGTCCGAAGGGTGGAGTTCTCATGAGCAGAACTGGTGCCCTTTCAGAAGAGGCGGAGAGCTAGTGTGCTTTCTTCCTGCCACGTCACAAGAGGAGACGACAAGAAGTCAGCAGTTTGCAAGCCGGGAGAGGGCTCTCACCCAGAACCCGGCCCTGCTGGTGTTCTCATCTCGGACTTCCAGCCTCTAACACTGTCAGAAACGAATTTCTGTTGTTTAGAAGCCACTCAGTCTGTGGGGTTTTTTGTTAAAGCAGTCTGAGCTAAGTCGGCAGGCAGTACTTATTATTAGCTGAAATCTATAAAAGTAATAATAGCACTAGCAACCTCACACAACTCTCCAGCTGCATCCACCCATCCAGCTAATGGACGCCCCCTGAGACTCGTGCCCTGACCTAGGTCCTGGACCGTATTCCCGGCTAGAATACATGATTAGCTGCCGAGGGCCTGAGAGGACATCAGTGTGTTCTTTCTGGCTTTCTGGCTTGGAGTAAGGCCTGGTGTGGTGTTTCTGTGCCCCGGGCAAGCTCCTTTCTGGCACATCTCTTTAAGTCCAACAGCAGGATGGACAGCTCCCTCATGTCCACCCTTTTTAGAACATCTCCCAGAGACATCTTCTCTCCTCCTGCTTCTCAGCCAGGGCCTGGTCACCTTGCAGGAGCTCTTCCCCACTTTGGCACCTTCTGATTTGTTGTGCATTGATGTCCTTGTTCTACTTTTCCTTGAACAGTTCCTGGTCCCTTAGACTTGGGAGGGGGGCCGAAGCCTCAAACGGCCACAGGGGTCAGGTAGCTAAACCCCTAGTCCACCTGAAGGGGAGGCCACTACTCAGCTCCAACCGACTCTCACCAGGCAGGGGTGTGGCTGTGTTGCCGGGGCTGCTGATTTTCGGAGAGAAATAAAAAATGGATTTTTATGTAAAAGCTCTCGAGTTTTAAATATCAGCAACAAATCAAATTAAAAACAAAACACTTAAATATGCAGTGAGCCTGAAGACTGAGGTCTGATTTAGAATTTCAGAGTCATAGAGCTGGATGAATGTTGAGATTATCTGGTTGAAGCCCTTTATTTTACACATAGGGAAACTGAGGCCCAGAATGGGGAGGCATTCACTGAGGCTCTGGAGCCAGCCAGGGCTTGAAGGTGGTCACGCATGCATTAATGCTTAGTCTTTTTATCCTCTGTGCCCATTAGAGCGACTGGTGCTCAGAAATATTAGCAGAGACAACGAAGGCATGGGGATGAATTTAGGGCTCACCTCTCCCCAGACTTTTCACTGGAGAGCAACAGGAAAGAGCTGTACTGTGCTGCGGTACATGAATAAGGTGATTTTCTTGGCTCGTAATCTCGGGGGCTTCATCTCAGAGCAGTGATGTGTAGAAGCAACAGTTGAACAGCCATTCAGGAGGGAGCCCAGGGCTGAGCTCATAGCCGTCATAGATACGATGTTCCCTGCTCTCCTCTTCCCCCCTCTCCCCTCCCTCGGCTTCTGCTCCAGGGCCCGGCTCCTCGATCTGCCCAAGAATCTCTTCCTTCACCCCTTCTCCAACCCCCCCCACCTCCCGCTTAGCCTTCCCAGCACGTTATCATGAATACAAATTTCATAAGTTGCCCTGAATTTTGTCCCTTTTCTCTAGTTTCTCCAGTCTGCTAGATTCTCTCCCATTCTCCAGATGGTTTAATGCAAGCTTAAAGAAGGGGACCAGCAAGAAGTTCTTGGAGTGGGGAGCCATGGGGAGAAGTGGGGCTTCAAACTCCAGGGAGTCTGAGGCGGGGTTGGGTAGGTGAGCCTGGAACCCATGCACTTTGGCCATGTGTTAAAATCCTCCATGTTTCTTATCTATGCACTTCCTGCTAGTCCCCTGCTCTCACCCCTGGTGCGTGGGTGAGCACCTGGGTGCACAGAGGGGTGGCCTCACACCATATGGGAGATCGGGCCTGGAGAAAAAAATTCCTGTAAGCACTTTTGACTTTCTGAAAACAAAACAACCCAAAAGAGGTGTTTACACTGAGGTTGCGCTACACCTGCAAAAACAAAACGAGGAAGGCTGCCAGGGAAAAGGACATTCCAAGCTAGTGAAGTCTCCTTTGGAGGCCCCTAACCCGTCCGTCAGAGCGCCCTCCCCTGCAGGCTGCGTGCTGCGGGCCATGGGGGGCTCAGGGGCTGCGATCTGATCTGCTTGCCTCTTAAAGCTGATGAGTCTTGTTTATTTTAGAAGTGGGTGACTCATGAATTTTTATTTACTTAAAAAGACATATTGAATACCCCTTTAACATTTTTTCTTATACCCTTTATTTTAAAAATGAAGTGTAATCCTGCCAATGGTGGTTTTTGCCCACCATGGAAGTTGGCAAAGGATTACTGTGTGTGCTTTTCTTCTCTTCAAAGGTTGAATGTAATTCCTGAAAGGCATTTGGGCTTAAAAGAAAGACTGTGTTGGGTTGACAAGTCCCTACTACGCGCAGCAGAGGCTGAGTATGCTAGTAGTACAAATATGGGTCCCCCGGGGCTCGTGCTCACTGTCACACTGGGAAGTCAGACTTGAAGCAAGAAACTCAGCTACAAACCAAGTAAAGGGTGACAGCAGGGGCAGCAACAAAGGGCTTGTGGGATGGGGCAGGAGGTTGGCTCTGCTGGACATGTGAACAAGGGGCAATGAGGTCAGGCAAGGACAGTGAGGGCTGAATAAAAGCTAGCATTCACCAAGTCTTCACTGAGCATGAGGCCCTAAGGCCCAATCCTAAGGCCCCCCAAAAGTGGACCATGCAGCATGGGTATGGGAGGTGGTTTTGGGGTCTGTGATTGTCTCACTGGACTCCCAGCTGGATACTGACTGGCATTCATACTTCTAGGTCTAGCCTCTGAGAGGGGATCATCTTCAAAACCCCTCCTCTGCTTCTCTTCTTGTAGCATGTTCTAGAACTCCCAGCTCAGCCAGTCAAGGCTTGATCTCCAGCCTCTCCCACCCCACAGCTTCCATCCCTTGCCCCACCCATCCTCAGGGGTCCTCAGCTGCCCCACCCTCAGCTCTCACTCCCCTCCACCCCCATCCTGCCCTAGCCCTGCTTTCCTCCAGCCTTGCAAGGGGAGCCTTAATCTGCCGCCCAGGCTGCACTCGGCTCCCATTCCCCAGGGCTCCCTCGCAGTCCACCCATTTCTCCTCTGGCCCTGGCCCCAACTCCCCTCAGTCAATCTCAGACCTGCTGTTTACCGGGCTCCATCATTTCCCACTCCTATCCTTAGCCCAGCCTTTTCCTCCCAGAGGGAGCCCTCTTTTTCTATCAGATTCTCTGGGTCCAGCCGGCTGCCCCTCACCCATTCCCATTACCTCCCTGCCCACTGCTGTCTCGAGGGGCCTGGAAACCCAACCCTAGGTGACCCCTCTTTCTGTACTTGCACTCCAGGAGTAACAGGCCTTCCCATCATGGATGTCTTTTAAATGTGTTTTTGTGTTTTCAAATCTACTTATTTTTTTTTTAAAAGGAACACTTTACATTGAAACAGTGACTGATTTTTTTAAAATGCTGAGGAAATAATAGGACAGGTGGTAGGCAGAGCTAGCAATGATGACGGACATTGAGGAAACTGCATTTTTCCCATTCAACCTATAATAGCCCTGGGAAGGTCAGGTATGGCCTGTTATTATCCCTACTGTGCAAAGTGGGCCCCATCTGGGGTTTGTGATGAATTCTACAGTGTCATGTGATGTAGTTTAAAATTGGCTTTATTGAATAAGGGGCAAACTTACGAGGCAGGGTTTGCTCCTGGAACCCCATAATCAGACTGACTTTGGGTGCAGCCTTTCCTCTCAGCAAAATAGGGTGAAGGCGGCCCACTGGAGCTAGCTTGTTGTCTAGGCGACCCAGAATGACATCCCGGGTCACTTCTGTGCAGTTCTGTTCATCGAACAATGACCCCCATTTTATAGATGCAGAGACAGGCCAGAGAAATTAAGTGATTTGTCCTAGTCACACACCCATTCCAGCGCTTAAATTCAAAACCAATCTACTAGTTTACATGGCAAAGAAAAGGAGATTTTATGAAGTAACAAGAAGGGGAAACCTCTGTTGTCTGCTCTCTAGGCCTCGCTTTGCATCTGCAAGAAGTGAGGTGACATTGTGTGAGGACCCAGCCAACCACGAGGGGTTTTGACCATGTCCCCCTTCACTACATAGGCCCCTCCGCTTGGGGCCCTGGGGGCAAGTTGGAAGCTACAGGAGCTGCTGTGAACAATCTCCTTTGCTAACTGTAAAGATTTAGCAGGAACCTTGCTGTGCCTAACCCCCACGCTGGAGAATTAATACCCAACTTAAAGATGACTTTGACATTTTACATTTTAAAATGCTCTACAATCACTGGCAATCACTGGACCAGTGGTTCACAGCAGAGGGACCGATAGACGTTTTCCAGATCTTGTATATAAACATCAAGATGAAAATAAGAGCTGTTTCTTTAATTCTCACTGTACAGTTTTTAAGAAAGTCTTTAATATTCTATTCAACTCTTTCTTCTCTTTCTCCTTTCTGTCTCTCTCCACCCGTCCCTCTCTCACTGGTTCTGAAACGTAAGTGTAGCCATAAATATGCAGGGCAGAGAAGGCTGACTTTTTCTATATCCCATAAACACCTTGGGGAGTAATTGAAATAACTTGGCAAGGCTAGTCAGGTTACATGCTGCATAATATCAAAAGAAAACCCACAGTGAGGAAAAGCAACAGCAAATAGGAAGAAGGGCTGGAAATAAAACCAGAATATTAAATAATGAGTAATTAGGAGAAACTAAAACAACAGCAACAACAACAATAAAAACCCTCTTAGAATTATAACCTTAGAAAAAGAGTCAAGAAGCATCTTCATAGAAGTTATACTAGATGAAGTATACATTCTAGGTATTTCTAAGAATTACAAATTTAAAGAAAAGGAAGGAGCTCATTCCCTCCCCACCCTTATACTCCAGCAGCACTTCGTTAGACGTACAGAAGGCACAGGTTTTGATCTCATTCTGACATGCATGTTTTTTCATGATTAGGCTTCCCTCCCATCTCTTTTTTCCCGTTTTATCTCCACGATCTGAATTTTAAAGGAATGCTGTCAAGACAGCATACCACAAAAGGGAGAAATGTCTACTACAAATTGCACTTTGTACTTTTTTGGAGTATCTTCCTTTGGTCTTTTTGATTTTACAAAAGATCTCTGTATTTGTTGTGGGTAGAAAGTAATGTTGAGTTGACATGTCTGGGTCTTGTGAGGGAGCGAAATGCTGGTGTCCTAGGCACAGGGAGAAAGTAGCTTATAGCCTGTGTTTCCAGCAGAATCCTATTGCTTATTCTCGCCCTCACCTGACACCCTCGGCTATGGGATCTTGGGCAAGCCCTTCACTGTTCCTACACTCAGTTTCTTTCTAGGTTGTTTTTTTTTTTTAAAGGTTATTTCTATGTAAAAATAAAATCTTCAGAAAACAGAAAAGAAAAAAAAGAAGTGATCATCCATAATTTATCAAACATCATGATTTTGGTGTATTTTCTGTAGATCTTATGTACATCTGGTTTCTCCTTTTATTTTAAAAAACATAGTAGAAATTAAGCTGTTCCGTCCAACTTTATATCCTGAGTTTTCTTTCGGCAGTGTTTTGTCCTTCTAAATAAAAAAATATGGACTCTGAACCATCATTTTCTAGAGCTGCATGATATTCAACACAGGCATTTCTGTTCTTTGTTTTTTACAGTTACATTGACAGAGAGCTTTTGACAGCACTGGGGCTGTTTGATTATCTCACTGAAGGAAAAGAGAAAGTGCAAGGGCTGCAGTTCACTTTACATCTATGATGATTCATAGCCAGGTTCAATTCTAACTTTCCACTACATTGTCCGATATGTTCATATGCAGAGAGGTGAGGCCAATCTCTTTCTGTAGATCACCTCAGATGACAGACCAGTGACTGGGGTACCTTTGTTGGTGTCTGATTGTAGTAAGACAAACTGGCTACAAATTCCGGCCCTGCAATTTTCTGTGATCTTAGGCAAGTTTCTTGGTCTCTGTATGTCTCTGTTTTCTCAGCTGTAACAGTGTGGATATCATGATAATCCCTCAATTCCAAGAAATACACTTTAACACGTTTGATATGAGGTTGAATGCTGCAATCAATGTGTACGTTGTATATTCTTCCTTTTTCCTCCCTCCACACTCCCCAGACCTATTATAATGAGTGGTATCTTAGAACTGAAGAAATATAGTAATACTTGCCTTACAGTTTATTGAAAAACATCAGCTGAAATATTACACTTAAAGTATTTTTAGCACTTGGTAAGAGAGCAATAAATAGCAGCTATTATTTTATTAGTAAGAAAACTTACATTGTTCTTAGAATAGTAGAACATTTATTCTGTATAGAATACTTATTAAGACACACATTATTTGCAGATCATATATTCAGTTAAAACTTGAACTGCTTGGAAAATGCCTTAGCACTCTTGTTAATTAAAGATGGCATGGGGACAGCACATAGGTTTAACTTTATGTGCCAAGTCTAATCTGTTGATGATGATTGTCAGATGTGCTGTGTTGTATGAATTGCTGAGGCAGAATCTGGGTGTAGCAGACAAGAGCGCCAAGGTTGATTAGCAATATCTTAGGGAGATATGGCATCACACACCCTAAGTGTCCGCCATCTCTGCATTATGGTGGCCCAAAACATTATTTGGTAATTCATTCCGCATTAGCCCGACATTGGTTTCTCAATCAGGAGTTTCACTGAAATCTTGTGGCAGTGGGCTGCCTCTGGGTCCAAGGTGGGAGCTGAGAACCACATAAGTAAGAAGCAAGCCCAGAGGACACTTATGTCCTGGGAAACACGGGAAGCTGATGGAGACCTGCAAGTCTCCACAACACTCTGAAAACGCATTCCTTTCCTTAACGGCTTTGGGGATTTCAGCCATAATCACTTAGCCATTTTTCTTAAAACTCCAAGCCTAGTAGAAATGTGGGAGACTTTGCAGAGCCTTTGCAATCACTTTGATTTTGCTTAGCCCTTGTTCTGCTAATGCTTGTTTAAGTCTTGCCTCCTGAGCTTTGAATGCCCTGCACCTTGGCCTTTCTAGAACTTGTCTGGGGGAGGATTGACCGCATCTTGTTCTTGTTCTCCTCTGCTGTGGGTAAGATGCTGTAATCCCAGGGCCCTTCTCTAGAAAGGGTCCTGGTGCTGGGAAAAGGAGACTATTCATTTTATTATGTGGCCCTTGTTATCTAACTCTCAGCTTTTGTGACTCTTATGAAACAAAATCAATCATTAAAGGCACACTGCTGAAGGCGTAAGTGTAAAGCTACATACCGTTTCTTGAAATATTCTGGTAGTCTCTGTGATTGCAGTGGTTTCTTTTCCATAATCGAAGGTAAATAGAGTTTTCTTTAATTCTGAAACAAATATATATGGCATATGAGTATCAGGACACTCACATGATGATGTTCAAAAAACAGGATTTTGTTATGATTTTTCAAAATGGGTGGTTCAAATGAACTCAGAAAAATCAAATTTCTGCAGACGTGTTTTCTCTAAACTGTCAGTACACTACTGAGAGTTTTTACAAGAAGCAGTCCTATAAAATGGGTTGCATCAAGGTAGTAAGATTAAACTTTTTCTTTTTGTGAAGACCTCCAGAATCATCCCTTTATTTTATTTTTTTAAATTTCAGGCTTTGGTCATGTCCCAAAACCCCAATAATTATTTTATTAATAAAAAAACAAACCCAAGTATGCAGAATAAACTTTTCAAAGTTGAGTTTCTAAATCATCATCGAGTTCAGTTAATTGGTGGCTAAAAATGTGGTTTTGTTTAAACAACCCCATATGCAGAGTCATCCCTTTCTAAACTTTTTACCAAGAGCTGCTATAAGTTTCTTGAGCAATTGGTCCTCTTCAACAAATGTGTCTTTTTTTAATTTTTAATTTGATTAAGTTTCAAATTTTAATTCCAGTAGAGTTAATATATAGTGTTAATTAGTTTCAGGTGTGCAATACAGTGATTTAACGATTCTATACATTGTTTAGTGATTTTGAACCTGACCTTATACACTTTCTGCTTTTGGTTGTTACGAAGCTGTGGCAGACACCCTTGTTGACCTTCAGATCCAACTCCCCCCTTCATCTTAATAGAAGTTTTCGTAGGGTATAATGATGCCACATGATGACTGCTTTACCCAGCTTCCCTTGCAACTACACGTGGCCACTTCACTCATTTCTGGGAAATGAGGTAGAAGTATCCAATTTCTGGGAATATTTCTAAGAAACAATTGGCAAGTGACCCTTGCTCCTTCTTTATCCTCTTTCTCCATTTTTCTGCCCAGAATAGGCAAGCTGCCATCTTGGACAGTGGGGATAACTTCTATATTGGGAAGGCAGAGGGGTGAGTTGGAAGGACCTTGGATCCTTGAGAACCAGTGGAGTTGAGCTCCCATACCAGAACTGGGCTACACATCTCTGAAATTTTACGTGTGAGAGAAATAAACTCAAATATGATCTTATTTTAACCACCCATATGTGGAGTCTCTTTGCTATTTGTAGCTGAATCTAATACTAAATGGACACAGAGTTTAGAGACAAATTTGTGACCAGTATCAGGTTATAACTGCACATACTTTAAGTCATTTTCTTGGCTTCTGTTTGTCCCATCTTTGATTTTCTATCTTCTTTTGCCAAGCTTTAATTTAATTTACATATAATTTAATGTTATGTTCTTTATGCTTTTATAGCCTTCTGTAAAATCCTTTTTGAAACAAGACCAGGTAAAGACTAATGAATAATAATTAAACTCAGAAGTATTTGATTACCCCTCAAATGTAGTGTATCTTTTCTTCATTATAATAACTTCATATCTCACAACCTTATATAAATCACCATTTACTTGTGTTACATGAGTCTCATTTGTTGTATTAGAGTGCTTTCCAACTGTCTCAGTGCTTCAGAAAGGTAAGCATGTATCAGGTTTGGGCACTGGGAATGCACTGAAAGTAGTCTTTTTGAAGTCAGAAAACTAATGATAATATTTTTTGATAGAAGAGCATGATGTCTGAGCAATATTTTAAGTATGGGATTTTTGCTTTGTGGTGGAGTTTTGAGGTGAATGACTTATTTTATTTTTAAAAATCAAACCTACCCATGCATATAGTTTAAAAAAGTCAAATTTGTATTACTTGAGTGATGTTTAACGAGCCCTACTATGTTCCAGACACTCTTCTAGGCACCTGGGTCATATTGGTAAATGAGGAAGACAAAGACCCCTGCCCCTGTATTGTTGACATTCCATCAGGGAAAAAACTAATAAGCATCTTGAATGAACAAATTAGAGAGGATGCTAGAAGGTGGTAAGTGCTATGAAAAAAAAGGGAGGCAGGGGAAATAAGGTTAGAGTGGTTGGAGCAAGCCTCACTGAAAAGGTGAATGTGAACCAAGACAGTTGAAGTATTTATATCTATAAGGCTTGTAGTGATAAACAGTAATCCCGTACTACCTTCCTCTCCCCATTTCTCCATTCCCAGAGACAACTAATTTCAGCCTCAACTGACTGAGTCATTGGGCATTTTCTTTCTTATCTCTAAATAACATACCTTCAAGTCCACTTCTTTATTTGTAGTCTTTGGCATTATCTATTCCCTTCCCACCATCAAGAGGAGGATTTAGCTATTCACAAATGATCAATGATTGCTTTTTCTTCCCTTCCAAATTCTTTTATTTCCCTGAAGTTAATAGCAGCCTTTTGTTTCTTTGCTTATTTTTTTAAGTATTTATCATCAATTTACTCTCAAATCTTTTACAGTTGTTTGATCCCCTTTCAATATGCTCTATTAGAGAGTTTATTTATTTTGTCTTGTGGAAATCTCTCCTGAAATCTCTTGACCTGATTACTCTGGACTTGCTGCCCTCTCACCCTCATGCTCAGTAGATATCCTGGGAGCCCCTATCTTCATCATCCTGGGGATTCTCTTTACCTCTTCCTGACTTAGTAGATCTGTTTTCTAGAAGACCACATTTTAATTTTTTCTGATGGTGAATGTTTTTAAGTAACTTTTGTAGGATGTGGGGGAAGTAACTTACTCTTTTTTTTTATCATTTGTAGATCTAAAAATGTTTCTATTGTTTGATTTGGTGAGGTATAAGGTAGGCCCAGAAACACAGCTTACATCATAAGTATAAACATAAATGTGGTTAATAAGACTTGTTGGGGAAAAACTTCAAGTAGAGAAGTAATAGTGTTCACTTGGTCCCTGAACTTTCATTATCTTATAGAAAGATGTTTTAGACAGGGCATAGCTAGACTAGACACACCTAGGACACCCTATATATTCTTAGGGAAAGAGTGGTCTGGTGTTTATAAGTCACCATGTAACAATAACAGATTTATGGTATAGGCAATTATTTTGTTAAATAGGAGGCATCCTGAACATGATGAATCAGCTTCTTGCTAAGCAATCAATAGGAAGAAGGAAATAAGCCTCCAGGACCATCAGGATTTGTCTTTCATTGGCTGGTGTGGTAGATTAGAGATGACCTCGATATCTTCGACACCCCTACCCTTAAATATTGGCTGTTATGTGACTTTTTGACCAGTAGGGTATGGTAGAAGTGATTCTGTGCCAGTTATGGTCTGGTTTTTAAGATACTTGGCAACTTTGGTCTATTGAAGCCCTGATCCACTATGTAAGAAGCCTGACTATCTAGTTGGAGATACCATGAAAAAGACCCTACAATGGAAGTAGCCATAATGTCCTTCAGTAGGTGAATGGGTAAACAAAACTGTGGTGTATCCATACAATGGACTATTATTCAGCAGTAAAAAGAAGAGAGCTATCAAATCAAGAAAAGACATAGAGGAACCTTAAATGCATATTGCTGAGTGAAAGAAGCCAATATGAAAAGGCTATATTCTGTATGTTTCCAACTACATGACACTCTGGAAAAGGCAAAACCATGGAAACTGTAAAAAATTAGTGGTTTCCAAGGATTTGGGGAGAGAGAGGAGGGATTAATAAGTGGAGCACAGGGTTTTTTTGGGGGGAGGGGGTCAATGAAACTCATCTATATGAAAGTATAATGGTGGATACATGCCATTATGCATTTGTCAAAACCCATGGAAGGTTCTACATAAAGAATAAACCTTTAGGTAAACTATGGACTTTAGTTAAGAATAATATGTAAATATTGGCTCTTCATTTAAAACAAATGTACCACACTAATGCAAGATGTCAATAATAGGGGAAATTGAAGAGATGAGAGAGTATATAGGAATGCTGTATTTTCTGCTCAATTTTTCTGTAAACCTAAAATTGCTAAAAAATTAAAGTCTATTAAAAAAAAAAAGGCCCTCTCTGGAAAGAAAGAGGCACCCAGCTAAACTGAGTCTTCTAACTGCCTTTTCCTAGGCACCAGTTATGTGAGTGAAGCCATGTGGACCCTCTAATCCAGCCACTAGGTGAATACCATCGAGTAACTATGGTCAATATCACATGGAGAGGAGGAATTGGACAGCCAAACTTTTCCTGAATTCCTGATACACTAAACTGTGAGATATAAAGAAAATGGTTGTTGTTTTAAGCCACTAAAGTTTGGAGTACTTTGTTACACAACAATAGATAACCAGAATAGATGGTTATAGAATTCTAGGTTAAAATCATTTTCCCTCAGAAGTTTGAAGGAATCAGTTCATTGGCTCCTAGCCTCCTAGTGTTGTTGTCTGAAGCTATTCTGTGCTTCGATCCTTTGAAAGCCTACGGTAGCATCTGTTCCAAGAGTTCTGAAATGTGATGACAGGCTTGGTGTGGCTCTATTTTCATTCACAGTGTTAGTCACTGATGGACCTTTTCAACTTGGAAATTCATGTCTGTCAGTTCTCAGAGATGTTCTTCAATTATTTCATTGATGATTTCTTTCTTTCTTTTTTTTTCTTAGAACCCCTATTATTTGTATATTGGGTCAGTTGGGCTCTGGTCTTCTGATCTTCCTAGTTTTTCTGTCCTATTTTCCATATCTTTGTCTTTTGCTCTATTTTCTGGAGGATATCCTCAAATTTATCTTTCAATCCCTTTATGAAAGTTATCTGATGCATAATTTCCAAGTGACCCTTTTTGTTCTTTGAATATATTTTTAGTTTTAGCATAACCTAATTACATGAATGAAACCTCTTATCTTTTTGAAGATATTAATTCTAGTTATTTTTTATAAATAGGGTATCAATTAGAGTCTAAGAAAAACATTTTCTTCCTTAGAAAATAGAGCAATAGTTTGTTTTCTTGAAGTTCCTTTTTCTCTTTTTGTGTTGTCTTTCACATTCAAGGTTTCCCTCAGATGTCTGATGATCCTGGAATGTTTGTTGGCTTGTATTTAAAAGTGGAAACTGGTTGAAAACTTAAAAGCTGATTGGAAAATGGACCCCTGGGTGTGGCTTGCTGACTATGTCCTCACCGTAGCTATGGACTGGTGGGGACTTTCTCAGGGAAACCCTGCTGTCCGTGTCTGGAGCTTTCCTCCCTGGGATGTGAAGATTCCCCTGGGAAGGATCTTCTGGTCTTCAGCTGGCTTGCCAGCACTCTGGAGCTGGTTGTCTGCATTCAGCATGCATGTGTTTTAGTGGGTACTCCTCTCCTCACTTATGTCTAGTGTCCCTCAGTCCAGAAGCCTTTGATTTTAGCATCTCCAGAGAATAATAAACCTCTAGTCTTAATACCAGAGTAAGGGGAGGCAGCTGCCCAGCTGTGTAAAGTTGGGAAAGAGTCTAAGGATCTAACTGCTTTTTCAGCAATCTTTCAACTGACACTAGTTTTTACCCTCGCCTCCATTTCTAGAGCTACCATATGTAGTCGATTCCCAAGTCTTCTGGGGGATACAGTGTAAGCTGGGTTGCTTCTTGACATTCCCTCCTACTGGCTTACGATGCAGCTTTCTGAGTCGACTAGGTTAGCTATCTCCTGTCCTGCTTTCCGGCTTCCAACATTTTGTGGCTGATGGCTCTTCCTGTTCTCTCTGTCCTTGTAGACCAATTCATTTACTGTCATTTTAGTGGGGTTTCTCAAGGGAGAGAAGTAAATGCTTTGTTCAATCTGTTATCTTACCCAGAAGCCTGAAACGAATATACTCTGCATCATTTACGCCCTCTGCCTTGACTATTTTATTATATTTTGAAAAAGCAGATGGGAAATGGACATTAGATCTGAGTTCAATGCTAAAATAATTTCACGGTCAATTAGGAGGGGTTATTGTCCTTTGGGAAAGTAATTGTTACCAATATTTAGTCATGAATGTATGTTTGATAATTCTAAAAATGGAATTTATGTACCAAAATAGTGTTTTGCTCATGGCCTGCTCATGAAGAGTAAATAGTGTAGATATTAATATTATAGATAGATAGTTGCATCTTTCTTTACAAGAATACAAAATCTTTGCCAGCCAGTGAATAGTTTCATTAATATTTCTGACCAGAAATAGTATGTAGAATTTTGAGATTAAGGTTTTGTACTAGGCACTAGAAAACATTTCACATAATCAAAGATGATGTTTTCTTTCATCCCACCTCGAGTACATAATCTTTCTTATAAATTCTAGGATTGAATTTCTCATGGAGTGCTCAAGAATCCCGAGAAGACAGAAAAATCAATATAATATTTGGAGAAGCCAGTAGTACGATATTTTGGAGATGCTCACAAACTGAGTTGAACGCTTGATGGGAAGTCATCTGTATACAAGGTCAGCTGGATTTGAATTCATAGGAGAAACCAAGGATACTGTGCACAGTAAGGTTAACTGTGATGACCTCTGGTTTCGAATCCCCACTCCTCTCGCTCCCTAACCCTACTCGGACACAGGTTTCTCAGTGTGACCTTTTGTTTCTCCCTTTTCCCTCTGTTGTACGTTCAAGCCAAGTCCAATGGGCTGGTAGAAGAGGTAATAGTTTAGTTTGAGGGATGCAAAGGAGGAGTACTTGAAGGTTCTCTTCTTTCCACTTTCCCCAGTGCCTAAGATGCTGGTGTCCTCAACCTACAGGGCTGGCTTGGAAGCATGCCATGTGAAAGTCCCACTTTGACCAGCTCTGTCTACTGCAGGGCATTTCACGTGAGGACACACTATCAGCTTTTGATTTCTAACACCAAAATTCAAAATAGGGAAATCTCCTACAGAATGTGTACTGGTTGCTTTCCCCGCTGTGGGTTCAGGTAGCAGACAAAAACACTTTCTCTGAGCGCCTCCTAATGACCCGCCACCCCCATGCCATTTCACGATGAAGAAATGGAAAACAAACAAACAAACAAAGAATAAAACCAAGAATGATCTTCAAGCATGATACTAATTAAAGGGGTTGATTTAGAACTGAAAAAAAAAAATCATCCCCTCCTATGCTGACTCAAAGCAGAACCTTCTCAGAGAGAGGTATCAGAACAGTTTCCCAATAGACTTAGCATGTCAGAGGTTTTGGGGGTAGACCAAGTAGGATATCATGCAAGCAATAGTGGTGTATCAGGGCCTGGTGAAATTTCTGAGGCGATTTCTGACTCTCTGCAGAGCATTGCTAGTTTGGGTATACATTCTGACACCCTAATTAAGTTGCATCATAGGGAATAAGACACACAAAAAAGACCAGGGCATGGAAGACTAGCAGCAGGGTCAGGGAGAGAAAAATGGTAACATCTGATGTGAAGGGTTAGGGCAGGAGAGTGAATTAGGATAAAATTGAATAATTTAGAGACTGGAATGGCTTTATCCAGGGACTGCTACTGCTAGGAATTTTAAGAAAAGTGTGGGGAGTTTTCTTTCTGATGTAGGTGGAAGTCAGACCAGCATGGGGCCAGGGAGATGGATTAAAGAACTTTTAGAATTCCTTCTAGTCCTTTGATACCAGATCCCTGTGCAACCTCTAATTCACCACATCACGGAACAACCAAGATTTCAGCCTCAGAGAGAACTAAACATGCAGAATTCGACTCACTGTGTATTCAGAGAGACTGGCAATGGGCTAATTAGGCAGGGGTGTGTGTAGGGGTGAGGATGGCTCTAGAGGAGGTCCTAGGAGTTCAGACATGAAAAGATTAGTCAGACAGCATGATAGATTTTGAATCTGGAGCAGCAAATAATACAGCGAAATAGATTTCATGGGCCTTGTGTTCAATAATTCATGAGCTACTGTACTCAGACAAGGCTTCTTACCTGTTAAGTTAACCTCCCACTAAGATTCCTCCCTCTGTCCTTCTCAGAGCTTGGGGCAGTGATAACTGTTTCCCTCCTGGCTCTTTTTTTTTTTTTTTGGCCTCAGATTTGATTCTAGGCCACTGCATCAGCATAAACATTAAACTATGATAAAACTGAGAGATATAAGGTGTGGACACTTATAAAGGTAAAAAGATTGCTTGTGATGCACAAAAGATTGTTTTAATAATCTAAACAGCATTTCTCAAAGGATGCTGTGAAACACCAGGTTCTTGAGATGTATTTTCTCATAAAATATACACACATACACACAGAGAAGGAGAGAGAGAGGGAGGGAAGGAGGGAGAGAGAGATTCTACCTAGTTCTGTGGTCAAATAAGTAAATGAATTTAGGAACTGTTCCATATTAAACCTTGGAGATATACCAAGGTTGTTGTTTTTTTTTTTTTTCCTTATTAAAGGCTCTTATTAGTCTTATATGGAATAAAAGTGTTTCTCCTTATTCAAACTGGCATTTCCAAAACTTAGTTGACCTAGGAATCTTTTAAAAAATGTGTGTGACAGCTTGTGGAACTAGTCTTTCACAGAACAGTGTTTGGAGAATATTGATGAATTATTTCTATCTGTATGTGAGCATGGAGACGGCCTAAAATCTCAGGTTCAGTTGGTTATAGGAATCCTGTTAGATAAATTTGGAGATTTTTCCTTTGCTTTGATCAATCTAGACTGCACAATTTTTCATTCTGGACAAAATTTTACATCGAGGCTTGACTCATCTATAATTGACCAAATTCACCTGTAGCAGATCTCTCATTTGTTTTATTCCTTCTACCTGGCTCCTGAATTGATATTTTACTTGAAATTCACTACCTCCAACTTGTTGATCATGTGGTTATTTTTACATTTTAATGAATTGTGCTAATCTCTTGTAGAATATTTATTACAGAACACACTTAGTAGTCCAATGGCTTAAGTTACGCTGATTTATTTTTACATGCATCGCATCATGCAGCTGGTGATTCGATTCATGCTGTTTATATTCCTCCTCCCTTATCCCTAGCATTTTTTCTGAAATGTTAATTCCTGCAAATCTGATTTGATTTAGGCAATCTGAGAAAATGCAAGGGAAGGAGGCTTGTAGATTGGAAAGCAATCTACAAATGTAAAATGAGAATCATTATGAACTTATTCAGTAATTCTTCTCCTGAGTACCTTCTATATGGTGCCACATAATGTGTCAGGGGCTAGGGCTATGGAACAAAGTCAAGCCAATTTCTGTACTCAGGATGCTCAGAGTCTGGTATGGGGCTGGGTGGAGAGGAAAAACAATAAAGAAACAGTTATGATAAGTGAGGTGACATTGGTACTGAAGAAGCACAATAGGAGTACAGGAGAGAATCATCCAGTTAGACGGGGAGTTGGCATGAGGAGGCTGTCTAAAGGAACTGACTCCTAAATGGTAAGTGTAAAAGCATGAACAAAGGGTAACTAGATAAGACAAAAGCAAATTTGTAAATGCTCCTGAAAAGATGCTCAAACTCACTACTGACCGGGAGGCTACATATTAGAACAACAATAAAACATTGTTAGATTGGAAAAAATGAAGAAAGTGGGCAATATTCAGTATTGGCAAGGATGTGGGGAAACATGTGTTCTCATATGCTATTTGTGGGAATGTAAATTGGGATAGCCTTTTTGGAGGGATGATGAAAAATTAAGAATGTATTCATTTGGAGTTAGCCATTTTTTCCTAAAGATATCCTCACATGGTTTCATAAAGAGAACTGGAGAATGTTCATTATGGCATTATTGGGTATAATGAGGATTTGGAATTGACTGTCCATCCGTAGGAGAACAAAACAACCATACTATGAAATACCATGCAGAATTGCACAAGAATAGAAAGTGCTTCAATAAGTATTGTTAAAGCAAAGCATTAATTTACCATGTTATGCACAGTATAATGTTACTTATGGGGGAAATCCCAACGAAATATTTATTTCTTTATATACGGATTTACACATGTAATCACACAGAAGGAATCTGAACAAAATCACACTAAATTGATAACAGGGCTTTCTCTTGGGAAAGGGGGTGAAATTGGGGGAAAGCTTTGACTTTTTACTTTACATACCTCAGTATTTTTTGTAAGATGAAAATGTACTCATGATTTGAGTAGTTAAATTAAAAAGTGAAAATTTAGAAATGAGTAGAGTCAAGGGAGAAGTTGTTGCAGGTGGAGAGATTTGTCAGTGTATGGCAGGAAGAGTCCTTGGCTAGGAGCCATAGCGTCCACAGATGGTCCTTCCTGCCCATCCCTGCCCGACACTGCACCCCTTCTTGCCTTCTCCAGGACCTGGTTCCTTCCCTCACCCACCTTTCTCTCTTTGTTGGATCTTCCTCTCACTAAAAGCATGCTGTAGGAGTTCTCATCTAAAAAAAATGTCTCCCTGATCTTTTATTCCCCACCAGCTATCACCCCCTTTCTCTGTTCCCTTTAATAGTGAAACTTGTTAAATGAGTTGTTGATGCTCACTTCCTTCATCACCTCCTGGAAACTACTCTCAGCAGTCAGGTTCCCATCTCTGTCCAAGGAGACATTTCTGGCCAATCTCCCCTGCTCACCACCCTGCATACCCAGTGCTCTTTCTCCATCCCCATCCTCCTCTGCTTCTGGCAGCATTTGGCTGAAAGGCACTTGTCCTTTGGAAACACTTTCTTGGTCTGTAGGATACTGAACCCTTCTAGTTTTCTCTCCACTTTGAGAACTATTCCTTTATCTTCTCTTCCCAAACCTCTGCATGTTGGCATCCCCCAGCCTCCATCCATGGCCACATTTCTCTTTCACACTCATTCCCTGGCACAGAAGTTCTCAATTTGCTGCTCTCAGAACCATTTTATACTCTTCAAATTACTGAGGAACCCAGAGAGCTTTCTTTATGTGATTATAGCTGTCAGTATTTATATGTTAGAAATTAGAACTTAGAAATTTGAAAGCATATTTAATTATTAACTCATTTAAAATAATAAACCCATTACATGTTAACATAAGTAACATTTTTTCCTGAAAAATATATATTTTCCAACCCTTCCTCCAATTAGTGAGAAAAATGGCATCATTTTACAATTTTGCAAATCTCCTTAGTGTCTGACTTTAATAGAAGACAGATCTGTTCTCATCTCTGCTTCTGCATTAAATCTGTTGTGACATGTTGTTTTGATGGAATTATATGAAGAAAATCTCATCTTAAACATACATGTAGCTGGAAAAGGGAGTAACATTTTAATATCTTTTTTAGATAAGTATGGATAGCCTTCTTTGATTCTATACCAAAACTTGAGATGTGGTATTTTCTTAAAGATTGATTAGTTGCAATGTAGAATCTGAAAATATATCAATGAACTTTTTTTGCACCACATTACATTAAAATGCATTGGTCTATCTTGTACTTTGAGTGGATTTTTTACCCATGCATGGTTTTACATATCATATACTGGTCATTTAGAAAGTATTGGCTGAGTTACGTGGATATTCTAAATGTTGATACATTTTATGATATAATATTGAAAAATCATACTTGTTCCTTGCACTGTATATCTATTAGAAAGGTTTTGAGTATTAGGAAGATGTCAAGTTCATAAGAGAAAATGCAAGTTTTCAAAAGTTCAGAATTTTCTCCGAAAGCTCAAATTTTATGATTAACAATCAATACTGTCAGTTGTTTTCCTTGAAGTTCCCTCATTTCAGATACAATATCTGCCACATATCCAATCTGAATACCTATAATTTATTTTCTAGTTCTTTTCAGTAAAACTGGTGTTCCATGAAAAACTGATTGGAGTGGACTATAGCTCTCAACTCCTTTACGCAAGTGTTTTCCTTAAGACAATCATATTTTATTATGCAGCAAAAGTGCTTTATGTATATCTCCCATTTCATCAGATGAAAGTATTAAAAAATCATGTATATGCTTTAATAAACTTAATAATGTTTCTGCTTCATAGATGAACTTTTCAGGGGAAGATGTCCCCCTCTTTTTTAAAACCAGGACCGTGTAGAGGTGAAGACCACAGTTACTACTAATACAGTTTGGTGCCACCGCTTTGATTCATGCTCAGACGTCAGCACCTTCACCCACCGCTGCTCTGCGCATCAGTATAAATGGCTGCACAGCACAAAAGACAAATGCTGTTTTAATTCTGTTGTGAAAATGGTTTTTACCTTGTGGATCCCCTGAAAAGGTCTGAGAGACCGTCCTCCCAGCAGTCCACGGACCACACTTGGAAAAGCACTGATGTAGACCACACTCCACTATAATCAGCCTCAGCTAACTTCAAATGACCAACTCTCCAGCTAATTATTTGTTTTGCAAAGTATAATTATAAGACGGCTAATCATTGGCACTTACATCACATGTAATTTTTGAATAATGGATTTAATAAGGTTATTAAGCCCATTAGTGTTTAGTACTTACATGTCTTTTTTTAAAACATGAAATTAGGTTAGCAAATCTTAGCTGCAAATCCCTTCTCTCCAATTTTCTGTTTTTAACACCCCAAGTGACTTGGTTTGGAATTATACACTGCTTTTCAAAATTGTTCTCTCATATAATGTCTATTGGGTTGGAGAGAATAGATAACCTTTAACACTCAGATTCTAGGACACCTCTCATCAAAGACGTGTGTTTAAATGTCCTTGAATAGCATTACTGTGCCACTTTTCACAATAGCTATGTCTATTCTTTCTAAGCATGTGCTATGTTTCTGGCCCCAAATAGCAAGTCTAAGCCAGAGGCAGAGGGAGCAACATTTACTCTAGAAAATTCCATGTAGTTTGCACCCACTTATGTTGGCCAACTCATCTCACTCTTACCTTCCAGCCTAATATAACTTTGGTAATTGCTCTTGGCTCTTTTGGCTTTCATGATTTTTTATGGCTAACTTCATCTTCTTTTTTTAAAGTTCTGATTGCTACCCTGTTTTTCCTCTCAGTCCCCTCTGCCTTCCAGCTTTGAAGGACTTCTCTACCATTTAGCCCCGGCCTGCAGAACTCTACTGACTGGACCATCCCTGGCCCCACTTTCAGAAGGGGATTTGGACAACCATAAAAGCTCAGGATATATGCAGTTGGGTTCAAGTGGTTATTTTTGTTAAGGGTTTGGAGTTATCTGTTTCCCTTTCTGAGGTTTGCTTGGAGGAAACAGTACCCATAAAGGACAATTATGGAGTGCCACTTTAACGAATAGATGGTCCAGCACCCAGTACCACACAGTGCGGGGCTTACTATGCAAGGGTTCAGACTTTATGGCACAGCAACGCTGGCCCTAGAGAAACATGGTTCCTAGAATGTTTCAGGCTCTGATCCATTAAATTAGCCAGGTCTTTCTTGTCTGAAGGCACAGCTAGTTAAGGAGTGGAGAAAAACATATTTGGTGGGGAGACACAGGAGCATATTTTCCTACCAGCTTCCTCCAATGCTTCTAAACCAAGCAGCATCATAAGGTAGGTTGTGGACTTTAATAGCACATTGCCCTGTAGCCACTAAACTTGAACACTGGGGAGAACTTCAGAGATGGCTAGGTACAACTCAACTTCAACATATAAATGAGGTCCAGGGATGCTCTCTATTCCACTGAGGGCCATACAGAACCAGAACCTTGTACCTGTAAATACAGTTTTCCTCCTACTTCATCACACTGACTCACAGGGCTCTGGAATTTTAAGTATTGCTTGTAAATTAGAAGTCCTTCCTTCCTGAGTTTTGGTATTGTTTCCCATATTTCCACATGTGTTATGGGGCCTTGGGTTCTTTACCTTAAATAGGACTTTTCTCTTACATTAATTGCTTTTGAAGGTGATCTGAACATGAAGTACTCTTTTTAATCTTTAGAAAAATACCTTTTTCTTCTCACTCACAGTTATAGTTCTCCTTCCCAATGTTAGTTACTGTTGGGTTCTCAGCCTCCAAACTACCAGCCTCACAAGGTGGGTTTTTGTTTTTTGTTTTTGCCTTTGAATCACTCAATTGCTTTCTGAATCACATTGGGAAGACAAAAACAAAAACAAAAACAAAAAAAACCCCACATGGTTTTAAAAGATACTGCTTTTTGAATTTTCTGGACCCTGAGAGTCAAGAGAACAGATTTTTGTTAATATAGACTCAACTGAAGGATATAAAGATTTGTGTTTTGTTTGTTTTTGTTTTTGTTTTTTTTGAGAGAGAGAGAACATGTACTAGCAGTGGGGGAGGGGCAGAGGGAGAGGGAGAGAGAGAATCTTAAACAGGTTCCACGCTCAGCATGGAGCCAATGCAGGGCTCAATATCATGACCCTGAGATCATGACCTGAGCTGAAACCAGGAGTCGGATGCTTAACCAACTGAGCCACCCAGGGACCCCAGAATGTAGATTTATAAAAGTAAGGGGTTATGTTTGTCTTTTAATGCATGCATGTAATTTCAATTAGTTACATTTATCTTATAAAAAAGATACTAAATTTTGAGGGGTAAAGGGTATATTGGAAAAAGAAAAGGAAAGCAACCATTTTCTCTCCCAAACTGCATTCTTTTGCTTTCAAAGGTACATTTTCCAAAGAACATTGTTAATACACAAAGCATGAGCCCGATCACAGATAATAGGAAGCACTTTCTAGAGATCCAGGTGAACAGAGAAAGCAATACACTCTATCCTGTGCTGATAAGCATTTGGACTCAAAAGGACATTTTTGCTCAAAATGCCTGTGGAAGCTGCCTACATGGCTCACAAATGCTGCTTCTGGGTCAATAGTTTTTTCACTTGCCCAGTTTCACCAGAAGAGGATCTTCATCATACTCTAATCTTTCTTTAATATTTTTTACACACTTTACAAATCTTCATTCTTTTAAGAAGGAGATTGGCCCAGCATAGATTATCTGCAGGTATAATTTGCATGAGATTATAGAGATAATTTAACAGGACCTCCTGCTGGGGGCGGGGGTGGGGGGTGGGGGGGGACACACATCCTGAATGGTGACACACAATGGGTATCATGCTACTGTGTCTGCCTAAGGGGGGAATCCACGGCAACTCAAGATTCCAGACAGAGAATTTCCTTTTCTATCAAAAGGAACTGAATCTATTTTTTCCCATTCCAGCTGGGTGGCAGAGAACACAGGCATAGCATACAGAAACAGGTGGCAAAAAGAGACAACTAGATAACCTGGGGTCCCACAGACACAGAGAGAGGAAAGCTCCAGCAGGGTAGGTGACCCTACAGCACACCAGTGGGGGTGCGCACCTCCTTAGAAACAGCAGATAAGGACGGTACTCAGAGTTAACACTGAGGGGGCTGCCCAAGCAGACTGAGTTTTTATAAATGGCAACACAGAGTCTCACACAAGAAGGTGCAAAGTCAGCACAGACTAGCTCAGGATGGGGGTGAGGTTCACATAAAACACACCTAGACAGTCACTTCCTTTGTGAGATGGTGTCAGAATGTCTCTGCACAACCCTTATAAGGATTATAACCCATGAATGTCTGAAAACTGGCAACTTTCCTCTCTCTTTCTCCACACTGCTTTTCTCCTAAGAAAGATCTGGCTGCCTGCTGGACTCTGATGGGATGGCTGTGGACATGGCTATGGGACTGGAGGGCTAATGGGATTTCACATTGAGAAGGGAGCAAACTCCTGGTGTGAGGACAGAGGAGACAAGGGAAGAAGGACACTGGCTCCCCTTGCCACCCCCCATCCTCCCCACCAAAAAAAACCCCACAAAAAACACAACAACCCTAAAACAACTGAACAGTGTGCTTGGGAGCAGGAGCTATTTTGGAGTAGAGTTTTGGGGAAAATTAGTTGCAGGAGATGTGGGGCACCTGTTGGTGAATGTGAGCTATAAGTGGAAAGAAATGCGGAAACGAGTTTTCACTTCAGCTGGGCCTGCTGAGTGGCGTCTTTCATTCTTTGCATGACTCCAGGGAAGATTTAAGCTACTTCGCAATTAATTTTAAACATTAGACTGGTATTTCCTCAATGGCAACTTTGTGAGGCTTTGGATCAAAAAGTGGCTGAATTCTACAGGGTGCAACTTAAAGTTAAGCTTCCATTAAAAGTATAATAAACTATGTCCACTTCTCACTCATAATGAATTCTTCTTGTTATTGTCCTAAAAGCCTTAATTTAGAGAAACTTCCTGGTATTTTTTACATGGCTGGATCGTGGAGGCCACTTAAATATTATTTCCTCCATTCCAATGTTGGCAGTGGGGAGATCAACAAGAGTCTTTTTTCCAGGAAGCCGCTCTAGATCGGCCATCTTTAGATGTGTTCCAGGTGACAAAGACAACAGCAGGTGCAGCTGAGGAGAGAGGGACTGAGGTTGGCATGCAGGGGGCCCCAGACCGCTGGGAGCATGGGCGCCCTAGCAAGGGACCCCCGATCGACCTTTGGGGTGATACACAGCACATCTCCCTAGGGGTGGGCTCCTCTAGTTTTTAGTCATTTCTCCAGCCCATAGCCATGCTCTCAAAGCGACAAAGACTCCAGAGAGCCATGTTCCCATAGGTGGAATGAAAATAGCTCATAAAAGTTGGGAGCTGGGGGGTTAGGAGGACCCTTGCTCACCAAATCACTCTCTGGGACAACGTGACATCAGGTTCCATGACAACAGATCGCACTTCTTATTGACATGGGACCCTGGTCAAGTTTCTTAACCTGTCTGCTTAACCCTTAGATTCCTTAACTGTGAAATGCAGAAGTTAATGCCACGTCCCTCACAAAGAGATGAAATGAGAAAAATCTCTACTTAACACTCAGGACAGTGATTGGTACGTAGCAAATACCTCACGAAGGTTACTTCTTACGCTCCCTATCACTGATCCTCTTAGTATTATTATACTAACCTAATTTTTCACATGATTAAACTTGAAAACCTATACCTAAACTTGAAAGTGCATCTCCTCTGCTTTCCCTACATTCACAGGTGATTCCTACATAATTATGAGTACCCTTTCCTTAAGGTTGGTTACCTTTCCTAGTTTCCTCTCTACCTTTTTCATTACCCCAATCTCGTAAATCCTTTAGGGTTTGGCCCTTGCCTAACACCCCTAAGAGAAGTGGCTGTTGATTAATTCTATGAATTATTTCTTCAATGAATCTGTAGCTCTGTGTTGAGAATTGTCTTTTGGCACATCTCTCTTCTATTATCATTATTTATACATTGTCTTATCTGCCCCACTCGACTGTAATTGGCTGTAGAGACAGGTCAAGCCCTATTTACCTTTGAAACATCTATAGCATCTGTACCTGATGAGGTAGTAATTATTTAATAGGTATTTTTAGATGAATGAGTGAAGATAATAAGATAATAACCAAATAAATTATTCATGATACACAATGTCCTCTATTAAATTAAAAAATGGGGTGCTAACCTATGAATGCTTGTTCCCACGCTCTGAGTCAATACCCAATCACACACAGCAAACTGGGTTTGTGTGTCACTCAGATTTGTCATACACTGTCTCTACCTTCAAATCCAGAGCATTAAAGCCAGGGTGATTCCAGGACCTTGCAACTTGCCTGTTAATTTTAGCCATTACCTTTATAAATATTAATTTCTGAGAGTAAATAATCAATAAACATCCTTATCCCTTGAATGAGAAAAATTCGGTGATGGGTTTATGTATTTTCCATCAGAGGTCAACTCTAGAGCCAAATACTCCCTCCTTGCTAGCACTGATAAAATACAATTTGCATTACATCCCACTGCATAGTGGACTCTATGTCAGTGATGGGTTTCTTGTATGTTACTCATGTTCTACAAGCAATTCCTAATAATTCCCATTTCAACATCTTGGAAGCAAGCCCCATCTCTTGTTCTTTCCTTACATAGATACACTGAAATGTTTAAAGGTACTCAAACATACATACCCACTAATGGAGTCCAGAAACCCAGTAGCACCAGAGAATTGGGGCCAGTCGAGCTCATTGGTAAGAGCTATTGGTAAATTGATGAAGGATTTCTAAAGAAAAAATAAAGTGGTGATTATAAAAACGGTCATCTGTTTTTTACAGGTAGTAAGATTATTCATTGTCTAGGCATTGTTCTCTATTTTTCTCACTCTCTTTTTCTTAATCTCTCTCTTTAAGGGACTTTGACATATATGAAGTATATGCCTCTCTATCATCAGAAACCTCACAAAGATCAGCATCACTCATGAACTGGCTTCCATTCAGCTTCTGCGAAAGATGCGAAATGCATGGCTGCTTATACTCATCCCTCATTTGAAAGGGATGCTTCAGTAGATGGGTAAACTTTCCACTTTTTTAAATGTGCTGGGATTTTCTCCATATTTTAGTTTAGATATTCAGGAAATCAACTGTCTAAAGGGTAATAATACCCACGCCCCCAGCAAAAATGCCTTCCCTGAGTTCAAAGCTATGCCCTCAGTCAATCAGACAGTGTCTCCTGACCTCCTTAGGAGTCTCAGGCACCTCTGAGAATCTAATTGGGGCTCCTTTACTCCCAAAGATGCACATATACTTTACATGGCTTATGATTTCAAGGGGTTCACAGACCCCCTGCATTTCTAGCACAGACTCCAGTTTAAGAACTCCTGACACAGAGTGTTGACAAAACCAGGATTCATTTGAACCCTGTTTCTATGGTTTATGCAAAATCACAGCATAAAAATGATGTCAGCTATGTCCCCTTATTTTTCCTTTTATAAATACCTTCTGGGATCAACCTCTACTCTGGTCTAATTTCTAGAAAAAGCTTATCTAGACTGATGTGTTCAGAATAGGGTTGCCAAATTTAGCAGATAAAAATAGAGGATGCCCAGTTAAATTTGAGGTTCAATACACAAATTGTGGTGTATACATACAATGGAATACTATTCAGCGTTTAAGAAGAAGGAGATTCTGACCCATGCTACAACGTGGGTGAAAATTACGGGCATTATGCTAAGTGAAATAAGCCAGTTTCACAAAAAAGATAAATACTATATGATTCCATGTATGTAAGGTATTTAGAGCTGTCAAACTCATAGAAACAGAAGGTAGAAAGGTGGTTGCCAGGGGCTGGGAGTGGATGTGGGGGAAGTGGATGAGGGCCCCATCCTTATTCTTGTCCCAAGTGTGATTTCCAGCACAAGGGAGGCTGGAAGTGGAAGAGAGGTGACTGGGAAGGATGGCTTCTTGGGATTGACTATGTTAACTAGCAACAACAATGGTGTATTATCATTAATAATTACCATAATTATGTATTAATTATATAATAATACTAATGTATTAATTATGATTTATCTCCATCAAAGGAGCAGAGACAAGGTCATGGAAAGGAGGCTCCTGATGAACCTTAAAGCACCATGCAGTCCCAGTGACTGGCACTTTGTCACCCCCTTAGCAGGAGGCACCCACCACTTTCTGCTCAAAACTCCACCATTATTGTGAGTCAGATACTCTCTGTGTTGGTTTCTGTTTCTGCTGCCACCATAAATCAAATGTTATCTCTGGTGGTTGTTGTTGTTGTTGTTTTTAATCTTATTTTTTCTCTAGGTCTTTCTGCTTTCAAAGTGTGTTTGGTGTAGGATTTGAGAATATTCAATTCTTCCAGTGAAGACAAGAAGAACAAACAGAATGGTTGAAATTCGTAAGACGTGTTAAACGGAGATAGTGAATAAGCAAGTGGCTTGTGAGATGTAGACAGAATTCATGCGCTGTGTTAAGTAAGCTAGCAGCCTGGAGAACACGTTGGAAGTTAAAAGAAGGATACAACACTCCCGGATACCACTCTCTGTCCTTTTTCTCAGTCATCCGCATAATAACCACCCCAGATTTGGGGAACTGGCAGGGAACTAGGCTTCTGACTCCGGGCCGTCAGCTCTGCCTTTCCCAGGGAGTTAGACAGGAAGGCTGCCGGCACAGGGAGGCGTGTCTTATGCTCTCTGCAGCCTGGAGCCATAACAGAGGGGGTGCCGGCAAAGTAGGAAGAAGCTTTACTTTAGAAATCCAGGAGCTCTGACTTCTGTGTCTGGCTCTCCCAGTACAGTGAAACTCCACAATCTGGATATGACACATCGGAAGTGGTTTCCATATCCCATCCAGCCCCATTCTCAGTCAGAAGTGGCTGATAGAGTGTTTATCTTCCCAGCTGGGGAAGAGCAGATATGGAGGGAGGGGTAGGACAGGCGAGGAAATGGCCAGCAACCTCGTCGTGGGAAGTGGGGTCTCTCAATTCAGTCTCTGGATCAATCTGAAGAAATGGATCTCAAATACCTGGGAAACTCTGGTACTTCTTGCTGCTCTCAAAAAAGCCCCAACCAGTCCTGGAATCATCCCCTCCCGCATTTAAGCTGGAGCAGATGGTAGCTGATGCTGAATCACAGCGGGGACCAGGGTGGGTCTGTATCCCGCAGTTGGAGCCCTGGAAGGCCCAGGAAGTTCAGCTACATAGGTTTCTCCCGGTCACTCGATTAACCCTGAAATAATACAAATCTGTTTCCCTGGTTAAGTGCTTTAGACTTCACTTATGGTGTTATGGCCAAGTTTTACTATTCCTAGCTGTGCAAAATCAGGGAAGATGGAGCTTTACCAATGTGTCAGTTTTGAGATCTCTGATGGCTGTCGAATATTACTCTATCTACTTCAACAGGAATGTTGGGAGGATCTAAGGACAGCGAGGAGAGCAGGTTGACAAGTAGAAGCCCTACACTATGTAAAGGATCATGCTTGGATGGATCACCTAGAGTCCCTTGCCAAGTGGATTGTCCCAGGTTTAAGAGAACTGAGGTTTATTGCCAGATAATAGAAAAGATTTGAGCAGACAAATGGAAGCCTTTACATACTTTTTCTTCCTTAGTAAATTTGGTAGATAAAAATGAGAAGTAATGGCCATTAATAGCAAAGGTTTTATAGACCCTAGCAAAAAGAGAATGTTTAAGTCATATCACATTAAACACTAAAAGCCTTATTCATGCAACATTATACTTTCAGGCATTTAAGGCAGGAAAGATGCAAATTAAGATTTCCCTCATCAACTCCTGCTTATTGCTCTTGAGCATTTATGTTCTCAGGAAACTCGCCTTAAATGTACATATGTGGAAAGACTTAATATTTACCAAGAAAAATTTCCCCAATTTGTAAAGAGCATCAGAAACTCAATGAGCACTAAGTCAACTACAGCATTGCTTCAGATTATCTTCTGATTTTATCAATGATATAAAATGTTTTTATGTCATAATTGGCATGTATATACTATTTTTGTGTTAAATTTTCACATTATTCTGTGTGTGTGTGTGTGTGTGTGTGTGCATTGAGAAAGCCCATTGGTTCTCATTTTTAACGCATATTCAGTAAACATAATACTTTAGATTTGAGTATATTTTAAGCCCTAACTTCAACAGGCAACTTACATTTGGGTTTCTTATAACCATCTTCAGTGAGAGAAAAGAGAGTAATGGTATCAATCACACATTCATCTGGTCGTGCCAATCTTCCAGCGATAAAGGGAATATTCTTGATGCTTTTATTTCACTGTTTCCATTTCAGCCCTCCCTATCCAGCAATGCTATGGACAACTTGCACAGTACATTCCCTTTTCCAATACTGTTAACTGGGTTAGATCTAAGTTGTTTATTTTCAAATAATAGAAAGCCACTTGGAAGAATCTGCAGCTAACCTCCTTTGGAAAAAGACATGAAAAATATCATCCTCAGTTAAATGAGTATTTTAAAATTTATTTCCCAGGAACTAAACTCTCAAAGCAGACAGGTTTTGTTGTTTTACTCAAAGAAGAAAACAGCTCTTAGGTTGGTCTTTTGATAATGGAGCAAGAATCCCAAGGCCTGGGAATCAGAGGACAGCTATCTGTTTAGTTTTTGGACGCGGAGAGTCTACCAGCGCTCTTGGTCTGCCACTACTTCATCTGTCCTGCAGGTGGCGTAGATGAGGCTGTCCTCCTGCTTTCTGCCTTTCCATCCCAAAGGCTCACTATAGGACTTCCCACCTTCTGCTTGTCTCTCTATCTCATCACCCCCACCTCTCCTCCTCCTATCGCCGCTACTACCTTAGTGCCTTTCCTTATAGGAATACCAAGTCATGAAACTTTAAGGGCCCTCCTTGACCCTCACATAAACTTTCTTGCTCTGGTCCTATTCCTTTAGGCTTTGGTATGTGAATTAGTCCTGTAAGTGAATGTATATCCATTCATGATGCTTGCATGTCCTATGTTTCCCAGATAGCTTTTGCACTGTAGGCCAGAGTAGGGAAGGGAACGAATAATGAATTCCCCTTATGTGCCAGGCACTGGGATGGGAAACTTATACACGCTGTTTAACTTCACCAAACATCTCTGTGAGGCAGGGATTCGTCTTTTTCCTTCCTTCCTCTCTCCCTTCTGCAAACACTTTTTGAGCAACTACCATGTATCAGATGCTGGATACTACCTCTCAAAAAAAGAATGAGTACCCAGGCCTCAACCTACTCGGACATACTGAAAAAGCCCCTTTTATGGTGGCACCTCCTGTCACTGGGTCTGGGTCACAGAGGAGTCTGTATTTTCTGGGCAGAAACTGGGCAGTGCGGGACCCAGGAAAACTATGGCAAACAGAACTCAGAGGGAGTTTGGGTGACTTGCCAAGGTCACAGAGCTGGTAGTAGGAGGCTGGGATTTGCACCCAGATTCTGGTGGGACTAGGAAGGGAGAGGCTTGGAGCAGGCCAGAGTTCTAACAACGTAGGCTTTCAGTAACCCATTTATATCTGTCCTTGCTTTTCCCCTAAGCTGCCAAATCTCACAGAATCACAAATTTGGCTAAGCTGGGTCTACCAGTTGCTGAAAATGAGGCTTCCTGGGTGTCTACTGAATGGATGGTCTCTCGGATACTGCTTTGGGTGAAAAGTTCAGAAATCTACAGATAACTGAGGAGTGGCCGCCATCTTTTCCTCTCTGTTTCTCTTATATGGAAGCCATACATAACTTATGAGGAGTATAGAATGAATATTTTTGGGATACATACTGAAACGATATATGACCCTGCACAGATACCTACATACACACCCCACTCACATATTCCCAGAGCCTGTTCTATCCTCACATCTGCTGGGGAAAGGCAGCCACAGAGCACAACACGCACTGCTGATCTGGAGGTTTATCTTCCAGTGTGGCCTGGCAGATGAAGCTCTGAGAGAGCGGGGAAAGTGTATTTCATCTGCTTTCTTCCTCTGCAATCTCAGACTTAACTCAGTCAGGCAGCATCATTCACATAAGCTAATGCTTTGATATAGACAACTTCAAGAATGCAATTTAACTCTGAGTTTGATTCATCAACCTTAGAATCCCATATGCAGTGAAGTGAGTCTCCTATTGAGGTCCCTGTGGCCTTATAATTCATTAAACATACAGAGAAAGAGAGACAGAGAGAAACACATCAATGCCAGCCATGCCAGGCACTCTGTTGACCATCGTACCAGGCAGCCACAAGTTACTCCTTTGTGGAGCCCACATGCTAGAAAATAAAGACTTCCCAGCTGGGGAACCTTGAAGACTTGATTTAACTCTTCTGTATCTCAGTTTCCTTGTCTGTACAATGGACTAATCATAGCACCTATCTCATCAGGTGGTTGAGAGGATTGGAAAGGACAATCCATTCATAGAGTTCAGAATTGTCAGTGTTCAATGAACGTTAGCTGTTAGCAGGATTGATAGGGAAGTCCAGAGTGCTAGAAGGGACACCTATCCCATGTGTGGGGGTCAGGGAAGGAATCTTGAAAGAAACATTATCCCATGTGAGTCCTGTGAGGTTACTAAGAGGGAGCCAGGCAAAGAGGGGCAGGGGAGAAAAGAGTTAAAGTGTTGGCAATACCATATGCAAAATGCCAAGGCTAAATTCATATTATGTACAAGGAAGACCAACAAAGTCTCCCTCAAACAAACCCAAACAGCCAGGATGCCAGTTATCTACTGCTCTATCTGTTGTTATGACCAGTAACAATAACTGCTCAGCTCCTGGGATGATGCCTATTGAAGGCACATTTAGACTTCAGCTGGCGCTAAATAAGTAATTTTCAGGGAAAAGGTATAGCATTTCATCTTTGACCCTATGCCAGTCCAAAACCTTATGGGGCAGTGAAGAAATAGTCAAACATTTCTAGCAAAATGTGACCAGTAAATATAAAGAGGACAGAATGGCAGGCAACAATCTTTCATCATTTTCCTGCATATAGCTCTTTTTATTTATTTTTTCACCTTGTCAGCTCCTCTTAGTCTCTTTCTTTCCCCTTTTCTTTTATTTATTATTTAAGCTCTAACCCCATGATTTATTTATTCAATGAATGAGTCAAGGGATGCATTTATCTAACTGCCCCATATCAAATGAAAATGCATCATGCAGTTGGATTTCTTCCACAGAATTCAATTCCTTCCATCATTACTTCCAGAGTGATTGAAGAACTGTACCCAAATTCATAAAACTGAGAAAATAAGAGTTTAAAGTGTCCCGCTGTTATGCAGAAATAATCACAACTCAATTCTTTCATGGAGCCAGTGAAACAAATTCTTTAACAAACAGAAAAAATAACTCTTCTAAGGGCCAGGAACAGGCAATGAGGCATCCATATCAAATTATAGAAGTCCTCCCTTCAGATACCTCCATTTGATTTTGTAAAGGTTTGGTCATTTCTGAAGCAACCAGGCTTCCATTTGTCTGGGATGGGGTAATTCTCCCTTTTTGAGAGGTAACATCCAACATTAGACTCTAGAAGCCCAAAGTCCATAGCCAAGCTATAGAGGGGAGAACAGGAGAAGCCATCACGGGGACTCCTCATGACCAGGCCAGAACTGGGCTGTCACTCCCCACTATCTCACTCACAAAAACGATCTCATTTTCTTCCTCTCCCCTCTTTCACCTCTACCAAGAAGCTGTCACAAACCTTGCTGCTTCTAGCCTTCCAACTTGCACGTAGGATGGCCCTGGCTTACCACCACAGCCTTTGGCCAGTGTCCCTGCCTTCTCACTCTCCCCCTACCATCTTCAGCAATGTATTCCAGAATCTTGTGGGGAGTTTCTTGAAGATATGGATCCTGTTTGGGCAGATTTGTGGTGGAGTCTTAGAATCCTTATTTTTATTAAGTGCCCAAAATGGCTACGACGATGGGCCAGGTTTGGGAAATGCTGCTCTACGAGCTACTGTAGCTATTCAGTATCCTCCTCCACACTGCACCACCCACTGCCCCAACCTCTTCTCACACCCCACTCAGACACCTGTGGGCCACTCAGACCCCCAGGCCTGTCACAAGCTCTTCTTCCTACTCCACTGTCTTTACTGATCAATTGCTGTTCATTGGTCAAGGGTTAGCTAAATCCTGACTTCCTAGACTGGCCCACCCTCCCTCTGTAAGTCTTCTCCAGCTCTCATCACACCCTGTACATGTCTAGCTAATTACACCTGACATGCCAGCACTAGGGCAGAGTAGGCAAACTTCTTCTGTAAAGGGCAGATAGTAAATATTTTAGGTTTTGCGGGCCATTTGGTTTCTGTTATGACTACTCAGTACTGCCATTGTAGTGGAAAAGCAGCCACTGACAATATGTAAATGAATGGGCATGCTGTGTTTCATTAAAACTTTATTTACAAAAAGAAAAAAAAAGTGAAGGGCCACATTTGGTTCGAGGGCCATAATATGCTGACTTCTGCTTTAGGGTCTGACAGAATCAGATTTGCATCTGGGCTCCATGTTTAACTGCATTCTCTTGGGTTAGTTAACCTCTCTAAGTCTTCATTTCTTCATCTATAAAATATACATAATAATGGAGTCATTTCAGTATGAAAGGAGATAATGCTAAGTATAATGCCTGGCATTTGGTAAACACATGGTAATATTTGCTTAATATTATAAGACAAGAGTTTACTTGTCTATCTTCCCAAGTAGACTTTAAGCTCCTTGAGGCTAGAGACTCCTTTTCATGTATAGGGCCCCAATTGTCCACCCTCATCTCTTTTCTCTGCCTTTAATAGAACTCCCACATTGTTCTTTGGGCACATGGCTGCCCAACCAGGGACTGACCATACTTCCCAGCCTCTGGTGGAGCCTGGTGTGGCCATGTGACTAGGTTCTGCACAGTGAGGTGTGTGAGAGAGTAATGTGTGCCACCTCTGAGTCACATTCTCCCAGGGGATGTGTGTGTCCTCACTGGGCCCTTTTTCTTTCCTACAGGAGGGAGGTGGCAAAAGCTGGAGCAGTTCCCTTGGACTCAGAGGTGGAAGCTGCATGTTGAGGATGATCTGGCTGTCTTGCCGGCCCTGGACTGCTTCTCTCTGGATTATTATATGAAAGGAAAACACATTTGCATCTTAAGTCACTGAATTTTGGGATTCTTTGTTACAGCAGCTGAGCCTATACCCTGCTTGATTAATAACTAGTCTTTTAAGAAAGGCTCTACCCTTCTACCTGCTCTACTTGCTGGCTCACAACTATGTTACCAACATGAGAACATGACCTCTTTGCTCCTTATTGATCTATTTTCCTTTGGGCTCTTTAGCAATCAGTCTTTACATTCTTGGCTCAGTGTTGCTGTCCTTAATCTGTCTGGACTCTTTGGACCTTGTATTTCAGAATGCTTCCCTTGATTTTCCTCTAGGGCTTATGGTTTAGCTCATACCTCTGACCAATCTGCCAGCCAATACCTTGAGTAGAAAATCCCCAGGAAATCATTCTGAAACCCGGCATTTGGCAAGGGCTGGGCTGGGCAATCTCTATTCTTATTACCCCAAGGAGTGGCATGGAGGGAATTAGCTGAATGAGCTAATGAATGAATGGGGTGTGCAATCAATTCCAACCATCCCAAATTATTTCTAAATGCCAGAATTTTCCTCTTTCCACATCCCCACTGATTCGAGATTCTAGATGTTTTTCCTGTGATGAGTTAGTTCCCTGAGACCCATTTCACGGTTGAGGAGCTTGAGGGAGAGCGAAGCAAAGTGGTAAATATAATTAACTAGAGGGCAAGAGATTGCATTGAGTCTTAGCAGCACGCTGGCTCGCACAGGTGCTTATGGACTCATGCTGCCTCTCTCTGAGGAAATCTCCATCTCATGTGCTGGGAGAGCAGGCATGTGGGCTGGCTAATTATAAATGCTTTTCAGAAGTATGGAGCTTCAAATAATTTCCTCTTGTAGTTTTTCACAACAATGAGTGTTTGGCTTTTTAATTCTTGCAGAAGCTAATGAGGGCTAAGATCACAAACGTTTTCGGAAGAATGAGCCTGCAAGAACACCCTACTTTGCTGGCAGGTAAGAGACCCAGATGCTCACCTTGAGCAGGAAGGCCTGTGCCCATGAACAGGGAATGGGAATGGGAATTGAAGAACATTCTGTCTCTTGTGACCTGATAGCCGCTGGAGGAAAGGATTCACCGACATGAACGTAGCTCTCTTTTTCTGACCGAATAAATGAGAAGTAACTAGGATTGAGGCTTCTCTTTTCACCGCTTTGCATCCTTAATCTGCCAGCCTGCAAGACGTCTGAGGAGCAGAAAATGTAATTTTGTCCAATTTTACTGAACTATGACCTTTCCTCGTCTGGAAAAACAATAATAAAGTACTCTAACCCTTAAATATTTCTGGAGTCGACATGAAGTTAGCCGAGGTAGGATTTTCATATTTTACGTGCACCATGAAAATCAGCCTTTATGCTTGATGGAAGCTTTATGCTCATTGTTAAATCCAGAGAGTGGGAAGTGGGCAGGTTAGGGAGAGCCAGGGTGCGAGCTTTGATACTACCCGGGCTGTCTGGGGGCTAATAAAGGGCAGCCAAACTTGATCTGTACACTTATCTCAAAGAAAGGAATGAAGCACATGTGGGCTTGAAAGACTGGAGCCGCTGTTCTCTTGGGTGAATATGCATTTTCTGCAGCCAGATTAAGGATTCATTTTGTCCTTGACACAGTACGAAATTCAATCTGTGCCTACTTACCCTACAGACAACAGCCTGCTGGGGGTCATGCTAAGATTTTATAATAGTACAGGCAGCAGCCTTCGCTAGCAAAATAAACATTTGGGAAATTGTATTTCAGAATCTCGTCTCCCTCCTCTCTCCCCCAGCCCCAATGCGTCATGCAATTCTGGTTCAGTGAAATGTAGCATTTAATATTTTGGAAATAATTTTCGAACAGATGGGGAAGAGGCAGGAGGGCAGCGTCTATCGTTGGCCTTGATGATCTCTCTGCCTCCTTTTCTTTCTCAACAAAACATCTCAAGCAGTGATTGTTTTTCTTTTGAAAGAAAAAAAAACCGCATGAAAGTGTTTTCAAATTTGCTCGTTGTTTTGCTTTGCAATCTTTCGAAGCTGAGATCTTTCCTGTGGCATGGGAAGCTCATTCTGAGTCTAAGGACTACAGATATCTTGGAGAGAAGGGAGGCTTGTTTAAGGAGGGAGGGGGCAAAAACCTTTTTCTGCCCCCAGCGGAATGAGGCTCAGAACCTTTGTTTCTCTGGAACCAGGAGGGTGATTCTTCACACTCTCTTTATTGAACTACAAATATCTTTCCAGATGAACACACTCCTAATCTAATTAGCTGTAAACAGGCCTCCCGGGTGCCACACTGCTTAACGAGCGGGTGGCAAGAAGGGGAGAGAGGAAGAGGCTGCGGCAGGAAAGACATCCAAGACTGTGGAGTCCTTTTCCATAGGCGCAGTCGGGATGGGGTGATGCATTTGCAGGAGTGTTTTCTGCTTTATAGGGAGACAAAGGCCAAGAAATGTTGAGTATTCTCATAAAGGGCAGAATGGCCTATTATGAAACAACGAGTCATTGATTTTCTTCAGCACTCCCGGCTCTTTCCGGACGATATGACGGATGACTTGGCGCAGCCAATGCAGAGCACCAGACACGCTGCGGGGTCCTGAAGGGTCTGTCGACCGTTGACCGTACCTATTCCCACTGTCAGTCCCCGAGAGAGGCCCCCGCAGCCGGGTGTTTACTACGGTTGCTACGTGGACCCAGAGTCCGTGGAGGGATTGCAAGGTGGGGCCAGGGGCCAGTGGGTACTCCCTAGTGCCACAGTCAGGGCTACAGAATCCAAACTCAGAACCTCTGGCACCCAAACCCCTCAGAGAAAGGTCCAGAGGCTTAATTTTTAAAGATGATTCCTGGGAGTTCGCCCTCTTCTGGTCATTTTGGGGAGGCTTCCTCAAAGGCAGCTGAGAAGGGAATGATTTGGCATTTGGTGAACAGCAGCCTTGGGGGGGACTCTAAGGGTGAGACAGGTCCCAGGGTAAAAGGACATAAAGGGATGAGGCTCTAATGGGCCAAGATGGTGCAGCCAGCCAGGCCTCCCATTCCACTGATTGCCTCTGGGCTCGGTCTCTGCTCCGCAGAAGGGGCGTGGACTCTGCAAACTACAATTCCCAGGCTCCTCTGCGTCCCCCAGCCAATGGGAGGAGCAGGTGGGAGAGGAGCACGTGGGAGGAGGAGAGGAACAATTTTCTGGGTTCCAGCGGAGGTCAGCAGCCTCCAGCAGTCTCCAGCAGCCTTCAGCTTTCTGCCTCCTTTGCTACTTCCGGCTCATTTCCACATTCCACAGTGGTTCCAGTAGCAGCTGGTCTGTGTGCCCTTGGCAGTCAGTATAGGCCCTGCCAAGGTTCAAGCGTCAGCCACACCCCTTGCTTTAGTTCTGATAAAACCCCGTCTTCCTTTTTGTTCCCTAGCCCTAGCGTCAGCAATGATTAATCTCTTCAGAAACTCCCTTTTAGTTCTAATACCTATGTAATCAGTTGCTTGTATTAAATCCAACACTGTGTAGTCAATCTCCTGTATTAAATCCCCTCTGTTGGAATGCTTTTATTTTCCTGATTGGTCCCTGCTAAATGTTGACTCTGACACTGACTAGAAAACCAGTTTAAAAGGGGTTCCACCTGCTGAATTAGCCAAAAGGTTGGGGGTTCTCTTCCTTTGTGGTGACATTACTAAAAGGTTCTCAAATAGTAGATCCCATGGGCAGAGGGATGACTGAGGACACACAGCCTGGCAGAGTGAGCACTCTCAGGGACAGTCTCTTGGGGAACCTCACATATGCTCTGGAACTCTTGGGTTGAGAGGCTAGTCCACCCTATGCTGATGGCTTCCTATTTTGCCCTAAAACATTCTATCTTAGAGTACCTCTTTTCTGGCATTTCTAGACATAAACAATTTTGGAAACTACACTGTGGTACTCCACAACCACATCTTTCTTTGTAAATTCTCAAAGTTTGGACATTAGAGGCAACAGGAAAACTCTGTGACAGTGGTTCTCAAAATAGGGTCTGGGGACCCCTGGAGATCTTTGAGACCCTCACAGAGAGTTTATGAGGTCACTATTTTCATCATAATTCTAAGACTTGATTTACCTTTTTCATTTGCCTTTTTATTTCACTCATGAGGGTACAATGTGATTTTCAAGAGGCTACCTACATGTATATTAAAACAGATTGAAGAGGGAAGCAGGTATGGAGATCCAGCTGTCTTTAGCCAGATATCAAAGAGATTCACAATAATGGAAAAGAAAACTACTCTTCTAACTTGTTTTTTTGTTTGTTTTGGAAAATAAAGTTATATGTCATAAAAATGTTATTTGTATTGATTGTTTCTTATTGTTATAGTCAAATGAATTAATGAATAATTCAGGGCTGAGGCTTCTGACCACAGGGGGTGGTGGGTGGAAGGAGAAGAGGTATAATCAGATGTGATTCTTCTGGCTGGGCAGATGTCCAAAGCTGGCTCTCTCTAATGGGGGCTCTGAGAGGCCCTGCTGGGAACACGTGACTAATTTTGCAGGTGGAGGTGCAGTTGGTGCATTCTCTTCACCCCGTCTAGTCTTTAATTTTCATGCTCCAGCCTCTGGTCATCTGGAGTTTACCCTCCATAGTGAAGTCATCTCCAGACAATCTTTTCCAGGATTTGTAATGATCCAAGCTGGCTCTCCCTTCCTGGGGTATATGTCTTTGCCCCTAGGAGACACATTCCTTCTTTCCTCAGTCACATTATTCACACCCTTACATTATTCACAAGAGTGTCGGACACCAGCCCCTGTGACTCCAGTCTCCGGAGACACCCATCCAAGTCTGCTAGTGGTCATCTACTCTGGGAGGGAAGCATGTCCACCCTTCCCCCGAGGGGAGACCTGAGGCCCCCTGACATGCTGACACCAGCCATTCCCTGCCTCAACTCTTAGACCTTTGAGGTGGGCCTTCAGCTACAGGTTGCAGAAACGATTTTCACTCCCTTCTTGTGCATGTCCTGCTGAAGTCCTTCTAATATTTGACAGCAGAATGTGGGAATAGTTGGCCCACATTGTCCTGGGGCCTCAGTTGAAAGTTAGGTAGAAATAAATAGTCCATTTTTAAATATCCTCTTGTAAAATCATCCCAAATTTCTGATGAGATAGCTGTAATTATTTATATTTTTTTAGATGAGGAAATTAAGTTCAGAGAGGATCAGTAAGTGGCTAAGTTAGTATTTGAACCCAGGTCTGCTTCAAAGTCCAAGATTATTTTATAGAGAGATAATTTAGGGGCTGGAAACTCCCCTCTGGGCACTGCTCTTGACTCATGATGTCAGTTCCGTACATGGCTCTCATGCTCTCAGTTGGGTGGCCATACATCCCAATTTGTCTGGGCCAGTCTAAGTTAATGCCTACTATCCTCATATAATTACCAGTAGTGATCCCTCTTTTCTCAGGTTTGGACAACGAATTATAAGTTCACCGTAACTATTGGGAGTCAGGGGTATGGTGCAGAAGAACCAGAGGCACCAGAAGTTTCTTAGGGGGACAGACTCTTCCAGTAAGCGAGACTCTTCCAAAAGCTGGCTTCAACCCCTGCAGGGAAGATCAGCATGAGGGGGGTAAAGTTGGTGAGGCTGCCTCTCCAGATGTGGGGATACCCTCACAGCCCTGGAGTAAGCCCAGCTGGGCGGGAGATCTGGCTCAGGGAGGCTGATCTCTTCAGGAACTGGCTGTAAAGTCCACAGGGTGGGAAGGGTATGAGAAAAACACATGTCCACTGTTCCTTCTGGATAACTTCTGAGTTTGTCCATTTCTTTTTTTCCCACTGTACTCTTCCAGTTTAGGGCACTTTCACTAGAAGATAAACTCCTAGTCGGTCTACTTTCCTGCTTTTCCTCCCAATCCATCCTGCCACTGAAATCAGGGTGATATTTCCAAAATTCAAATATGACTGCTGCTATTTCTCAGTTTAAAACCCCTTGGCAGCTTCCTATTGCCTTCAGGATAAACTCTGAATTCCTTAATGTGGCTTCAAGGGCCCTTGAGATCTGGCTCCTATGCACCTTTCTAGACTCTTCTCATACCTTCTCCAGTTTGTGCTCTATGAACATCAATTCAGCCACACTAGACTTCTTCTCAGAATGCTGAACCCTCTTACTTGTGAGCCTTTGTGTGTGCTCTTTCAGCTGCTAGGACACTTCTTCCTGTGAGGACCAGACTGCCTGAACTCCTTCTTTCCTTGAGTTTGGGGAACGCATATGCATTGATGCAGCAGCTCTGGAATTTGCTTGTCCCCATTTCCCCATAAGGCCTGAAGCCTTCTGAAGACCTTTCCATTCCCTTTACCTCTGTGTCATTCACTCCTATCACAGGGCTTCGTACACAGTAGGTCCCAGGTTAGTACTTGGCGATATTTTGTTTACTTGCCACAAGCATTAAAGCCAAACAGTCAAGACATGAGACATCAGAGCTCAACATCCGTCATGGATGTCTGCTAGGCATTGTAATCATACGTAGGCTGACTCCCTGCACAAATGAAGAGATTCTATAGGTAATATGTTTGAAAATGAGAATTTTTTTTTTTAAGGAGTATGATCCATAGTAGCCCAGAAATGAATCAGCTTAATATCCAGTCATGGCCAGATGGTTTAGTAGATTATGGCTTATATTATATACTGAAAAGGATACTATAGAACACTGACAAATATAATGAATATAAAGACTAAGTAGCAGTGTGGAAAAATGATTATAATTAGTGCCAATTGAAAAAAAGGAGAATGGCCTATTGCATACTTGCTACTCTTGTGACTAAATAATGTGTATGTGTGTGTGTTATGCATAGTAGGGGTGGAGTTCTGGGAAAGAGTGGAAAAACACAGAGAAAAGTTCAAGATGATGGGGATTTTTTTTTTTTACCTCTCAAAATTGGTTCTAACATTGACTTCATATCTTTTTTTCCCTCAATAAGAAGACTATTAATATTTTAAAACTAATCCGATACTCCAAAATGTTAAAATGATTCTCCTTGGGTGGTAGGATTTAGGAGAATTTTAATGATTTCTTAATAATTTCTGTATTGGTTATTTTTCTCCATTGAATATTTAACATTTATAATTAGATAAAAACAATACTGCAAATATTTACTTTCTTCCCTCTCTCACTTTGGGCAGATATACTTGCTTCCCCATTGATCCTGGGCATGGCCATGTGACTTGCCTTGGCCAATGCATTGATGGTGGACCTAAGGTAGCAAATGTATTTGTGGGGGGTGCCTTGTCCTCTTGCACTTCCACCATTACCATGAAAAGAATACTTTTTGGATAGATTGCCCAACCAAGAAAAATGAGACACATGGAACAGACCTAGACCCAACCTTTAGCTTGGAGCCAAGACCAACAGAGTCCAGCCTAAATAGCTGATCCTAGACAGCCCACAGATGTGTGAGTGAGAAGAAATGGGGATTGCTTTAAGTCACTGAGACTTGGGGTGGTTTGTACAGCATTATTTTGATAATAACTTAGTGATAAATCTTCATTTTCAATGCTAACTTTCTAGGCAAAATATTTCTCTTTTATTCTTGTTTCATCTTCCATCTTATAAATGGTATAACACAGAAGTGGTCCAGGCTTGGAGTGACTGGATTGATTTGTAGCTTGGAGAAGCATGTTAACCTGGGGAGACCTTTTAAGAACACTAGAACATCAAAGGCTTGAAATAGGTGACAAAATGACACTAAAACTGTAGTGATGTCCCTACCACCAACAGCATTATTAACATGTTGGTGAGAATCATGAATCCCAACTACCATTATGCCCAATTTGGCTTCCACATCAACTCTATGTTATTGCCATTCTTGTGGTCATTTCTCAGGACTACAATTCACTGCCAAAAAGTGATAGGGGGTGGGGTGGGAAATACAGGTTTCCCTGGCTATCTAAACACAGAGTGTTCTGAAAGTTCGAATTAGGCCACTTTGCTTTTCTGAAAGACCTACATTAGTCTGGTAACAGCTTTTTTTTTGTAAAAGTGAACATCTTCTTTAGATTTCTTTTAGTTGGCAAGAAAAGGGGATGAATATAGGTCTTCTGTAAAAGCAAAGTGGCATTAAAACAAACTTTCAGAAACCAGGGGATACCTGTAACCCAAACCCAAACCAACAATGCCGAGCTGCAGTATCTCACTTAATTTGTTGTTGCAAATAGCAGATTAAAAAATGTTACAATTCAAATCCCAACTGTCAGGACTTCAGGATGGGACCAGCTGCTGGGCTAGTTTCTCAGTGGATCTTTCTCTTTCTCAGAGATTTAGCACCCTGCCGAGTGAGCTGCTCTGGTGCTCTGGTGAGAGTTTGTGAGAGGCCATTCTCTCTGGGAGAAATCTAAAGTGACACCCTTCACCTCAGCCTCTAGAGGCCCAGGTGTGGGATAAGAAGGACAAGCACAAGGACATGGACCAGCCTGGCTAGCTGCCACCACTGCACTGCATGAGCTATGTGTCAATCTACTTTTTGTCTGGTTTGAATCCAACATAGGGTCCAAAGCATGTTCACAGCCCTTAGATCATGAAACACATGGCCTTGCCTGAGATTGTTCCTACCATCATTTACAGAATTTCTGGGTAGGTGGCTTGTTCAAGATGACAATGAAAGGAAGTGATTGTTTCACCTGTTAGCTGTGTGACCTTAGGCAGTGTACTCAACTTCTCTGGGTATCTGTCTGTACAGTGAAGCTATGTTGCAATAACACCTACCTCGGAGGGTTTTTATAAATATTAAGGAAAGCAGTGCTTTGGTGTTTTTTAGCTATTTGTTCAAAACAAAACAAAAAGACCCCCTAAATCTTGGATTACAATATTTGGTACATACATAGTACAAATTCACTGAAGAAAAATAAGAGAAAATGTTACCCAGTGTTCTACAATCCAAACATACCGTGTTAACGTACTGATCCATAACCTTCCTATTATTTTCTTTGCTTGCACACACAGATGCACTTACATATTCACAAACCTGGTTCATATATATTATTTTATAAACTGTTTTTGCCCCCTAACAAGTTATTATTAATATATTTCTTGCTAAGAAATATGTCTACAACATGTGTATTAGTGGTAGCATAACATTTCATTTTATGGATATAATATATTTTTACATGTCTAATCCCTGGTTTTTTTAATTTTTAATTTCTCTTCTAATTTTTGCTCTTATAAGTAACTCTTTGATGAATATTCATGTACACAGAATCTTGAGCAAATGACTGATCAGTTTTAGAGGTAAACTTCCAGATGCAGAATTATTAAAACCACAAACATTTTCATGCCACTTTATATATATTGTCAAATTGCCTTTTAGAGAAGTTCTAACAAGTTAAACACTCTTGGTGGTGAAAGAACATGTCCATATTTTTGCTGAAACTAGGCCTTTATCACTTTTTAAACTTTATCTGTTTGACAGATGATAAATGATATTCCATTGTTGTTTTAATTTGTATTTCTTTGATTACTATTAAAGATGAAACTGTGTTTATATTTATTAGTTATGTTCTTTATTAAATTAAAAAAATTATTATTGACATGCAGGAACTGTTATTAGGGGATTTAAATATTGCCTTACATGTTATAAATATTGTTCTCTTTTTTCATTTGTCTTTTAACTTTATGGATTTTTTGACATTGTGTACATTTGAAAATGTTATATAATGAAATCTAGTAATATTTGAATATTTGGAATAGTAATCTGGAATACTTCTTAAAATAATCTTTCTCAGGAGGGCATAAGTCTGTTATGTTTTCTGAATCTTTGAAAAACTGAGAATAAGTCTCTGGGGCCCTCATGTAAGAACAAAAATATCTTGGCAGTCTAAGCACTTTTGACACACAATCCTCAAAATCCTGTAGAGGCCATTCCACTATTTTCTGAAAGTTAGCATCGAGAGAGGTAAGTCTGATGCCAAAAGGGTTTTTCCTCCTAGTAAGTATGCTGGGGTTTTTTTGTTGTTGTTGGGCAGAATGACTGCAAGATTTTTCTCTATATTTGGAATTAAAAAAAAAAAAGGAAGACATGGTAAACAGAGTCTATTTTACACTTGGACCTGGTGCTCAGGGCGGGTTTGGGATTGAAGACAAGGATTCCCTCAACTCAAGAGAATTATCTTTTATTGTTGATTTGGTCACCACTTCCTCTCTGCCTAATGTGTTGTCTTTTCTGGGTTTTCTATTCAATCTCCAGAATCCATCCTGCATGCCTCTTCTCTGAGTTCCAGAATCTCCCCAGCTGGAGGACTGCTTTGCTCATCTTCTTTTTTGCATTGCTAACTTGCTTGTCAGTGTTGCCACTGGATTTTCACATCAGTTGATTATTGTTCTTTCTCCCCAAAGTAGTCTTTCTTGATGTCAGATTGCTCCTTTTTCATGGGTACAACCTCCTGTCGACTATTGTTGAGAACCTGAATTTAATATTTTACAAAATGCCACTCTGTCTCCTACAGCAAGCTTTTTTTTTTTTCAAAAAAGTACTTTTCTTTTGAGATCATGAGCATTTTTTATATGTCCAGATGTTTCCCTGCTTGCTCATCTTTACAAAGGGAAGTCTATATCTGTTCAGTTTTGGGACTTGGGATAGGTTCAGTTGGAGTGTTTAGGTATATGTTCAATTTCTCTAGTCTGAGAAGAAGGGATCAAGGAAGAATTTATAATTCTGGTATAATTCCTGATTTCTCTGGATCAGAGTTTCAGGGTTCTTGGAGAGGGAGAAGGGAACCACGCCCGAGGTGGCCATATGACAAGCTTCCCCATTGTGTCCAAGTCTCCTTTCCACCTGGCAGGGGCACTATCCCCCTTCTCTAATGGACAGGATGGTTCTTGTGATGAGCCTGTTGCCACAATGCCCTCACATTTCTTATCACATTGTTTGAAATGAATTGAGCTGAAATGGCTGTGGATGTGCCTCTTATAACAGATTTTGCTGAGGAGGGAAATTTGCACCTGTTTGGAGTTGGCATCGCATTTAGAGAGAGCAAGGGGGGACCAAACACAAAGGCCGGCACATCCGGGATAATTACTGCCAAAATTACTTACCAAAGACATCTGTGAAGCTGTGATCCATTCGGGAGAGATGTGAAAATGAGCCCCAGCTGAGTCTCCCAGCAAAATGATTCCCCTGGGCTGTGAACCTGGGTGGCACAATTTATTTGCATTATTTATACCCTCAAGTAGTTTGGAGCCTCCAGATTGGGTGGTTAGGAGAGTAGATACCCTGGTGTGTATTCCATGCACAGAGCGTCATAACAGTGATACATTGCCACTTTTCAAGTGCTGGGGAGTGAGGGAGACACATTTAGGAGCTGAATGAGATTTCTAGGCCATCGAAACTGCTAGCTAAGCTGTACAGACGCCGGTGTGTTTCCTCGCTCAGCATAAAACAAAGTGCCGTGCAACCTCATGAGTGAATGATGGATGAATCAATGAATCAAAACTTTTTCTGAACTCAGAACTATGCCCTAAGTTTTGGTTTTGGAAATCACGCTCTTGAATTCTGTTATAATTCACTTTAAGAATTTGTGATCTCATGGAGCAATTTAGACTTTTCAAAGATGTTATGGTCTTTTAAAGCCCTTAATCCATATACACAAAAGCCCTGGGTGGACAATTCTGGCTGATTAACGGGAGATGAACATGAAGGTCTCTGCCTGGAGGTTAGGAATCACTTAATCTGCCTCTGAGGCCCATCTACACAATTCATTTATCCATGGGTGATGCCTGTACTCTTCTAAATCCCTTAAGATCCTGAAAGAATCAACTGATGCCTCCCAGAGTCAGAGAGGGGCACCTCTTTCCCCTAGCCTCAAGTCCCCCAAGTCATGCTGGAGGACGGTCTAGCCTCATTTCAGTGGCTCCCTATCCTGGGCCTCTGTGACAGTTAGCACTTGGCCACATACATGGGGATGGAGAAGGCTCAGGACATCCAGGAGGGGTTGGGATGGGGCAAGTCCAAGAGACTTCCCATGATGATCCTAGATCCTCATACCAGGATCTTTTCACTAGATCTGAGTTTGTTTATTTATTTATTTATCAGTCATTTTTTCATTCATTCTTTTATTCATCCAACAAGCATTTCTAAACTGCATACCTATGCACTGCCCTGGATCTGTGCATTTTCTACTCCCCTCCTACCCCTCTGAGAGTTTAAAGACAATTAGACTAAGTTGATTGAAGGCATGGACTGTATCACATCTGCCCAGGACAACTCAGAGCCAAGTATAGCCCTTGGTGCATAATAGGAATAGGCATTTAGGAAATATCTGTCAAATGAATGAATGAATGAATGAATGAAATGCTTTTCAGCGTTAGGGAAAATACTGCCTAAATGTAAAAAGTGATGCTACCAGAGGGTCTTGTCTGAGACCCTTTGGGTATCACCAAGCACATATTTTCAGTAGTATGTGGGTGATCATAGGTTTCTCCTAACAGTACTGGCAGCTCAGATGTCTGTGGCATTTGGGCATTTAGAATACAGAGCTTTTGCTCAGCTATTTTTGGGAACTCCCAATGGCTATAACTTGGAGGTCTCCCTCAAGTCACCCAGATGTGAATCTTTAGCCCAGTTGCCTGCCGCAGGGACTCAGTCAGCACAAGCCCAGATGTCTGACCTTGTCGGGTATTGAGAAGGACATGGAGAAAGAGGAAACAAGAGCACCTCTATTTGTTTTCCTATTTGGAGAAGTGCTAGGTTTCCATTACCTTGCGCTCTCCCCTGCTGCCTTTTCTGGCATTCTCAATCAAGTTTCCAATCCCCACATAAAGGAGGCAGTAAGACAAATTCAGTGTTGCTTTTTCTAGGTTCTGCCTCCATTTTCTACAGGCTTTTTCATGCCTTTTTCTGATTTTTCATGAAAATAAATGGAAATCGGTCAACTTTAAGCTGTAGCATCAGGCACTTCCTCACTTGGATGGTCTGTTCTCTTCAATCTGACTCAGACTAGAAAAGAGGGTCCCTATTGTGATAAGCACATTAACTCTATAATTCATACCTTCACAGAACTTCTTCTCATACGGAATTCCATCTTTTGGATCAACACCCTTTAAAAGAGAAATGATGAGATTAGCGGTTTGTTTTTAAATGTATGAGACACATACACTGAGGCTTTCCCTAATGGCTTTAAAAGTACAAAGGCAAGTCAGTGGATAAAACCCATTAAAGTCTTTTGAGCCCTTAATTCAACACAGCAACACTCTGTGTAAGTGAGTTGGGCTTTACGGAGCTGGGGCAGGAAGAAGGAGAGATCCAGAAGCCCAACTATCTGGTCCAGAGAATGCAGGGCAGTGTCTGGAGTGCTGGCAGTGTCCCCGTGAGGGGGCGCTGTGGGCCCACTGAGTTACAGGGACACAAGGTCAGAGTGTGTTCCTCAGTCTCTGAGCTGGGGAGCTCTGAGAGCCCTGACAGCTCCACTCCCTAAGGACTGATGCTTCCAGAGCAGCGATTCTCAACAGGGCTCATTTCCCCCCACCCCTACCCCAAGGGACATTTGGCAAAGTCTAGAGACATTTTTGGTTGTGACAACAGGGGGAGGGGGAGTGACTGGCATCAAGTGGGTAGAGGCCAGGGATGCTGCTGCACATCCTACAATTTCCAAGGGACCTGAATTTCCAAGACTCCAGGAATTTGTTGGGATTTCTTCTATTGTTCTAATTAATATTTACTTTCATACTTGATTTTGTATTTGTAATTTGGTATTCTTTTTCATCAGGAGGACCCTCAAATCATATATTAGCTCAAGACCCCACAAAACGTGGGTCTGCTGCCATTGTTGTGTTTGGTTGGGCTTTATTCCCTTTCTCTTCCTGAAAGCTGCAAACCTGTTGTTCGTGGAGAGCTGGAGCTCCAGCATTAAATGCCTCGAGATGTAGATAGAGGGGTAACTACAGGGTAATTTCCACCCTGCCTGACTAGCTTTATGGAATAGAAAGAAAATGGCTGCCACGAAGAGGTGGGAGCAAGAGATTTGCTCCAACAGCTGTCTGGGTCGCTGTAAAACTTCGCTAACAGCACTCTTCATTTAATTTCGCCTGATTCACCACAGAATAAAGGGGTTAGATGCGGGTGACTTCAAGGGGCTGTGACTAACAGACCCTCAACTCTCATTACATCCCTACCATCCATCATGTGAGATCAGAGTCTTTACCCCTCTTCCAATTTGCAGAAAAAGGGTGCTTTCATCTGTCATCTTCTTCCCTAGGACTGACTAAAGCAAATAGGCTTTTAAGGAGGGCGGAACGTCAGAGAACGGGGCTAGATTTGAATCTAGTTGCTTACCCAAATGCCATTACAGTTTGAATCCTCGTGTATATCCCAGTTGTCTGGCCTAAGAAGAAAACACCAACATTGGTTTTTAGCATATACTTCTTGCCCCGTGAATGTTAGCTGAATGAATGAATGAATGAACAAGTGCTGTATGAAGTGTCATTGATGGACAGCATGTTCTTCAAGGAGGAGTGCCACTCATGACTGTCAATGGCACACGGAAGCCTCCACTGGCCTCTGCCATTATCTCAGTTTTGGATATTTTCTGGGCACCGTGGACTAATTCCAGTGGCCTCTATTCACGGACTGTATTGTGGAATGGTGCTGGTGAGCAGAGTGAATGAATCTGTAGCCCACTTTATTTAGATAGGTGAGGCCATTACAATTACGCTCTACACTCCCAAACATCTGGTATTCTGAATGCTGCGGCCCTGCAGTCACGGCTAAGATGAAGGTTGGCATATCCATTTTCTGAAGTCCGAGATGTGGCTGGCTGAACATCAGCCCGGGACTAAAATATGACATGCGGTCCACTCATGGGAGCCCCGTGCTCCCTCCTCACTCAGTCCTGCATGTAGACCTCGTGCAGGAGGCTGGACACAAGTCCACCGTAACCTGGGGACTCGTGTGTTCCTCTCGCTAGACTGGAAGCTCCGCGAGGGGAGGCCCCACTTCCATTTTATTAACTGCCGACACGAGGCAGAGTGCTTGGCAATGAGCAAGTGCTCCATGAGCGTTTCCTGGACAAATAATGAATGAATGCTGTTCTTTCTTCACTGAGCTTTACTTCAGCGGGGACACGGAGGTCCCTTCTCTCTTTAAGTACCAATCCCCTAGGCTGGGGTTGGAATGATGCCTCCTACCTCCTTTTTAGAAGGTAATTGCCCAAGTCAGTGATGGGCAGAGACGTACCTTCTGCCCGGGTATGCCATCTTGTTGCTGTCATTGCAGTCTCTCCCTCGCCAGTGGTAGCCCCTCAGCGTCTGGAATTGAAGAGCACACACAGGAAGGGTTCATTTCCGCCCCTTGTTATCCACGAGGAAGGGCAGTCAGAGCTGTCCCAGGGGTACTGACATGCGTAATTCTTAATTCCAATACAATCCAGGAACACTAGAGATTACTAAGAAACTTAAGATTAATATGCTGAGTCATGCAGTGTGAGGTAAAATGTAATAGAGTCCCAGAGCCAATGCCAGGTGGTAGTGTGTGTGCATGTGAGTGTGTGTATATGTGCTGTTGGGTGTGTGGGTGCATGGGAGTGTATGCATGTGAGTGTGTAGGTATGTGGGCCTGTGTGCACTCACACGTGTGGTCATGTGCACGCATGCTGTACGCATCTGTGTGTGTGTGTGTACACTTCCACAAATGTTCCTGAACTCTCTGAACTTTATTAGTCATCAATCTTCTTAGCCTCCAAAACAATTGGTTTATTTGGTCAAATGATTACTCATTGTACTGGATAATTTAAAAGTCTCTAGCAAAACTGGCTAATTATGTGGATTTATTATATGATTGAACTGTCTTGATCCTTGATTTGAAAGAATCAAGAGTCATGATAATACCAAACAATGTTTTTATTTCCCCCATTCCCAGGTTGAATATCTGAGATCCCACCAACTTTGGGGAGTTACATCTGCCACTTGCTTGTTTGATTTTTGCAGAGAACATCCTGACATCTTACTGCTCTAAATCAAACATGTGCATACACATAAACACAACACACACACACACTCTAAAAGTAGGTTTAAGAATTTCCAAAATAATTCTCAACACCTTCAGATAACTGAAATACCCAGCTGGGAATGGCTTCAGGAAACAAAAACAGTCTCGGCCTAAAGACCCACTCTGACGGTTCGTGTATTATTAAGATGCCAAAAAGTCCGTAAAAATCATGGAATAGTGTATTATCAAATTATTAATACATTCAAATGGAATTCAGTCTTGTCTCACTAAAGGAAAGATATTTGTAGAAAGCGATGCAATATTTAGTGAACATCTGGTTACTCTTAACAATACTTACTGGGAAAATGCTGTATTTGTCTGAATCTCCATCTTTGAATGGCACAGAATTTTCTACAGCTCTAGAAAAAAGAAAACAAAACAGCTGGTGAGCTAAGAAAAAAAAGAAACTGTTTGTGAAAACAAACAGAGACATTTCAGATACAGCTATGTTGAGTATATGTGATAGAAGTCCGTTCTAAAAATAAAATGAAGCGCCTCCATGGTATGGAAGAGTGCCAGCCAAACTTTGCCAATCTCTGCTCTCCACCTAATTAGAACTATTTTCTCTCTGATATTAATCTGGCCCATATGGGGAAGTGAAATAATCACATCAACATTTTAGAGAACATAGGATATTGATGTTGAGATGCCCAGAAAAGAAGGAGACTGCATTTTTGGTCCAATGAACTCAGCACTACAGATTGAATTTGTGCCATTTTACACATTCTGTGATGGAAGTCTTTTCTTAAAATCTACTCTTTTAAACCACTAACTCTAAGAATCTTGAGGCACTTGAGCTGGCAACGTTCATTCCCATTCATGAGCCTGGAAAACCAAAGACTCAGATGTGACTGATGACCAAGCAAATACATGCTAAAGCCACAGACCCCTCCCTCAAGGGAGGCTCTCTCCCTGTGTCCTCACTACCAAACTTTTCCCAGCTCCTGCATGGCAAACACTGCTTTCCCCCTAAGAAAATCTCTTATGGGGTAGCAGGCTAGTGCCATCATATGGCAGGTTGAGGCTATTTTCAGAGCCTAGAATGTAGAGAGTAACATGAACCTTTACAGGATTTATTAAATGGTCTTTTGAATCAAGAGCATTCCAGCAGTTGTGAGAGCCTGAAGGCAAATGGATTCAGTAAGAGCCAGCATGGAGCCTAACTGGTGTCTCTGAACCTGTCTTACTAACTCTGGGATGGTGGACCCACCAGAAGTCTAGGTAATAAGCTTCTCCGGGGATGGCTCTCCTATAAAACTAGGTAGTTTCCCCCCATGTACATATTTGACCTCTTGGACAACCAGTGTAGTTTTCTAGGTGAGAAAAGGAGGAAAGACACACACACACACAACACACACACACACACAGGGTACAGACCCAAACAATTATATTTTCAGCCTGGAAAAGGTGCTAGGTGAAAAGTCCCACCTAGTACTCCAAAGCTATCCCCCACCCTTGCCATCCTGAGGATGGGAGTTTGAAGGAACAATGATGGGAGTTTGTCTCTAGAACTGGAAAGTGAGTTCATTAAATTAATGAACAAATGAAGCAGATGAATTAATGAACAGATGAAGCAAATTAATAAGCCCATGAAGATCTGCTTATTTTAAAGGCTCAAAGTAACTAACCCAAACCATACATTCTAGACACAGTACAGTAGATTGGTCATCCAAAGTAGCATAAACTACAATTTACATAAACTCCACAATCCCTTATTCATAGTCTCCAAACCAGAGTGCTAAAAACTGAGTTGTTGTTTAACTTTGCAGAAAATTCATTTGGTGGTAAAACTAGATCTGAACCGATATAAGGCAATTCATCAGCTTTACCCTACTTAGTGTGAATATTTATACATTTCACTGCTGAAATATAAATGTGTTTGATCAGAAGGTACTGAGAGTGTTAGGTGATCTATGGTCACCATATGTTGATTTTCTTAAAATCTGGAAAATTCTGAATTCCTGATCACATCTGCCTCCAAGGTTGTAGATAAGATATCGTTGATGTTTATTAACATTACTTCTGCCAAATTGTATCTAAATCTGATACTTCATGTACCTTATAGATGTCTAGTTGTATGCTGAAACATACATTCATTCATTCATTCATTCATTCATTCATTCATTCATTCCACATGCATTTCTGGAATCCCTGCTGTGTGCCAGACACCATGTTAGATATTAGGGATGAATATAAGATACATTCCAGTGCTAGAGGAGCTTCATGGGGGCAAACAACTCATCAATAGGCAACTACAGTGCTACGGAGAAAATGCTGTAAAGGGTTGTGCACCATGAGCGAAAACACTTCTAATGCTATACCAGGAAGAAGGTAATCTTAAGTTTAAATTTAAAGGATGAGAAAGCATTTTCAAGGCATGTAATTGGGTGAAGAATGTTCTAGTAGGAAAGAAAATCATGAGAAGCCTCTTAACATAGCTCTGGGTTCTGAAATTAGACTCTCTGGGTTTGAATCCCAAGTCTGCTGTCTACTTGCTATATAACCTTAGGCAGATTATTTAATCTTTTGTACCTCTGCTTCTTCATTTGTAAAATGGGGCCAATATTAGTACCCGCTTCCTAGGGCTGTTGTAAAGACTAAGTTGGTTCCTCCATGGGAAGCATAAAGACCCATGCCAAGCATGTGGTAAACACTCACAAAACATTAGCTCTTTCTATTATTTTGTGCAATGGTAACAGTTATTCCAAGGATGATTTCTAGGGCCGGGCAAACAGGAGTCAGGTATTTGGTCCTATGGCATTTTAGTTTCTGGAACAATCCCAAATCCAATCCATGTACCCTCTTCAGATTTGCGGATTTCCAGGCACACAATGTTCTACCCAGTTATCTTGTTGGCCAGCGCAGCTAATCACCTGCTTGGGGATGAATATAAAATATATTTCCAATAGAGCCATTGCTCTATGACTACCAGTAGTCAAGCTAGCGGGCTTGATCCAGTGAGCAATTGTAATTGCAGGTGAATGTTATTCATTACATAATAGAACAGCTATTCAAGTTCAAACTCCCTAAAATTATTTCATGAAACTGGGGCATTACAACAAAAGAAAACTAGGGAGACTAAAGTTTCCATGTGTAGCTGTCTCACATTTGAGTCCCAGGCAGCACTCCAGGGCTGGGAATGGGTCTGTTTCATATGCATGTGGATGTGTTAGATGCATCTCTGTAAGATGAAATGAGAGCAGAGAAAACCAGGAAAGAATACACCCGGGCTCACCTTGGTGGCAGGGACAGGGACCAATGTCATTGGAAGGAGTAGGTCATGGGGAAGAAGGAACAAGGAAAAAGAAAAGAAAAGAAAAGAATGATGAACTAAAAGTAATTAACATAGGCTAGGATAGTCTGTATGCCTTTATGTGAAATGATCCATATGCGGGTTTATGCATATGGAAATTAAATAACAAGAAGAGATTATTAAGAGGGGACTCTCTTGACTTACCATTGTTACAATAAAAAACAGTGCACAGGCACTGTGAATTCTGACCAGCACAAAATAAAAAAAGAACAAAAAACTTGAGTGCCCTATGGTAGTAGCTTAGTATCCTATACATTTCTTTTCTAGTAAAATAGTGCCTTTTCTTTATTTATTCTCTTGTTTCTTCACTGAGTCCCTACTAATTCGAAGCAATGTGTTAAGTACAAGGATAAAAGGTTTACTAAGAAATGGTGTCCCCACCCTCTAAGAGCGGTGGGTGGTATGGGATCCTGATGCGGAGAGGCCATAGAAGAACAGGGTGCAGGAGCAGGCACCGGTGAGCTCGGGGTATGGAGGGCTGGCCAAACACCTGGTAGCAGGGAGCTGGAAAACTACCCACGGTGGGACACCTTCACTCTACTGTGAAGGCGTTAGACCAAACAGGATGCGGCAGGAGAAGCACAGAACAGGAAAAGCATTCCCACTGGAAGGGATTTTATTGAAGGATTATGTAATAGAAGACACATAGGTCTTGTCTCTACCACCTGCTGACTGTGCTTAGGGGGTCAGACATTCAATGAACTAGAACCTACTTGGTCATCCAAAAGTGGGGCGAAGAGTCAAGGGACAGACAATTGAGAGGCTCTGAGCCTGGCTTTTGCAACCAGGCTGCTGGGTTCAAAGGTCGGATTTATCTATTACTAGCACCACGGCCTTGGGCAAAAGACTTTACCTCTTTAGAAAGGAGACAATAATGCCATCTGCCATGTAGGGTTGCATTGACAAGAGTTCCTAGTGCATAGACATTACCAGATAACTTAGTTATTGTTATTATTACTAAGCCACAGGTTGTTTTGAAGAATAAATGAAGCTGCATTTAAATGTGCTCTGTAAACCATAAAGCACTGAATAAATTGTGATCTGATGCAAATTATACTCAAAGCACAATGATTTTTTTAGAAAGAAGAAAAAAACACACTGTTTTTGCTTTTTCATAAAAGAAAAATTTCCCTTTTAAATAGTGCCAGGAAAATCCCTGGTCACAGATGCTCTTGAATTCAATTTTTCAAAGGTGGTTCAGTTGAAGAGTTGTCACTTTGGGTCCTGCTGGCCCATGTTTGACACAGAAAATGCAATGATGCTTTCAGCAAGGAGGGGCAGGTGTCTCAATTCAGTAAGAGCTAGGCATGATGAAATGATTGGGGGCCTGGGGAGCTGCCTGCATCTCAGCCTTCCAGCATCTTCTTTCATGTCTATTTCCCCTCTGCTCCCCATGTCCTGGTTGTCTTTGTCCAGCCTATTCATGAAAACTGGTGTTGATCCTGTTTCTGGGACCCAGGTCAGCACTTTGCACAGCTGGCTTACGGGAGCTCACGTGGGCAGATGAACCAGGAAGTTTTAAAACTCTTGGATCTCCAAGAGGCTTTGAGTGTAGGTCAGAAGATAGTCTCCTCTCCTGAGAAGCTTTCACAGCAGACAGGAGATGTTTAGTGGATTGAGCTCCCATGAAACTCATGAGATGAAGGATGGAGGAATGTAGGAAAAGTGCCTCTTCGTATGGGTTGGATTGTGTTCACAAGAAGTCATGTTGAAGTTCTAACCCCCAGTCCTATGAATGTGACCTTTTTTGGAAATAGGGTCTTTGCAGATGTTACAAAGTTAAGATGAGGCCATTAGACTGGGCCCTGATCCAACACGACTGGTGTTCTTATAAAAGGAAAAGACAGACACACAGGGAAGACAGCACGGAGGAGGCTGGAGGCAGAGACTGGAGTGTTGCAGCTACAAACCGAGCAACAACAAAGATGGCCGGCTACCGCCAGAAGCTAAGAGTTGACCCGGAACGTCAGAGACACTCTCAGAGAGAGCAGAGTCTCAGAGGAACCCTGCCAGCATCTTGCTTTCAGACTTCCAGCCTCCAGAAGGGGGAGAGGATACATTTCTGTTCTTCTAAGCCACCCAGCTTGTAGGTATGTTATTACAGCTGTCCTGAGTCCACATGCGCAGCCTGAATCACCTCCAAGCCCTCGCAAGGAGAGCTAGACCCACCAGACACACCTGGCAGCCTGGGAGAAGTGATTTCTTTAAGACTCAGTGTCCTTCACTGTGAAATGGAGTAATACCTCACGGAGTTGTTGGGAGAACTGATGCGGACAGGTTCGAACATTCCACGTGTGGCACTCACAGCAGCCACAGTCACATGGGAAGTGGCCAAGTGCAAGGTAGAGCCTGTGCTATTTTGCCTCTTGGTCCAGTGTCCCTCTTGGCACACCTTTCCATCCTTTAATGCCATGGACAGTGATCATGACACCCAGCATAACCCCAGACTCAGAGTAGAGCTGGGGTATGGGATTTAAAATGGAGATGGGAGGTCCTGGGAATTTGGGACAGTGTCTCCGTATTGGCAACACTGTTTATACATATCTGAGCCAGAGTTTTTTGGTAATGGGTTGGGCTCTGTGAAATAAATTGGTCCCATTCCAGCCTCGTTGAGTGCCCTGGACTAAAGATGCTCAGATTCCCTTTCCTGACAAGGCACCGACCTTGACCTTGTCTGTGTCTTACACAGCAAGGAGGGGCTGTCCCCATGTGTGGCACGGGTGTGCACCAAGCTGCCCAGAAGTTTCACCGGCAGCCTGCGTGCCGGCCCAGGGTATAAGTCAGGCTTTGAGGTTCAAAGATACTGGTATGCAGTGGCTTTCCAAAATGATTTGTGCAGAGCTCATTTGTCTTTTAGTTTCTGTACCAGTCATGGTACGAGTTGTGAGCAGCAAACACTTTCACCTTTGGGAAGATGACTTTTACATCATGATCATTTTAGTCATTGGAAAACAGGGACAACCAACAGTGCCATCTCATGCCAATGCTCAGGGAGGTAGAAATAGTATACGTACGATTTAATCCTCTGACAGATCTTGGCCAAAAATGGGAGGGAACAAACATCAGAACTACTTCTGGAATGTTTCTGGAGAGGAAAAAAAATAACAAAAGGAGTTGCTTAGTTCAAGGAATAGTCCTGCAACTTGTAAAGGCCCTTCTACTCCTGCTGGCTCCATAGTCTGGATTTCAGGAGCCTCTTTCCTTCAGAACCTGGGCCATCTCATTTAACTAAATTTACCTCTTGTTTCTGTCCTCACACTCCATCCTCACTCTGTCTCCGTGCCTTTGTTCTTGTGGGGGCCTCAGCCTGCAGCTCTCCCTTCCTCGCGCTGCCTGCTATCCCCACCTTCACCCATGCGCCACCTCTTTCCAAGAAGGTCTGGCCCACTGTGGTCTGTTCCACTTGGCCAACAACATTCTTCTCGCTCCTTGTACTCAAGGGCTTTGAGAAAGTGTTTGACATAAAGAACATATTCAAATAGAATAATCCCAGCCTACAATGAGAGAAAGTCAAGACTAATAAGAGAGACATGGCCAGGGCTTGGGAAGAAGGAAGGAGGAAGTCCCCTTTCCTGGGGGATGCCGTGGGGGCAGGTAAGGTGTACAGATGAAGCTCCTCAAGCTTCATGAGCAAGGGATTTCAGAGAGCAGTTTCCGTAAGACTCTAGCTGTGTGACAAATGAAAAGCCCTGGCTTTTTACTGAGAGGTACTTTTACAATGATTGTGGTTTCCATGATGCTTTCCCCAGAGAAAGAAAAAGACAACAAGGTAGAAAATTTAGAAACTAGCATTTATCAGTGAAGGGGGAGAGATGGGTGATTTTTGGCAGCCCAAAGAGTCCTTCGGATGGCTATGAGTTGGATCAGTAGTGTTGGTGATACATTGATCCTGGCAGAGGAGAACAAGGCAACCTCCTTTTCAGGCTATGAATCAAAGTTGAGCAAACCTTTGTGATGTTTGCTCAACTTTCTAGGATGAGAGGAACAATCCTGATTGGTAGCCCCGTCCATATGCAAGACATGGAGACAGAAGAGGCTGTCCTTGTCCTCATCAAGCTTACAGTCTAGTAGAGTGTAGGGGGGGAGTACCTCAGCTCTTAGCATGCTTTGTGAGGTCTGCAGTGGTCCCAGCATTAACACGGCTATCTAGGAATCCAGAGGAGGAGGCAGGAGATGAGCCTGAAGTCACATAGGAAGGATGCTGGCAGGAAGGAAGAGACAGATGTTCTAGGCTCTGTGACCCCAAGTGTGGTCCACAGACTTGCTACAGGTGCAGTTTGTGAGCCCCACCCTGATCTACTGGATTGGAAAGCCTGGGGTGGGTCCTGGGAATCAGTCCTGGGAATCAGAGCCTCCCAGGAATCAGAGCCTCCAGGTCATTCTGATGCTCACTAAAGTTTGGGAACCACTGCTCTAGGCCCTAGCTGATGAAAGCATGATCACAAACCAGGAGCATGGATGTTGTCTGGGAACTTTTGGAAACGCAGAGTCTCAGGCCCCACAGCAGACCTGCTGAATCAGAATCTATGATTCATCAAGGTCCCAGGTTATTGGAGCGATCTCTGAAGTGGGAGAAGCATGGGTCTTCACAGAGGGAGCACCAGTGAGGTGCTGTGGGAGTATGAACAGGTGTGGCATCTCAGGGGGCCACCGAATGTTTCACCCTGGCTGGGTTGTAGCAAAGCACAAGGACGTGGTGAACCACGGAGGGGAGGAGACATCATGACTAGCCTAAGATGCCGCAAGTTGTGCTATCCTGTGGGGGATTACTGAAGGTGTTAAGCAGCGGGATCACATTTGTATTTCAGAAAGTTATCCTGGGGGTGAGAGGGTGGCCTGGAGGAGGTGAGCTGGGGCAGAGAGACCTGTCGGCAGATAAAGATCCTGAGACCTGATCCTGGGGTTTCTAATCTCAGCACTAGTGCTATTTGGGGCTGAATAAGTCTTTGTTGTGGGGCTGTGCTGTGCCTTGCAGGATGTTTAGCAGTATATGTGGCATCTAGCCATTCAGATGCAAGCAGCCCCCAAATGTCACCAGACATTGCCAGATGTCCTCAGGGGAGGGGTGGGGAGGACAAAGTTGCCACTGATTGGGAACCACTGTTGTAAGGCGGGAGGAGGGGGATGGTGGTGCAAAGGAGGGATATTTAGAAGGTTGAGTCCAGGGACCTGGTAACTGATTGAGATGAGCACTGTAGACGCACCATAAAACAAACACCAGCATGAAATTATACTACAACATTGGTGGCAGTTTAGAAATACAGACACATTCTGAGACTCTGAGTTCAGTCAGGTTGCATTTGAATGTTTGAGCTACGTCTTTGAATATTTATTTGAGTCTGAAGGCCTTGGTCTAATTAACCTAACGACAAGGTAGATTTTAACACTGATGTAACCAACACATCAAAAAAATTTATGTGGACAGCCTTATAATTACTGCACAAGAGGTACAAAAGAATTAAATGTTATAATTGCACAGCTGTTCACTGTTAGGATTTAACTGAAGGCTGCGGCTGTCTCTGACGTTCACTGTGCAGAAACTGGGTCTAGGGTGTGGACAATAGATGATGTAGCTTGCCCAGGGACAACCCGTCCCCCCAAGCAGAACTCCTGTTCAGACAGAGGTTCTAATTATCTAGTCCTTTCATCACATAGCATGGGAAAGACTAACCTCTTATCATTTACTTGCAAAGAGAAATGAGACAGACAGAGAGTAATGTTGCAGAAGTCCTCCCTTGCAGTTTACCAGCCCTTTCCTTTCAATTTGAACTTTGCCAGACAGAGGCAAAATGTAGGCTGTTATTGATTCAGCAATGGTTTTTAAAATATTGCGCCTGGCGGCATGTAATCCCATTTAAATGAAAGTCTCAATCTGGGCTGTCCCTGGGTACAGGAGTCACGCAGGATCTTCATTTAGCAATCTATTTGAACCAGTTTCTGCTTGTATCCTGAGCTTTCCCACACACCAGGACGTTAAATGAAAACAGAACAATACACAGGGGTTGAATAAAGAAAAAATGTGGTGACTGCGGTAAACAGGTCAAAGGGGAGAGAACAACTACTCTTCTATACACAGCCAAACTGAAGTTGAATTTCTGCATGGTGAAGTACTTTTCAACCCTTGCTATGTATTATTTTACTTGGGTTTAATTGCACTGGGGAAGATGATTCTATTAAGTAGGTAGGTTTTTGATCAGGGATGTCAGGTACAGTTGCACAGGTCGTGCTCTGCATAATTTTAACCTACATAGCCTGTGATGTGAATGGTGCTTCCTGAAATTTAGTGCTGAGGAGGTCTGGTTGAGAGCTATTGGCATAGTGGAGAAGGTAGGAACTCGGATGTAGCTGGATCTGGATTTAAATGATGGGTTTCTCCTGACTAGCTGTGGGGAATGAGCACATTACTTAACATACCTGATCTTTAGTCCTCTCGTCTGTAAAATAGGGTTGATAAAAAAAATACACTATTTTCTATGAGTTTTTGTGAGAATTAAGTAAAATGATTCCGTAACTCAAGGTACTCTAAACCCTTAGATGCTCAGTTTTCTGCCAGATCCATGAGGAGCCTCTCAGGTCCTCACTGAGAGGCAGATATTTTCTGGAACATTCCCTTCGACAATACTTCACTTTTCTCCAGTTTGACAGGCTGTGCTGAAATAATATACAACCTACTGTGTGCTTCTTTCTGCATCCTGGCTAAGTCTGCAGTTAGAGCATCACAATGGAATTAATTGCTGCCAATATCAGCTGAGCAGTAACTCAGAGACATTTATTTGCATTTTCTGATTATTTTTAATCTAGAGAGCACATAAATTTTTTTGAGGTTTTTGAGTTTTGTATTGTTGTTCGGTAGATTTTTTTTTTTTTTTTTTTTTGGCTTCTCACAAGGAATTAGCGGAATCGGGCCCCATGAATGACGCTTGCAATTCTGATGACAGAAATGAAAACTTGTAAAATCCTAATTAACCTTTGAGTTAATACCAAGGCAGTTTGTGCTAGTGGAGTTAACAATGCTCCAAGAAGAAATTTTTAGATGCATGTGGAGAAGAAGGAATGAAGAATCGTATTGTTCTCTAGCATTGTTTAGAGTTCTGAAGGTGGTCAAGGGTTTCCTGTGGTGTTTCAGTCTCTTGTTCCATGGCTTTGGCAGATTAGCTAACCTGCTACTGTTGGTCTTGAATTACTCACTGAATTAAATAATGGTTGGCAACACAGATACTGTGATTGATTAATTAATTGTGTAGAAATGCCTGAATATTGCCCATTCATTGCACACCAGCCTTATACATCAAAACCCATATGCCCCCCCATAAGTGGGGTTGCCAGATAAAATATGGCACTGAACATACTTATACTAAAAATTTATTCATTGTTTATCTGAAATTCAAATTTAACTGGTCTCCTCTATTTTTATTTGCTAAATCTGGCAAGCTGAGCCACGAGGGCTTTTTCTCCTCCTCATTTCTGTGCTGCCAAATCAAGATTACCTTAAATGTACTGCATCAGGGTGAATGATGAGCAGGGTGATGAGAGAGAGGCCAAGGACGAAGGCCATGCCCTCTCAACTCTGATGAACCCTTCCTTATTGCTGGGATCTTTAGCATGGAGGGAGACTTGGTCCTTTGAAGGTTTACTTTTTCTGCTTCCTATTCAGTTGGGGCTCATTTGCATCCAGAGCCTAAGTCAAATACTTGACTCCGTGATAACTGATTTGAACTAAACATGGTACTGATTGAGTGCTGGGTAAGCACTTGACACGCATCCATTCTTGGTCTTCACACCCATGCTTTGACAAAGGAGCACTACCACTGTCTCTGTCTTGCTGACAGGAAAACGAGGCTCAGCCTGAGGTCACATATTTAGAAAGTGGAGGGGCAGGAGGATAGAGCCTCCTCCAAAATGGTCTACTAGAGAGTAGCAGTCCTCACCTGTGAGTACCAGAGGACATTTGGCAACATCAGGAGATGTTTTTGGTTGCCATGACTGGGGAAGCGTGATGCGGCTGCTGGTATCTAGTGGGTAGAAGACAGGGATGCTGCGATACCTTCCAGTGTACAGGACAACGCCCACAACCAAAGAGTAACTAGCCCCAAATGTCAGTACTGCCCAGTTTGAGAAACACTGCTGTCGAGAGAGGGAGGAGAAAAGGGGGGGGGGCTCACTTTCCTACTTAACTTCACTGCAGCTATGGTATGTTGTGGGCTTGGAGCAGCCCTTGGCCTTAGGGGTGTGAGAGCAGGGGAAGGGGAAGATGAAGGCACCAAGTGGAACACTGGTATTCTTCTCATCCGTTGCTTACCAGAGTTGGGGATTTCTTCACAATCTGTCTCGCCTTCTCTAGTGTAAATTTCCACGGCTCCTATAAAAACAAAGTTAGACAACGTTACCGCTTGTGTCTCATCTCGTCTTTCTATGTCTTTTCTGAAGTTAGAATCTTCAAAGTCCGTAAATTTGCAGTAAAGAAATTATTCCATAAATTTGTGAGAAAATAATTCGCAGGAAGGCAATTTCATGCTAATAACTCTTTATTAAGGGATTTACTCTGTGCCAGATGCCGGGCTAAGTACTTTGCAAACAGGATCTTATTTAATTTTCACAACAGCTCTGAGAGAGTCGACCTTTTTATAGATGAGGAAATTGAGATACAGGAAAGCTAAGAAACTGGCTGAAGATCGCAGAGCCAGGGTCTGGCAGAGACCCATTCTGAACTTCTACCTTCCCACCTGCTCTGCTACACAGAGGTCTCTAGGTACCTTCTTGTGTCTGGAAACCCCACGGCAGGAGGTGGCCAACAGCTCACCTGAGTGGTGACTGCTCCCATACAAGGTAACACCCCATCTCCCATTCACCAACTCTTCTGGTTCCACATCCGCATTCTTTCAACCATGGCTAGAGCATCCACGTGCATCTTCTTAGTTCACATGGCAAGTATAAAGAGTTAGGTGATTATGACCAATGACTATTGTTACAGAATTCCGTATTTGTATACTTGTGGGCAGTTTGGGAGGAAAGTAACCCTGGGGGAAGGGGGTGTGGAGTATTTGCTCCCAGCACTGCTTCCCAGATCTCTTGTCCTCCCCTTATGCCCCGACCCTGCCACATTCTTCATCGTGCTGCTCTCTGTAAGACCTAGGAGAGCCTGGGTGATGGTTTGCACATCTGGGTTCAAACCCCAGCTCTGCTGTGCATTAGCTGGGTGTCCTTGAGCAAGTTAAACTCTGAGCCCTTCAGTATCCACAGACTTACTTCCGTAACATATAAGCAAGCCCTATTTTTATCGTCTGTAACATGGGGATGATATCCACCTCACAAGGGTGCCGTGAGGATGACAGAACATCATTCATGTAAACCCCAGCTTAATAATTGATGGGTTGGCTGGAAAATTTCTGTTTCAGCCCCAAATTTTCCCTCACGCAAATCAGTAGGGAAGCTGGGATTGTGAGAAAGTGCCATAGTTCTCATTCCAGGAAACTGAGAACATTGTCCCCGCATTTAAGCAGAAAGAAAGGGTACGGGAATGGGACTTCGGAGCTGGTGGTCAGCAGGAGAGGCCTCCTGGGAGATGTGACCACTGCTGCTAACAGACGTTCAAGATGTGTGTTCTTCGCCTCCCCCCCCCCCCCCAGGGAGATGCCTTCCTCCATTATGGAGCTCTGTGCTATTCTGAAGACCTCAGCCATGTTGAGTGAACATGGGTGGAGGAGTGGCCGCTCAGTGTGAGCTTGGGTTGGAGCCAATTTTCTGGCAGGTGCTTTAGGAAGGAGGCGAGCAGAGCCAGCCACAGCTTGCCCTCTACGGGCTGGCTCTGAAACCCTCTGCCTGGCTTCTGCCCCAAATCACACTCCTCCAGCTCAAATTCAAAGGATGACAACCCTCTTGTGTCAGAGGCAGCAGGACTGCTGACATCTAAGAGTGCATGTTAGCAACTCGAGAAGAAAAGCTGCTCTCCAGGTCAGTCTGGTCGCCAGGATGCCCTTGTACGGTGTGTATTTCTTAAAACACTGAAACATGAATGTGCCAGTTGGTGAACAATCATGTCCCTGAGCCCTTGAGTGTCCCCACCACGGGCCTGGCCATACAGCCTCTCCCGAGGACTCCCAGCCTTCCTATGATCAGTCCACAAACGGGCCAAAGTCATGTACAGCCTCAGGGGCACCTGTAGACTGGGCTCCAACACCACACCCAGTGTCCAGTCTGATTGGCTGACAACAGCCCCCAAACAGTTCATTATAATCCTCACTTTAAGAACCTAGATCTGTGAATGCAATTTTGGCTTTTTCTGGAAATTCTCACAAATCCTGGAAACTCTCTGGTAAGTAAGCCTCTCTGGCAGGGTCATTATAAGAAACTAGATCTAGGCGCAAATTTCTGTCATGGTGCCCTTTTTGGCTGCTCTCATTAGCCTAAAACTCATTCTCCACAACACTGTAACATGATGTTGGTGCTCCCCTGCCTTAATCACGTACCCACTGCTTCTCTGCTTGGAAATACCCCTTTCATTCTAAAACCCAGCTCAAGCACCTGAAGGGCCCAGTACAGTCCTTGCTACATACTAGGTGCTCAACGGATATGGAAATAAAAAGAAAACATTTATGATAGTATGTTAACCAAGGAAAACAGGCTACCAGATACTACACGTGCAGAAACAGAAATCCTGCAAAGAAATAGGCCATGGTAATTGTGGGTGACAACGTTTTTCCTTTTGGTTCTTTCTTGTGTTTTCTAAATTTTCAATAATGAGCACAAATTCAGCAATACATGCTTTTTAAAAAGAATTCAACATATGTTGCCCTGTTTCTTCCCGAAGAAACAAAATCATGCTCCCGGCAGAGGGACGCAGAGTGAGAACCCTGGAGATCTGGTGCGGAGAGACATTCCTGCCCTCCCAGGGCTTCCGGGCTGCCGAGGAGACAGAGTAGGAAGGAGCAGAACAAGCAGAAGTGAGAAGGATGGAGAGAGGCCTCGGCAGGGTCTTTGTAGGATAGGCCACTTGGATCCCCTTGAGGGAAATAATTTGCGTTTCATCCAGCTTGGTTCTCTGAGGGGACCCATGTGTGGTGAGGAATAAAGACAAGCAAGCAAAACAAACAAATGAAAAGCCCAGTGATGAGGTTCTGCACCAAATGCCTTTTGACCCCCACAGTGCAACGTGTGATAATGTTTCTGTCACCCTCCCTGGAAGGCCGAGGGCAGGTTCGCCAGGACCTGGCTTGACCAGACCACCACTTGCTCCCACAGTTCAAGTTCACAAATGCCAACATAAAAAAGAGAATCTGGATACCAGGCCTGATCTTTTGTCCCCAGAAGAAAATGGATATAAGGATTCAAAGATACTTGGAGGGGCGCCTGGGTGGCTCAGGTGGTTAAGCGTCTGCCTTCGGCTCAGGTCATGATCTCAGGGTCCTGGGATTAAGCCCCGCATCGGGCTCCCTGCTCAACGGGAAGCCTGCTTCTCCCTCTCCGTCTGCCTCTTCTCCTGCTCATGCTCTGTCTCTCTGTATCTCTCTGTCTCAAATGAATAAATCTTTAAAAAAAAATAAAAACAAACAAAGATAGTTGGAAAAGTTAATTTTTTGCTTGTTGTGACGACAGGCAAATGGGCAAATTGTTAGCACTGTGCAAATGAAGATAACTGCTCTCTCCCTTCAGTAACCTTTCACTGTTGGCAATCTGGTGTTTAAGGCAGTGCTTCTAAAGTATGAGGACCACTCTTGTATCCTCCAAAAAACTGAGACTTCAGTGGAGGGCGCAACTGTAATCAGGGGTTGAGAGAAAGTTTGGGGATAGATAGTGAGCTGGATATGAACCCTTTCTGGTCGGAAGTGACACTGGTCTTTATGACTCAGCTAGTGCAATCATCGGAGGCATAAGCAGATTCTCCATCAACAACAAGGGGCTTGGCTCTGGAGTGCTCATTTGATCTGCAATTTGCTATGGTTGACTCTTTCCAGTTTCTCATTACTTTCTCCCTCTGGTTATAGTGTGTCCTTATTCCAGCTTCAAATCCTCTTCAGGGTCTCTTTAACATTCTCATGAGTGGATTGCCAAGGAGGCCCCCACACAGGCTTACAGAGAGATAAGCCCTCAGCATGGGAGCTTAGAGTCCCAAGAACCATGGATATGTAGAGTGTATTTCTTTACTCATGGACTTGGAAAACTCCAAGGACAATATGGCACGGTGTCCCAGCAGGCTGCTAGAGGGGTAGAGGTCGACCCTTTGCTTGATCATAGTACATAGTAACATATATCTATGGTAGTTTGTGGAACACTTCTGTCTAGAATGATTTAAGTATTCATCCAGACCAGAACCAGCCCAAAGTCTTCGGACAAGAGGAGAGGTTCGGTGACTACCAATCTTCAGTGGAAGATATTTAAATGTTGTATTGATTGCTAGGTCATGGTCTCCATCATCATCTTCTATTTAAAATGAGTTTGGACTCCAGAGAGCTTGCGGGTTTGAATCCTAGCTTTGCCATTCTCTAGTTGTGGGACCTTGGGCAAGTTACTTAAGCACTCTGAGACTCACTCTCCTCATCTGCAAAATGGGGATGATAATAATGTGTGTGTGTGTATATATTGAACAAGACAGCACTTGGAATAGTGCCCTGCATATAGTAAGCATGACATTAGTGTTAACAGCAACTGATGGTTTTGAGTTGCTATGTCACCAACACATAGCTGGAAAAATTACAGTAATTATAACATCAGCCTACAAAAACGTATGCTGTATTTTTTTTTTAAAGATCTTATTTATTCATTTGAGGCACAGAGATAGAGCATGAGCAGGGGGAGAGGTAGAGGCAGAGGCAGAGGGAGAAGCAGGCTCCCCGCTGAGCCAGGAGCCCGATATGGGGCTCAATCCCAGGACCCCGGGATCATGACCTGAGCTGAAAGCAGACACTCAACCATCTGAGCCACCCAGGCGCCCCTGTAGGTTGTATTTCAATGCTCTTGAAAACTACTCTGAGTGGAAAACAGAGAGGTTACATAATGTAAGCAGGCCACTCTGCAAACAGAGCTGGTAGTACTCAAGTCTCTAGACTCCAACACCTTTTCCACCATGACCACACTGCTTTCCAAGAACAAAGTAAGCCTGAAATATTAAAATATGACTTCAAAGGTTTCATCAGGGCTTAAGGGAATGGCAAGGGGAATTCACATGGAGTGTGGATGGTTTAATGCAAAGAATCACAGGATCAGGGGAGAGAACTGGATCTGTATGGCAACAACCTATGCACCTGTGTGGAAATGCAAGTACAAGCACAATAGCCAGTGTAGGACTGATCGTGAGAGAGAAAGAGTCATTCAGTCAGTCATTTCTTTGTGCATTCATTCATTCTATTCATTCATTCCACAAACACTGATTGTCTAGGCCGGGTGGCAAATTATATATTAGGGATGTAATAGTGAATGAGACATACTCCTTCTCATCAAGGGTTTTATAACCTGGGAGAGAGGCTTGGCAATAAAATGTAATTAGAATACAATGTAGCAAGTGTTAAGTAATAATTACCATTATTCCTATTTTGTAGATGGGGTAAACTGAGTCTTAGAGTGGATAAAGTCCAAAGTCACAGAGCCAGTGAGTGGCACAGTCCAGATTCAGTTCACACCCTTTGGGCACAAAACCTGTGCTTTTAATCCCCCTCTGGGAGATGTTAGTAGGCGTGCTAGAAAAGAAAACTGTTGTTGTTTTAAGTTGAAAAAGTTTGGGAAATCTGTGAACTAAACGCTCCTCTGAGAGAGCCATAACACACATTAGCATATTCAAGGCTTCCAGCCACTTTGTGGTAAGAAGCACTATTTAGAAAAGCATTTCCCAAACATTCAAATCTTTCAGCCAAAGCACAGTGTACTGTATTGTCTACGGTGGGGAAGCATGTAAATAATATAGTGTACAGGGAATGCTCCAGAACTCAACATCATTTCTCCTGACATTTTAGGAGTATTGGTGAATTGGACAAGACACATTCATTAATTGGGCCTTCTCAGGTTTTGTGATGTTAAATAATTAAATCCTGATACACTCAGGAGTGAAAGAAGTAAAGAGAAATAGTATTTTTAGGCATGAGTTTCTACGGTGAACAATTTTTAGCGATTGCGTTCTCTGCTATCAATTATAGCAGCAGGTAGATTTAAAAATTACAGAAAGTGCCTTTTGTTCACTTCACACTCCTGACAGCAATGGCAGGTACCCACAAAGGAGAAAGCCCCTTGGGAAGTGAAATGATGATTTTAGATGCGTGTTTTTTATTGTCGAAGAGCAGGCACGTATGCGGGTGGAGGAGGTTGAGAGTGGGGGGAAGATCACTGATCTACTTGGATCTTTTCTAGAACTTTATTAGGGCAGGTTTTTTCCACACCCTCAAATTTAATGGTATAAGTTTATTCACAAATGGAGCAAGATTTGAGAGAAACTATCTCCAGGGACTTGACTGCCCACTGGAGGTAGTAAGCGCATAATAACTCCAGTGTAAGACAGACTACAAGAGCCAAGAGAAAGGGGGAAAAGTGCTTTGAGGTGATTTCCATTAAGTAGAAAGACAAAGGTGGGAAGCTCCTCTGCTTGTAAGGTTTTATCAAATCCTGGCATGCCTGGCCTTTGGGTGGGATCTGCTCATCTGTTATTGTATCTATATTCCACCGTATCCTACAGTGGTGATTTTCCAACATGTAGGATGAGATGTACCAAAGTCCAATTTGATTTTCATGTTCCAACAATGCCCAGCTCTAAAGGGCATTTATGATTCTTAGCTGTGTGGAAAAAAATGAAGTCAGTTCATGCCACTTTCTTCTTCCAGGGACAAGAAAGAAGGAAGGAAGGAAGGGAGGGAGGGAGGGAGGGAGGAAAATATGAAAGAAAAAAGCCACTATCTTTAAATGCATTCCCTTTTATCACTGAATCTCTCTTCTTCAAACGTATTTTACCATTAGCTAAATTTTTTTCTTTCCTTCTCTTGGGCTAATTCTGCATTGTAGAGCTATTAGTATCATTAATGTATTTAATCATACTACCCTAATCCTTCTCCCCAAACAGCACCTTTTTAAAAAGCATTGTTTTAAACAGCACCATTCCCCTTCCGCTCTTTTGTCTGATGTTATCCATCGACTTTACCGCCGCACCACCATCACTGCACACATACAGAGGTTCTTTGATGCGTCCAGGTCTGTCCCAGGCATTGTATATGCTGTATCTCTTCACCTTATACCGACAGCAGGGGAGGAATTAACAGTTCTTAATTCCACTTTAGAGATGAGAAGTCCAAGAGCCAGTGCTGCTAAAATTGTCCAAGGCTTCACAACCAACACCGTTGTTACATTTTGACTGTTTCTTCCCTAGAGTCTGTGCATGTGTAGAAGTTCTCCAGGGCCAGACTCTATGGGCTATTCTTATTACCAGAGATTGTCCTACTCTTTAAACACAGGATTTCTGGCAAATAACTGGGTTAGTTAGATGGTGAGTGTGGTTCGGTCAGTCGCTGGGTTGTTTTAGGCCAACTGTTTTGCAACATAATATTCTATTTGTTGTTGTTGTTATTTATTATTATTATCTTTTTTGCATTCAGGTTGCTAGATCAGTCTTGTCCAGTGTTTCACAATTAATCTGTGTTAGTTTCCTATTGTGGCCGTAACAAATTACCACAAACATAGTGGCTTCAAACAACACAAATTTATTATGTCACAGTTTCGGAGGAAGTCCAAAGTCTAAAATGAGTCTTAGGAGGCAAAAACGAGGTGTCAGCTGGGCTAACAGTTGTAGTTTCAGGGGGAATCCATTTTTTGCCTCTTCGGTGTTTCGTGGCTGCACCCACTTCTTGGCTGTTGGCCTCATCACTCTGTCTCTGTTGCCATATCTTCTTCTCACATTCTGATCCTCCTGCCTCTCTCTTATAAGGATGCTTTTGATTATGTCAGGCTCATCCAGATGATCCAGGATAGTTTCCCCATCTAGATCTTTAACTTAATCACACCTGCAAAGTCCGTTTTCCATGGAAGGTAACATTCACAGGTTCTGGGGATTAGGATGTGGACCTCTTTGGGTCCACTATTCATTCAACAAATACTTACTGATTAATAAGTAAGTGAATTGTGCTGGGCTCTGGGGAAATTGGTGAATTGTGCTGGGCTCTGGGGAAATCACACATAACAGCATGTGCTTGGGGGATAAAATAGCTGGGTTATCTGTTCTCATGGAGTTTATACCTTAACAGAAGGAACAGATGTTAAATAATAATTGTATAATTATTTAGCTTATTGTGCAATTGTTAATTACAATTGTAATACGTCTGGAAGGAGGGGATATGATGAAAGGCAAGGAAGTTGGGGTGTCAGGAAAAGCTTCTTAGAGGAAATGACTTCAGAACTGAGTTCTGATGTGGGTGACTATTTTAGGTGAAGACAAGGGCCAAGAGTGGATATTGGGAGACCACTGATTAAAACTTCAGGGGATGCCTGGGTGGCTCAGTCGGTCAAGCATCTGCCTTCAGCTCAGGTCATGATCCCAGGGTCCTCCTTGCTCAGCGGGGAGCCTGCTTCTCCCTCTGCCTGCCTCTCCCCCTGCCTGCCTCTCCCCCTGTGTGCTCTCTCTTTGTCAAATAAATAAATGAAATCTTTAAAAAAAAAACCTCGAAATTTGAAGTATCTTTTTGAACAGTTAGAATTCACTAGAGTCATTAGCTTTTCTTGAGCTAAGGGAAGAAAGAAGCATATTATCAGGAAAGAAACAGTCATTTTTTTAAACTTTTCCAAAGTAGGCAAGAAACATTTTCAAATCTTGAATACCATATAAGTATCTTTCTTGGAATCATTTGATTTCTTCTACTTAGAGGAAACGGTAACTTAAATTTGCATTATTACTGCTCTATTTTGAAGATTTCAAAGATCTCTATGAGTTAACTGACCTCCAAATTAGTCTCTAAGCAAGTCTAAGTAGATAAATTCTCCAAGATTCCAAATATGGGCTTACACCAAAATACAACATGGTATCTCTCTTGAGATACCTCGAAATGCCCAGAGAAAAGATTGAACAGTAGACTGTATATCCAAGCACAGGGCTTAATGCTTTCCTCGGTTCTGTTAGTGTTTTAAGACTTCAAGTCTTCAGGGAGCAATTTAATTTAGTGGTCTCTGATATTTAAAGCCTTTCTGTTGCTGCGATAATTTCTTGTCTAATGACTTTCAAAGAGTTTTGTGGAGGCAAAATACATAAGAGATAGTTGGAATCTCATTTAATTTTCACCCTTTTAGTTATGAGAAGATTGGTATTTCCCCCTACATTTTTGGTCCTTTGATCTTCCTTTTCTACAAACTAATTGTTTGTGGCCTTTGCTCATTTTTTTTTTTCTTTTTGATCTTATAAAAGCTCTTTGAATTGTGGAAAAACAATTCTTTGTGTGGCATATTACAAAAACATTCTCCCCATTTACTATTTTTTTTGACTTTGTGTTTGGCGGGTTTTTTATTAGTCAGATGTATTCATCTGACTTCTGTATCACAAATTACAAATAAAATTGCTCAGCTTTTTCTTCTTTTATGGTTCCATTTTTAATGATTCAACCTTTAATTCATTTGGGTTTTATTTTGCTGTAAGAAATAAACATTTAGCTTAAATTTTATTTCCGAATGGCTAGTCTTTAGTTCCATCCATTTATTGCATAAGCCAGTGTTGTACCACTGATTTGAAATGCTATTTTTATCAAAAACAAGAATCTCCAATGCACTTGGGTTTATTTTTAGGCAATATATTCTATTCCCTTTTCGACTTTTCCACATCTAGAAGGCTATATCCCCCTGTCATTTATCTCATTGTTCAAAATTTCCTGAGATGTTTAAATAGGAACTTTACAAACATTGTCAAATAAACAACTCCACAACCAGCAATTTGCTTGAATTTTGATTTGTCTGTAAAATTTGGATAACAGAATAAGCCTGCAATTGTGTGGAAGGACTTTAAATGCTATATGACAAGTATGTAGGCCAGCTTTTGGTACGGGTGTAACAACTCAAATTGTTTTTGTCATTGCCTTTTATCATTCAGCCTTAATGTGTGCCTGTCACACAATAGGAGCTTAGTAAAGTCTATTGCAAGAATAAAAGAATGACTCTTTATGCCTTAAAAGCCTATCAATTTCACCCAAGACACTTTTGACCTTAGTACCATTTCTGGTCCCAGTTACTTCTAGGTACAAACATGGGTTTATAAAGTGGAAAATTTTATTAACTCTTCCAGAGTAGTGAGGTAGTACACAAAAAAAATGCTCCAAAATTGTAGGTTACTCTTCCTTGAATGTATGTTCCCTTCACAAGTAACATTTGATTTTTTAATAGTTTGCCAAGTCACAGTTGAAGATCAGCCATCATTCAAGAAGGAAATTTCCTTAACCTGAAATTCTGATGATCACAAAAATGGTTCTTTATTATTTAATGATTTGTTTCCCCCTAAGCTTGGATGTGTGAGAAAACACTCATATACTCTACAGAGTTAGGGTGGAGAACACGGGAAGAGCAAATACAAATTGGAGACGTTGACCAGACAACCAAATAGGAAGAGAAGCTTCTGTTTAGTTTTTAGCTGTTATTTTGCTAGAATTGTCCATGTCAGTAGCCATGGAAACTCCAATGTAGTGATGATGACAGAGGAAGTAATTTTTTCTTCTTCCTTGTTTGACACAGAGATTCTGTTTAACTGAGAGCGCTGAATTCATTTTTATTTTCTGTGCACATGCCACACACAAAAAAGGCAAGTCATAATTACAATGTTGAGAGGACAAAGGCGGACTTTAGAGACTTGGGTCTTATTAAACAGAGATGGAGTAGAGAAATTTACCCAAATACACACACACACACACACACACCATATTGGACAAAACGGAATTCATTGAAAAACTTTGGGGAAGATTAGCTCACACATCTGAAAGCACTGTACAGAATGAAATGTAGTGATTCATGAATCTTAGAAAATGTTCAATTCCAGTCTATTTGTAATTTTTCCTAAACCTTACTACCTGAGATCTTCAATTAAAAGAGATGCTAGATATTTTATTTTACACTTAATATTTAAGAAATGAAAGTAAGTTCCTGAGATCAGCTTATTTATGTCTCAGTTGAACAAGAATTTGTCATGTGACATTTTCTCATAAAAAGAGTACAAACTTACTCCTTCCCAAGCTTTTTTATGTCAGCCTTGTGGTAATTTGGGTCCCAAGGAAGCATGAGTTCCCTGTGTATGCATACACTCCCACACACTCTGCACTGGAGAACTTCGGGTTCCTGCGGCAATCAGACTCACTCAGGAAAAGGCCATTTCAAAGTCTGGATTGCTTTCCTAAGGCAATGGGTCCCCTTACAGCAGTTTATTATTTTTCTAAAATAATTTTTAAAATTGGTATTAAGATGGTGTCTGCATTAGAATCACCATTTACGTGAGATGAGATAGGAAGATGATGACAAATGAGAAATAACTGGGAAGTTTTTCATAGCTAAAGGATGACCTCATGATAGACTAAGATGACTTAAAAAAGATCATCGCATTTCATGTATAACCCCAATTAAACTTTATTTTATGTACTGCTTCTTTGAAGCAATATTTTATTTTTATATTAGAATACATTTAATGTATATTTCAGTATATTTGCATTTTACTTGTTTATGGATTTTTGTATTTGAAATGTACTAAATAATCTGTTTGACTGATTTCAAGTACTTAAAATTTGTTGTGTGAAATAAATATCAAAACATGCTTAATTTTTACTCCAGTATTTGAATGACTCTAACACTGGAAGCCCTTCCAATCTGCCCCTTGTTTACATTTCCAGCCTCCCTCTCACTCTCCCTCACCCAGTGATAAATGTATCTATGTTTCTTTTCCCATATAGAGCTGGCATCTGGCTACCTCTCTTCCTTTGCTTGAGGCCCCTTCTCCTACCTGCGATGTTTACATTGAACAAGCACAACTGGTAGAATGGAATCTTAAAGCAAATTCATTCCTGACTCCCCCCTCCCATTGCCCACAGCCCTTTAAATGGGTTGGAGGCCCCGGGGAAATAAGGAGAATCTATCTGCACTAGAGCACATGCTCGAATATAATTCTCTTTTAATGTGGATCAAAGTGGTGTGAAGTAGGTCTTGACTATGCCTTTGAGATGTTTGTGAATGTAGCATGTCCCTGCAGCTCTGGGGTGGTTAGGAAGGGCGTCTGTTCCAAGTTACAGGGTATGCCTGGAGGGAGCAGCATAAAGCTGAGGAGGATCCGCTCCTGGCCCAATGGGTGCACTCTAACACTGATCTAATAAAGACACGACTCAAGCGTGACAAGGTACACATGAAGGAACTGCATTCCATTTTCAGTGTCAGGGTCCTGCTTATGCACACATGCAAGCATGCGCGCGTGCACGTTCCAGCAGCAGGCATTGCCTTGTTTTGGATGCAAATGAGAGTAGGAGTGGTATAAATAATCCCCTCAAAGTAGGTAACACAGAACCATCTGGGTGGTCTTTACAATGCAGTCTGCAATTTTCTTCTTTCTGTTCCTTTCCTATCCTGTCTTGTCCTCCTTTCCAACCCCCCCGCCCCCCTCCTCCTGGTGCCAGCTGAACATTGTAGATTGTTTCTTGCTTCAGTTAATTATGGATGACGTTTGTCATTTTGAGCACATGGTAGATAATGATATGAGCCATAGCTAAAGGATGGGCAAAAAGTGGGCTTGGAATGTCAACTGTGCCATAGATGACGGGCAGTTTATTAAGGTCCCTAAATGTGGTTCCACTTGTACTTTTGTTCCTACTGAAGTCAGATCCCATTGCTCTACACTGCTGGATTCTGCCCACTAGCTCCCTGGAGCAGAAGGACCCCTTTTTCCCCTCCACCCTGCAGCATGCATTTCACAGGGGCAATGACTCATGTGGCATTATTTGTATTTTACCAGAATCGGAAACACATGCAAAGCAGGACACTGAGGGTACGGAGTCTTGCTTGTGAGAAATTACTGGCCCAGGAGCAGTGGTTCAATTAAAAGTAACTATACCCCAGGAGCAGCAGTGAGGCCTAGAGCACAGTGGGGAAGAGCTTGGGCTTTAAAGACAAACAGACCTGGGGCTGAATCCTCTCGTTGCCACTTATTAACTTTGTAATCTCTTAACTTCTCCTAGGCTCAATTTCTTCACCTGTAAAATAACCCCCACCCCCTAGGAGCACCGTTAAATGAGATCACACATGTCAAGTGCAGCGCTGGTGTATTATCCAGACACCAAACACGTGCCTGGCACAATGGAAGCAACAAAGACGGGCAAGATGCAGACCTGCCACCTTGATAAGCTTACATCTTAATAAGAAAATCTATGTAAACTTAATATTTTAATATCTTTGTGCTATACTTTCCTCATCTATAACATGCGGACAACAACAATACCTATTTCATAAGATTAAATGATTCATGTACATAAAGTATTTAGAACAACATTGGCACATCATAGTACTTCAAAAGGTATTTATGATGCCGGTGGAGAGCAGAGTTAATATTTTGTGGAAAGGATTAGGAATTATTCTACAGAGAAAGTGACAAGAGATGTGAGCTCGAAGGGTGGGCCCGGTATTGACAGGACATCCTGGGTGGAGGAATGATTGAGAACAAGGGTACAGAGGTGGGAAGGTTAAGGTGAGCTCAAGAGAGAGCCAATCACTCCATTTTGGCCGCAGCAGGGGGTACACAAGGATAACCATGGAAGTCCAGGAAGGCTTTTTGAGAATCCTGAAATGCTAAGTGAAAATGTATACCTAACTGGGTAGGCAATATAGAAATCATAAGCTGGGCACAGAGATAGGCACTGGGAAAATTAATGTGTCCATGAAGTAAGGGAAATCAGAATTTCCATCAATGATGCAAATGAGAAGCTAGTGGCACTTTGTTTATTCATTTGACAAATACTTCTTTGTTATGTGTGAGGCACCATCCTAGGCACTAGGTGTACAGTGGTGACCAAGGCGGAGTCCTCCTGGAGGTGATAGCCTAGTGGGAGAGATGGATAGACAGGCAATCACCCGGGTGACCAACTGCTCAGGTTTTCCCAGGATGTGGGACTTTCAGGGCTTATCCCAGGAAGCAGCATCATGTTCATTGTTCATTAAACACTTGTTCATTAAAACAAGGCAGGTTCCGTGGAGGGGCCTACAAGAGCTTCAACAAGAAGGGTATGTAGGACGAGTCAGGGATGGACTCCCTGAAGAAGCAACATGTGAGCTGAGATCTGAAGGACAGGAAGTCCACCCAGTTGAAGAATGAGGGAGAAACTGATTTCCACAGCAAGGCACTGAGGTAGAGTGACAAGATCAAATTTACTTCATAGAAAGGCCTTTCTGGCATCTGGAGAATTTTTTGGAAAGCAGGCAAGAGCAGAATTTGATTGGACTAACTAGGAAGCTAGAGTAGGAGTTACATCAAAGGATGATTGTGGGAATCCTTCATGCAGTGATACTGTTACACACGCAAAACACAATGACCCCCACAGGCAAAAAAATATCAGACACGGAGAAGACCATATTGTATGATTCCATTGATATGACATTCAAGAACAGAACTTTATATGAATGAACTAACCTGTGGTGATAGATTTTAGAACAGTGGCTACACTGTGGGGTAGGTATTGACTGGGACAGTCATGAGGGAGGCATCTGGCAGCAGGCTGGAAATTATTTACATCTTTAGTAGGTAGGTAATTCCACCTACTAACTCACACCTGCTTTGTAGGTGTAATTTGTGCCATGGAAATGAAAAGAAGGTCTGATATATACCATTAAAAAATACACGCTCAAAGTTTAATGTTAAGGGGGAAAAGTAGAGTAAAAAATTACATATACATGATCATAACTCTCAAAAAAATCAATATAATAATAATTAATTTAAAAATTAAAAGGAAAACATCCAACATTTTGACATTGGTTATTTGTGATGGTGGGATTTCAGCTGACTGAGGTGAAGAGACACCCCAGGAAGGATTTTCAGAAACACTGACAATGGATAAGAGATTAACTATCCACTCTCAGCAGGCTAGGGATACGAATCCCAGTTCTGTTCTTTCCTAAGGGAGCGACTTTCAGCAAGTTACATAACCTCTTTACCCCAGTTTCTGCAACATTAAAAAAAGGGGTCATTATAAACAATGGTGCCTCCATCCTGGAGTTGTCTGGGGGACTAAATAAGGTGAAGGGTAAGCGCAGCACCATGTAGGATAGTGAGTCTTCAGGAAGTATCAGTTGTTGCTATTAAAGAAATCTTGAAGGCAGAAGAGAGTGAAGCTGTCCATGTTTGCACCAAATGCCCCTCTTCTCTGGGGCACTTGTAGGGATGGATGCTGGTGACGGGGATTTGAGGAGAAGGATGAAGGTCCAGAACATCGACTGGGGGAACGTCAAGCTGAGCCCTGCTGGGGTGCAAGCTGAGCCATTTCTAGGGTGAAATCCTCCCACTCCCTCCCAGCCAGCTAGGATGGCTGAAACACTCCCAAATTAGGAACTGCAAAGGGTGTTGTGATGGGAAGACAAGAAAATGGTATTCTGGGTATAAACTCCATAGGGTACGAAAATAAAGAATGTCATTTTACATAGGACAGTTTAAAGTTGAACATTTTGTGACTATGTATAACTAGGGTTGTGATGTATATATAACATGATGTTATTTAAGGAAAGGAAATGACAAAAAACCTGTATCACACGCCTTTGTACATAGAGACACGTTTCCTCTGTGCATTATCAAATAGCGAATATTATGATACCATATTCACATGCTATTTGAACACATGAAAAAAAATTTTAATTAAAAGTTCCTATCCCTTCTAGAAACTAGTGGATTTCAAAGCTTCTCAGGTAGAATTCGGGGAAATGTAATTGACATGCAGTCAAGGACCTCGGAAGCATGACATGCGCTTATACTCCAGGTATTCACACCCCTCTTTTCCTTCTCAAGGGGACAGGCTTATGATATTTAATGCTGTCAGTCAGAAGCATCATGTTCATTGGTTAGGCCACAAAGTGTTAAACTGACTTTAATTCAATGAGAATAAAAAGGAAATGACATATAAAACAGAAACCTATTGTGTCATACACAGAAAAACTACAATTCTGGAATAGGAAGCATAGAATTTTATTTTATTTTATTTTAATTAATTAATTAATTTATAGGAAGCTTCTGAAAAATCAATATTTTGAGGCCTAACCAGATTTAATATTATACTTTCACTCAGAATATGAGCTGAGAATATTGTCAACATTTGCAGCCGTGTCTGCTGTCTTCCAATTGAAAATTGTCCAACATGATACAATGCACACAGGGTGTTCTGAAGAGCTATCTGAATAATAATGATATTGATAATAATGATATGTCTACACTTCTACTAACACGTTTTTATGTAGCAGGTATCGTGCTGAGCATTTTGGGTGTATTAGCTAACTTACTTCCCACAACAAACCTATGAAGGAGGTATTTTAGGCATTTTATTATATCCATTTTTGGGTGAGTACAATAAAGCTCAGACTAGGATGACCAACTGCTCAGGTTTTCCCAGGATGTGGGACTTTCAGGGCTTATCCCAGGAAAGTCCTGGGCAAACTGGATGAGTTTATCTTTCTACAAAAGTGACCTGCTTGATTTTTAAATGGTAGAGAGAAATTTAATCTCTTATCTTCTTGGCTGGTTAGATTTCCCACCTACTGCCAGCCCACCTCTAGATTATAGTCTACGATAGTTAAATAGGAAAGACATTCTTTGGCAGCATGGGGTGGGGGGAAGGGTCTAGGGCAACATTATTTCACAGGATGTAATTGAAAATGTCATTTTGCCTCTCTCTGTTCCCAAACCCCTGAGCCAGCGAAGCTGAACCTCCCTTTACAACATTTCCAAAGGGCTTGCATGTCACCATAATCTGACATTCAAAGTGAAAACCCACTCACCTTGGGAAGCGGGTAGAGATGACACAATGGTTGGCCAGGGTCCTGCTTACAAAACTCCAGGGTATGACACAACACATCAGCATTCATATCTGTGCTAAGCCTGGAGGGAAATGGGACAGAACAAAGGCTATTTAAGATCTCTCGGGCATTTAGGAAATAGAACTTATTTCAAAGGAAGGTAAATCCCCAGAATGGATTCTAGCTTGGTGTTTGAGTCCAGCCCCATGTAGCTGCCAGATCATAACGATCTCCTGCCGCGTTGTTCTCTCCTCTGTTTAGAATAAGGTCCTGGGGGTGGGAAGGGGACACAGACAGCACTGAGCTGTGGTCAGCCTCTCACATGGGCACTGTGATTCTTTTCAGAAGAAGCCACAAATACAACTGGGAAAGGAAAAATGGAGAGGGGTATCATTTGATGGAAACAATATTTTAAAGTTTGCTAGGTCTTATAGCAAAAAAATCATGTGTGATAAAGCCTTAAACACCTAAAATTATTTTTAAGGCATAATCCAAATCCTTTCTTTCCCTTTAAAATAAATATATTTCTTTTGGAAGAAAATACAATATAGTTGACTCCCCCTGCCCCAGGATGGTATAAGGAAAGTGTTTTCAAATATTTTGGTTTAATCTAGTTTGAAGGGGCTAAAACAAACCTTCCATACCAATTTTCTACCTGACACTCCCCAAACTCTTCTTACCAAGAAGAATGAGAACAATGTGCTGCTTCAAATGAAGGAACAAATAGAGTATGGATTTTTAGTAACTATTTCAAGGAAATAATTGATTCAAACCCAACCCAAATGAAACCAAAACCAAAACAAAAAGAATCTATAAACATAGGTTGGTAATATCTAGAGACTAATCTCAGAAAAACAGATCTAGATTTTAGAAGATACTTTTTGGGGTTTCTTCCCAGCTCACATGATCATTTAACAGTCTCCCTTCACCCATAGGGGCAGGTTCCCGGCAACTGTGTTTGTACTCCCTATCTCTTGGCCCGTTGATTGGACCTCACTGGATGACACTGGACAAGCAGGATCAGTCAGATTCTCTCTTATGGAAATTTAGAATTAGTACTAAAGATTTCAACTTCATTCTGGGCTGTTCCCAGAATAATAGGAGCTATAGTGACTTGGGACTATAATGTCATTTTCTGCCATGTGGACTGAGCATTTGGAAAACTAATCTGTAGGATGGGGTTCAGGGGTCAGAACCCAGTTTGTGCAGTGAGGAAGCCTGGGGAGAACGTGCCCCTGTGTTCCTGGGGGCTTCCAAGTCCCGTTTCCATCTCTGTCTGAGGCCTGGCAAGATGGCTTCTTAAGTTTTTGTGAGCATCTAAGTTAAGAGGGAGAAAGAGAGTCATCTGCTTGGCCCCAGGGCTCCTTCATGAGAGGTGGAGGGGAAGGTAACTTAAAGTATAAAAGGAAGTCACATCTTCTAAGTTGAGGGTCAAGCTGTATATAGCAGATAAAGTCCATTAGCAAACTAATGTCTACTAAGGGTCAGTAATCAGGAGAGGGTGGCTGTTTTCACACATCTGTCCTCAACTTAATGGTTCGTTTATTTAACTGATGACTGCTGTTTTTATGGGGGTCTAATATTTAGTGGGCTCAGGAGAGTGATAAATAGGGCTCTGCTTAACTTTTTTTTTTTTTTAACCTACAGCCAATAATCCCATCTGTGGTAATCCAGGACCACCAACTAATCATATGATTTCAAGACCTATTCATTTTCTCTGCAAATAGAGCACAATTTCAAGTAAGTGAACTTGATTACAGGAGTGGAAGTGGGGTCCCCACAGTCAGAGAGTGAGGCTGATGGTCTCTACACTGAGGAATAGGAGAGGAGAACTAGGTATGTGGTGCTCTTCCCAGAGTCCTCTAAGATCAGAGCTTCATCATCAGAAGACTGAAAGTGAGAAACAGTCCTTTGGACAAGAATAGAAAATGCTGAGCATCATAAATCCAGACAAGTGTAAGACCACTAGAATGTACAAGATGCAAAGAAGTGGCAAAGTAGCATATGTGCTCTTTACGAGCCATGGGGCAGAAAGCTCAGGTGATGCATAAAATGTGAAATCCTTGGGAAATCTCCAAATTCATAATAACCATTCCCACCCAATATTATTTTCCTATAGCAGCAAAAAGACCAAAATAGTTACATTTTATTTATTTTTTTTTAGATTTTATTTATTTGACAGAGAGAGAGATAGTGAGAGCAGGAACACAAGCAGGGGGAGTGGGAGAGGGAGAAGCAGGCTTCCTGCCAAGCAGGGAGCCGAATGTGGGGCCCGATCCCAGGACCCTGGGATCACGACCTGAGCCAAAGGCAGACGCTTAACGACTGAGCCACTCAGGCACCCCAAAATAGTCACATTTTAATTCACTTCTTTTTACTACCCTTACTGGTATAGAGGTGTGTAGGAATGAGGCATGTGGTGGGGGACCAGGGGTGGTGGGGGACCAGGGGTGGTGGGGGAGGAGGCATCAACACATTTGGCAGAGCTAATTAACAAGTTTAATTAGGATCATAGTAGAATGAAGTCAATGATGATGATCATCACCATAAATCAAAAGAAGGGAGCAAGGTCAGGGTTAACAGACAGGTTAATAGACAGAGTAACAGCCTATGGCAGGGAGTGAGGATAGGGCCTTCCACACATGAAAGCTCTCAAATTTAGACCTTGACATCACTTTCAAAGAAAGTTTATATATTAATATATAGTCACAGAGATATACTCACAACACTGAAAGAAGATCTTCCTCATGCAACTTAATACTTTTATCCAATTTCTGGACCACACCCATAGCACACTATGAATTTGTTCATTTCTCTAAATCTTGTACACTAGTCCCCCTCTTATCTGTGGTTTTGCTTTCCATAGTTTCAGTGACTGGTGGTCAACTGTGGTCTGGAAGCAGATGATTCTCCTTTTAACATATCATCTGAAGGTCAAGAGTAGCACATACACCCCATTGTTCATAGCAGCAAAGTCCACAATTATCAAACTGTGGAAAGAGCTGAGATGCCCTTCAACAGACAAATGGATAAAGAAGATGTGGTCCATATATACAATGGAATATTACTCAGACATCAGAAAAGATGAATATCCAACTTTTACATCAACATGGATGGGACCAGAGGAGATTATGCTAAGTGAAATAAGTCAAGCAGAGAAAGACAACTATCATATGGTTTTACTCATATGTGGAACATAAGTAATAGAGCAGAGGACCACAGGAAAAGGGAAGGATAACTGGGAAGAAATCAGAGAGGGAGGCAAACCATGAGAGACCCTGGACTCCAGGAGACAACTGAGGGTTACAGAAGGGAGGGGTGGGGGGGATGGGGTAATCAGGTGATAGGTATTAAGGAGGGCACGTGTTGGGATAAGCACTGGGTATTATATGCAACTAATGAATCGTTGAACACTACAACAAAAACTTAGGATGTACTATATGTTGGCTAACTGAACATAATGAAAAAAAAAGTAGCCTAATGCTACATCACAATGCCTTGTCATTCATCCCCCTTCATCTTATCATGTAGGCATTTTATCATCTCACATCATCACAAGAAGAAGGGTGAGTACAGTGCAATAAATATTTTCAGAGAGAGAGAGACAGAGAGAGAGAGAGATCACGTTTACATAACTTATATTACAGTGTGTTGTTATAATTGTTCTATTTTATTATGGTTGTTAATCATTTCCTATGCCTAATTTATAAATTAAACTTTATCACAAGTATGTATGTATAGGAAAAAATAGTATATATAGTTCAGTACTATCTGATTTCAGGCATCCACTGGGGGGCCTTGGAATGTGTCCCCTCTGGATAAGGGGGGACTGCTGTAATTATCTTGTGACTGGCACAGATATTGCTTTGTGTTTTTGGTGTCTAAAAAATACATTAATTACATTGAAGGCATACTATGTTATAAACCCCGTTACACATTTTCTTCTAAAAAATGTTAGTAGCTTAGGCCTCTCCTGATCTCTGAGAGCTCCTAGGTTTGGAATACAAGAGTTTATGATTTGGAGGAAAGCATAAATAAATCCCAGGAAGCAAGGTGAGATGTACAGAAGACAAGGATCAGGCTTGCTATGGCAACAAATGGCATGATGGAGGTCAAAACCAGGTAGAGGAGGACCTAGCACGTGGTCACTGGCTAGGATTGGTTGCTCCTAGAATTATCCCCTCCCTGTATGACCCAGGTTCTTGGGGGAATGCCTGAGTGCTCAGGTGTCCCACTTCCCAAAAACATCCTGTGGCTTGTCAATGGGCAGGAAATGTAATTGCTGAATCATTGAGAATCGACTGGTATGAAATAATGAGGAGGGATGCCCTCTGGGTTAGGAAACACATTTAATACTGGAAGCCTGAAATTCAGGTAAAACTAAATCATAAGTTTGTCATTTTCAGCACCTATATCAACCCCAAACTGTATGTGATTGATTAAAACAAGTTGTAAGAAGAGCACACTATAAGAGGAGAAATGTCTATCAGCAAACAACTAATATGGGTACTGGAAAATTACTAACAAATCAAACTAATGGTGGACAGAACCATGAAGAGGGATGATTTACTACATATGTCTTTCTTCAAATGGCCCACCCAATACTAATGAGAATTTGTTGTCTTAGGACTTTAAGTCATCTCAAAGGAAAAAATGTCCTCCCCTCCCTGCCACCTACTCAGGGAGTGGCCCTCTTTTGGTGGTTTGCTGGGACGATTCTTCTATAACACCTTGTGTTCATTTGTTGTCGTTTGAGATGGGGACTGTCCCTTGTACAGTTCACATCTGCAGTACGTAGTATAGTGTCTGTCTGTCCTCTCTGATCCTTGTGCTTATGTCTCTTGCACTTGCCACTCTCCAGCCAGCTACAGAAGAACAATGGGTTTCTCAACCAACCTAGGCCACAGCCCTTTTACTCCCAATACACGTGGTAGCTAATCTCTGGCTCCCCCTTTTGGGTATCTGCATGCACTGCCCTCTTTAGCTTCTGTGACTTTTTTCCACCTACCTCTCTGGTTCCCTGATCCAGGCCCAGCAGAACCTCTCTGGTCAAGCTGACATTTCCCCCAGAGCACTCATATACCTCATACTAGGTATATAAGCAGATTCAATAGATAGGCTAAAAAGTTCTTTTTCTGTTTTAATATGTTCAAGCAGTTTCTTTGGAGCAGTCTAGTCATAGCTCATCTGTAGTGATACTTTTTTTCTTTTAAAATAATTAATAAAATAATTAATTCAACAAGCATTTATGGAAGGCCTTCAATATATATTGAAGACTCAAATATAGCACCAAGCCCTGAAGATACAAAGCCCTCTCTTTCTCCTCCACCTTCCCTCCCTCCCTCCCTTCCTTCCACATATTCAGTATTTTGCTAAGTACCTAGAGATGCAGAGATGAATAAAATGCAGTCCTGGTTCTCAGAAGGCTTTCAATCTAGTTAGCAACTCAGAAAAGTCCATGGAGAATGAAATTACACATAGATGTGGTAAGTGTTGTGCTAGGGGTTTGCACGGGGTCCCAGAAGTGTGTGAGTGTGTGTATGTGTGTGTGTGTGTGTGTGTGTGGTGGTGGTGACAGCAGTGGAAGTGTTGTCTGTCTTAGCCTGCAGAGGGTCAGGAAAGCTTCCAGAGGAAGAGACCCTGGAACTGAGGTCTAAAGAAGTAGAATTTGTCTGGGGGTAGAGGTTTCAGAGGCACCAAGCAGGGGGAACATCTTATGCAAATGTCCTGAGGCCAAAACCTCTTGGTGTGTGTGGGGAATTACAAGTGGTTTGGAGTGTGGAGGGATGAATCTGAAAACGTCCTCAGGGACTGATTTATAAATAGCCCTGTGTATATCACTAAGGAATCCTGCAAAAGGTGTGAAGACTGAAGAACTTTATGTTTGTGCCATATTAGTTTGGCATTTAAAAGATATTTGGCCAGCTAGAATGTGGATTGTCAACTTCCAGGCCAATAGGCAGGACTGCAAGCCTAGAATCCAGTTAGGGAGCAGGAACAGTAATAGAAGTAGGAGTTAAAAAGAAAGCATCCTTGCCTTCCAGACACTCCCAGTCCGAGGCTCATTAGAAATCACTTATCATAACAGAGTGAGGTACATATTGATGGAGGCAGGTATACAGCACAACTTAGCACGGATGACCACTGTGGACCGTATGATTTTAAGTTCCCCTCGTCTTTAAAATTCTGCAACTCTAGGGCACCTGGGTGGCTCAGTTGGTTAAGCGACTGCCTTCAGCTCGGGTCATGATCCTGGAGTCCCGGGATCGAGTCCCGCATCGGGCTCCCTGCTCAGTGGGGAGTCTGCTTCTCCCTCTGACCCTCGCCCCCTCATGCTCTCTCTCTCTCTCTCTCTCTCAAATAAATAAATTAAATCTTAAAAAAAAATAAAATAAAATTCTGCAACTCTAGGCTACCTAGTTGTGGGAAATGATGCCTCTGAGCCTCTCTGCTTTGAGGCTAGTGACATAAAAGAGGAATCCCATAAGAATATTCATCATAATACCATTCACAAGAAAGAAAAACCAGTAAACAACCCAAAAACCCATCAATGGGAGAATGAAGGAATAGACTCTTGTAGTGACACAATATTCTACATAGTCAGAGGAAATAAACTACAGCAATGACACTATGTTATGTTATGGATGAAACTTAGACATATAAATCTAAGTGGTAGGTCCCAAAAGATTATATACAATGGGATACTCTCTTCATAAACTAAAGAAATAAATAAGTTTTAAAGAAATATATATAATAAATATAGTAAAATTCTAATTATTTTATGTAGTTATATTATTTTACCATTAATTATAATTATTAATCATTAAGCTATTAATCCATTATTTGAGTAAGATTAATTTTCTCTATTATATTGACATATACTTCTTATATACTAATTATAATATATTACATATATTTATTCTATTTATTATTTATATATATATTACACATATTTATTAGCATAAATAAATATGTATAAATTTAACATAATATATATTAACATAAGTATTTATGTGTGGTGGTGGTGACAGCAGCTAAAACTACAGAAAAAGGATACTAAAACTACAGAAAAAGGAAAGCAAGAGAAAGATGAATATGGAGTTTATTAAGTGGATGGAGAAAAGCATGAGAATGAATGACAGAGGGACTGGATGGTTAGAGTAAATTATAATCAAGGTCCTAGACTTAGTTTTGGGTGGTGGGTTTGGAAGCTAATTACTTTATTCAAAGTAACTAAGTAACCAAATAATAAATATAAGAAAGCCATGTATGGATCGTTGATGAGAAAATGCCATGAATAGGAAGGAATATGATTTATCTGATCCAGTGCACCTGAGCTCAAAAAAGAAACACAAGCGAAAGAAGGAAGCAGACAGATTATAATGGCGCCCATGTGGGATCCTGAGGGGCAAGGACTAGGGCTTGTGGAGAGAGCCAGGAAACCTGAGGGGGGAGAGAGGAGAACGTAAGAACATGGTCTGGGACCTGAGCTGGGAGACAAGGGAAAGGCCGGGGCTCTTTGGGGAGCTCAGGAGAAGGGGCTAAATGCTTAGGTCCGGACAGTAGGATCTGGTTACTTGTTGCTAAAATTCCTCCTGAAAGGCTCTTGAAGAGAAATCGAGCCAGGTGCCACACTCTATGTAATTCAAGGGGAGCCTTTGCCTCGAGTGGCAACGGATCTGAGTCAGGTCTGAATGTTCCACTACTAACAAGAACAGGAACACAGCTCAAGCCCTTGTTCAGTGAGTACATCCAGCTGCCTGGCAGCTTTCCTATTGCCCCCACATCCCAGCAACTGGCCCAGGTTAATGTGCCAGCATACTCACAGTTTTACGAGGTCCGGTCCAAACATTCTTATCACTAAATAGCAGGTGGTCTTCAAGAACAGCTTTTCTAAGAAAAAATAAAGAAGGGGAAATAGATTATTTTTTATTCTGATGAATTTAACACATGAGTTAAAAATAATCATCTTTTACTAGGAATTGATGCTGAATGATTAATTTATCATTAATTCAAGTGATTAATTATAAGGGTTTAGGGGAAATGTTACAGTTAATGTATTCATTAAAACATCATCTTAGGTTTATGTGAATGCCACTTTGTTTACCGTACATGATAAAGATCACCAGTTTATTATAAAAAAACAAGTTACATTTTTGGGTTTTATTTTCTTTTGTACAGCAAGGAATATCTGGTGAAGATCTCCCTTGTTGAAATAAAACAGGACTCACTGTAAAGTAAATAATCTGAAATATAGCTCTGTTAAAAATACTCTTCTTTCGTGTTCATTTGGGAAAAAAAGATTGCATTTCGGCTATTTATTTTTTGCTGTTGGTATTCCAGAGATAGGAGACTGTCAAGATCCCTGCACTGCCATCTAGCCCAGAGAACACAGACACACAGACCCCAACACACACACACATTAACAAAGCAATCTCCTTCCTCTCCATTGTGACAGTACAGGGATGCTTTGTGGATTGATCTGTACAATGAAATTTGTGAACCCTCTGGTCCTGTTTTTCCAGTTTGTGAGTCCACTGTGAAACCTTGGGAATTAGAACTTAGCACAATTAAGACAGATGGGCTGTCTTAAGAAAATATGGGAATCTCTCCCTGATGAGAATTTATCTTGTCATGCTTATCTCAAACTGGGCTACCCATAACTTTTTTGGAGGGTAGGGTAGTGAAAGAACAGGATAAAAACTCTCTAGTACTTCATTTTTACTCAAGAGTAAATAATGTAAATATTTCTTTTGTATTACAATAGATCTATTCATAGGGCTTTTTTTTTCTACAATAAAGCATGAACTTCAAACACACTGTGCTTTTGAAGTAGGAACTTAAAACTATATCCCCACATTGACCTTATAGAACCATGGGGGAATACTATGACATCTGTTGACAGCAAATTAGATAACTAGATGAGATGGACAAATTCCTAGAAAGACAGGCTGCCAAAACTGGCTCAAGAATAAATAAACAATCTGGATAGATGTATAACAAGAGATTGAATTAGTAATCAAATGCTTCCCCCAAAGAAAAGCTCAGAACCAGATGGCTTCACTGGTGAATGATACCAAATACCTAAAGAAAGCATCTGCATAGATTTTCTCCAAAAAAGATACACGAATGGCCAATAAACACATTCTCAACCTCTTTAGCTATTAAGGAAATGCAAATCAAAACCACGAGATACCACTTCACACCCACTATGATATGCTATAATAAAAATGACAGATAATAGCAGGTACTAATGTGGAGAAATTAGAATCTTCATACAGTGCTGGTGGGAACATAATACGGTGCAGCCACCTTGGTTAATGGTCTGACAGTTCCTCAAATAGTTCAACATACAGTTGCCATACGATCCAACAAGTCCACTCATAGGTATATACCCAAAAGAATAAAAAATATACATCCATACAAAAATTTGTACACGAATGTTCATAGTAACACTATTTAAAATAGCCGAGAAGTGGAAACAATTCAACCCAAATGTCCATTCATAAATGAATGAATGAACTAAGTGGGCTATATCCATGCAGTACAATATTATTCAGCTGTGAAGAGTAATGAAGCTCTGCTACATGCCACAACTTTGATGGACATTAAAAACATTATGCTCAGTGAAAGAAACATAATTGCATTTATATGAATTGTCCAGAAGAAGCAAGTGCATGGAGATAGAAAATGGATTAGTGGTTGCTTAGGTCTGGGGAGGACAGATATTTGGGGTGGTGACAGCTTAGAAGTGTGAGGGTCCTTTTCAGTATAATGAAAATGTTCTAAAATTCACTGTGGTGAAGAATATACATCTCTGGGAATATATTAAAAGCCATTGAGTTATACATTTTAAATGGGTGAATTGCATGGTAGGTGAATTATACCTCAATATACCTGTTTTAAAATAAAAACATCTCCTCTTCCCCCTGGATGCTCCATTTCAGGAGAACTGCTGTGGGCATGTCAAGAACCCCTGATGTCACAGGACTCAGAGACTGGATTTCAGCACCTGTCTGACATTCAATTGCTTACCCTTTCTGGGTTTCAATTCCTTCATCTGAAACATGTGGGAAAGGGATTCAGTCCCCTTCACTAGACCATCTAGGAACTTGGGAGAATTATGTAACGGACATTCAAAGTTACATGAATTGGCAAAGCACTCCGCAAGTGAGTTTCAAGTATGCCTAGTGTAGAACTAGTTTAGCTGAGAGCTGGGCAATACTTTGCTCTTGCAGTACTGCTTGAAAGAGAAAATTTGCCTTCTTTCTGGTAAAATAAAAGATGTTGGGGTGTGTGTGTGTGTGTGTGTGTGTGTGTGTGTGTATTTTTAGAACCCTGTTTTGCTCAGGTTGAAATGAGTGGCTGCAAGTTTCTCCTTGCTCTCTGAGTAGGACCATCTGAATGATCCATTTCTTGAATGGATTCTGTGATCATTTCCCAGATGGATTCTGCGATGATTAAGAGTAAGGGGCTCCTGGAGCAATGGCTGGTTTGGAACATGAGATGGCCCCTTGACAGCTAAATTCTAGGTCAGCACAGAAGGGTACAGAGTGGAGTCATGCAAAGTCTCCAGAGCAAGCCAGATAGAGCCCAGTCAGCATGATCAGATGTAACTTCACTGTTAGTGATACAACCATGGAAAAGATAGTTGCTCACATATTGCTAGTCACCTATCTGATGTAAAATGTATACAGTTAAACTATTTGTGACCAGGAAGGTACAAGAGCATTTAATTTCTACAGAGTCAGACTTGGAACAGCATAGGAGAAAAAAAATGTGGCCATTCCCAAGGGCAAAAGAGGGTTAAAAAGGAGCAAGTGAGCAGTCATCGTACATTAGATATATACATGTGTTTGTAAATAAAACCCAGAACATTCTAGGTTGTAATTCACCTTCACATTTACCATGAAGAAGTTTCTCATAAGAACCTTTTGAGGGAGTGTTTATTCTTACCCTTGTTCTATAGGGAGGAACCTTAAGGTTTAGAGAGCCAAGGCCCCAAATCACAGATCTACGACATGGTTTAGTAAGAGATTAAATTTTTTACTCCAAAAGCCCGTGTTATTTGTAGAGTGCATTTCAACGTACTTAGAACATTTTATTTGATGCTTCGTCTACTCCAGGTATGGCAGGTACTGTGATACACTAAGTACTGGTGAGAAATTTGAAGCACCGGGAGATTAAACGACCACAAAGCTAGTTTTGAGGCTCTGTTCTCTAGTTTGTTTGTAGATTTTCAGAATCTCCAGTACGCGAAGAGAGTTTCCCTCTTCATTTTAAATCTACACGAGTTTTTAGCTATCATATTCCATGAAGGTAAGATTTTTGCATAGGTGACCCAAGAAAGTGAAGTTCTAGCAAGGGTCTCAGGGCATATGAGTCTACTGACCCCTAGGGAGAATGATTCCATTAATCATTTTTCCATTAACAATTCTGAGATTCTTCCAAGGTGTTTACTAATGAGAGCCAGCAGCAAAAGCAGCAGGTGAAACTGAAGGTCAGTAATGCTTTGCAGAATTAAAAAAAAAATCATCTTCCCAGGCAAGGAAAGGCCAACGTGATTTACTGAGTGATTATTCTCAAGAATGCTGCTTACATGCTTTTGGTCTGCTAAGGTTATGTCTTCTGAACTTGTTTTGCTTTGGAGGTAA